>NW_026901152.1:600000-1088094 GCF_033783945.1 Neopsephotus bourkii | reverse complement strand
ATACTTCCTGTCTTCCTTCCTTCTGCTGGTTCCTTCGTTCCTTCCTTCTGCCTTCCTCATGGCACTGCTACTTTGAGAGTAACTGTGGTGGAAACAAAGATGTAAGTCTGAGTAACCTGCTTGAAAGTGACTCTGCAGCTGTCTGTTTCTCCCTCTGCTATTTACAGGACAGAGTTGCACAGCATCTCTGTGAGCATCTCTTGCACAGCATCACTGAGAAGTTTTATACATGTTTTAAAGCTAGCAGGGTACATAATGATGCAATAAAAAATACTTGTGAGCCACACACTCCCAAGAAAGGTGCAGTAGCTTATTTAGGACAGATTATGCTTCTTGCATACATACCAACTTGAATGAGGATCTTCAGTGATCCACAGAGCACCTTTGGTGACCACTGCAAAGCTATGATGTCACTGGGTTTATCTTTCTTTCTCTTTATAGCTACTGCAACTCAGATGGGGGCTTCTACCTTTAATCTCGCCCCTCCCCAGCAAAATTGTCAATGTACAAAAAATACTGCAGACTGAATTAATGATATTCCAATTTACCCATAACAACATATGATGTAGCTGCTTCAGGAATGATAAAATTACAAATGGGAGGTAGTCACTGTGCTGTTGACAATGCTAACAAAATCACACAATAAATTAAGATCTGAGGGTCCATGCAAATAGGTAATGCACACTCTTAACACATTTAAAATTGACATAAACATACTCCCAAGGAGCAACAGCCTGGTATCTGCTTTAATAAATAATGAAAGACACTGAGAATGCAGCCAAACAACTTTGGTGTATGAATAAAACTAAAATATATTTTTTTAAAATGTCTGCACTTAGGAGAGTTCTGATACATGAGTAGTCCAACCTTTTACTTTCAGCTTTAAAAATTCAAAAGGGACATGGTTGAATGGTTTCCTGTAATGGAATTAAGCTTCGTTAGAGTCAAATCAGCAGATTTTTCTTGTTAAATAACAAAAAACTGCCACTTTTTAACATTTGTACATGACCTTCTTTTGTCAGAAATATAGGTTTAGTTCAACACCAGCTGAAATCATTGGCAACATTTCCACTGAGGTAATTGGCTTTGATATAAGCCTTTAATGTTTGTGTTAACATTAGTGTTTGCTTTAATACCAAATGCATTATTGAATGCCAATGGTTTACAAAATTGTAAACCAGACAGCAATATTATAAAAAAAGACTATTTCCCCTTGAAATAAAAATTATAGAAATTTAATTAATATCGAGCTCAAATTAGTGGTCCATTATTCTATGCCAATATCTATACTTGAAACATACACTAAAAATTCCGACAGTGATGCTTTTCGTAAGAAAACCTCTCCGTTTTGTATTTGTTTTACTGAAAATAACTTTTAACTGTATTTTTAATCAATTATGTTTTGGGTTCAGAACATCTGTATTCCTACAGAACTGGTTCTTGGGGAATATTTTTTACTATATGTTCCAGTACTATATAATCCACTATTTTGATGGATTTATTTCTACATGTTAAAATACTGATATTCAGCTAAAACAATGTTACCTTTTTCAGCTACAACATAATGTTACCTGTATTTTTTCCCATTGCAAATACTTCAGTAGCCAACATGAAATGTGGATAGATACATGAGAACACCATGTTCATTTGGCAGTTTTTTGTAAATTACATTGCTTTTGAATGGTTAAGATGGTGGAAAATTCTCTCCTTTTCATTCTATCTGCTTATTTCTCGTACACAGAGCTTCCTTCTGCCAATGTAATTCTAGTTTTCCTTGTTAGTGATTGTTTTAATCACATATTGCTTCCCATATAAAGTAAAATTTTACCCATCCTTACATCCCAACCTCTCATTCCAATCCTGTGTTTGTCACAAGCAGGGTATTTGTTACACTGAGAAAATTTCTCAGATGAACTCAAGGTATGCTTCAGAAAATACACTTAGTAAGCACCTGCTATTGCAAAAGTAAACAGCGTGGTATCAATATGGCCTCCACGGAGAACTATCTGCAAAATCCAAGGCTGCACTCAATTATGGAAACAGAGCAAGAATAAAGAAAAAACAAAACTGGGGGGGGAGGGGGGGGGGCAGGAGAGGTGAGAAAAAAAAGTGAAATTAAGCTTTAAAATGACTGCATGTGCAGACTTATTTATCTTAAACTACTTTTCACATTTTAAGCATCACTGGATATTTTTCTTTATTTCTTCTATGCACATTTTCAAGCACATAGAATGAATGCTCAATCAAAACCATTCCTTTTTCACAAAAAAATTGATTTGAACGCTTTCTGAAGAAGAGCGAGCAACCCGTTTTTTTTTCTGTGCCCTCCCTTAATTATGAAGGGAAAAACAAGAACATGTTTACAGTTACAACTTCGAGAGAGATTCCTGCTGCATTTCATTAGAATTACCATGAGCCAGAATTATGTATGCTGCAAGAAAATTCATTCATTAATTTCTCAGCACACGTACCTTCTCCCTCACCCTCTCTCACACATTGCTGTGCATGTTACAGGCCTGGATTCCTATGCCAATCTCTTTCTAGCCAGTTCTACAAAATCATAGAATCATAGAATGGTTAGGGTTGGAAAGGACCTTAAGATCATCAAGTTCCAACCCCCCTGCCATGGGCAGGGACACCTTGCTTTAAACCATAACACCCAAATCCTACCATTAATCTTAGCATCTTCCACATAGTGGCAGCTGCAAACAACAAATGTTGACTTGAGCTCAGTTTTTCTGAGTCTGAATAGAGACTAGTGGAAAACACTAATAATGGTACACATGCATCAGAGCTTTTAAAAAGTTATTATCGTCCTTTCTTATAATACAATACCTGTCATGTCTCACATTTAGCCAGCTGTATTTAGCCATGTCACCTGGACCCCTTTCAGCAGAAAAAGTTAGTTTACCAATCTGTAAATGTAGTAAAGCTGTGTAGAAGAGAATGAAGGGAAGTAGAAGTCTTAACATTTTTGTGAAGACAAAAATCTATCTCATGATTTGATTTTACAACATGTACACAATAAAAGTGGTTATAGTTGGTAAAGCATTCCCTGATAGTCATTTGTCATTCAATGTTTCTTCATATTTTTTGAAAGTCCTTTAATTCTGAAGCAATCTTTCCAAAGCTATAGAATGACAATTGGAGTTAAGCCTTTTCTCATGTATAGAGGTCAGGATTTAGAATGGTCAAGTAAATGACAGTTGGTTTTGATATGAAATCAATTTTTTTTTCCATTGACTTTTTTTTTGGTTGAAAAGAAATTATCTAGATCATACTTTCACTGCTAATTTTGTAGAATTTGGCAACTGCATTCAATTAGTAAGTTTAAAGAACTTTACTGTATAGTGACTTGAATTTCTTGTGTTATCCAACAGATGTTAACTACAAATTATGAGTTTAGTTATGTTGTAATTTTGGAATCACATTGAAACATTTTCAAACTGTATCCCTTTGTTTGCTTAAGTAATTGTGCACTTTACAGATTTTTCGTTACTCATTTATTGAAAAAAAAACAGATTTGACCAAAAGCACTATGTGTTGCTTTTTATGAATAGTTTGCAAAATAATTAGTTTTATAAAGGAATACATCTCTATGGGAATAATTTACTGCTTCACTAGTTTGAGGAAGACAGGACTAAATATTAAAGCAATTTTGAGCCTTAATTTTATAAAGGCTTATATTTTTAGATTTGCTGGGGATTTTAGAAATTTTGCAGTGAGATCACTATGGAACTATAAATTTTAATGCTTTCTTTAATTGAAGAAATAAGGTGCTATTCTTTTTAGTTTACTCATTTTAAAATTATTTAACATGAGAACACTGGTGAGCACTGACTGCTATTTAAGAATCAATGCTATTTAAGAAAAAGGTTGAAGGAGTAATTATAAATATGTCTGTTAAATACTAGCTCAATTTTTACTCTTCTCAGTTACCATGATTTAATTGTCCAATTATTATTTAAATTCAAATTAGTATTTACTCTTACTCAGTGTTTGAGTAAGGGCAGAGTTCATATTGTCTGATCGCAGTATCTAATCATTATGGCAGGAGTTATGGAACATGCAGGTGTAAAGATGCATTTGTGTTCTCTGGCTTATATGGCCTTTGCCCTTATATTTACTAATTCATTTGTGCTTGGTTCTTATGTGTTTTCAAAATTCTACACATCATTAAACTTAATCAAGTTTGTTAGTATCTGTCACCCTTGAGTTAAACAGAAGTCTCCTTGAAAAAATATACACTATCTCATCACTGCCCTTCATGGCTGAGAAATGACAAGCCAAACATTGACTCAAGAGCTGATTTACCTGAAGCAGTAATCAAAAAAGAGGAATTAATTTTTAATCATTTTAAAACACATAATTATTATGTTTTAATTATACACTAAATATACAGAAACTGAGAACAATCATATCTGAAATTCAGGTGATATTCTCAGAATTTTATCTCCAGCTTTCTCTGTGCTATAGAAGATGAGAATGAGAATGAGAATTTACTTGTATTAGTGAGCTAGCCAGGATGCCAAATACTTCTCTGATGTGAGCATCAGTGAAAACACTGCTTGTTTTTTTCTTGAGAGGCCATCTTTAGATACATTTTTAAAACAAACAAAAAAAATATCATTATTTATCAGTACTTCAGGGACTGTGAGAGGTTCCTGTTTCTGACCATAAGCTTTCAATTGCCTGTTCTTGTACTTCTAGCCATATCTTCATCAGTATCCCTGCTGGCCTATCATATTACTGCTATTCATCTAGTTTGCCAAAATTGGCATAGATTCCACTTTGGAGGAACATTTTGCATCCAGTAGCTTATTTGACTCTTTCATTGAGAACTGCTAGGCTTTGGGAAGGAAGAGGAGGAAAGGAATGGAACCGGGAGATTTTAGGTGTTACTACATGTGTTCATTTAAGTATGTGTGTATATTTTTACTCAACACAAAGAAAATTTGTAGCTGCCTCTAGTACCTTGTGCTAATACTGTCAAGAAGCACGCAGACTTTCTTTAAAGCTTTTTTATTATTTTCTCAATTTTTCTTTACAAAAAGAAAAATAGAGTCATATAGATTATAGCTTTCAGATTTTACCTAGAAAATACACAAAATCAGAAAAGGATGGTGCAATAACTTTTTTTTTCTCTGGCTTGGCATATACATTGTGTGGAAAATTATAGATCAGGTTTGTGACAGTTTCATTTTAAATTCTTTGGTCCCCTTGTCAGGTCTGAAACAATAGCTTTTTCTCCTGTGTATTTTCTGACTAACTGTTTTGAATTATTGTTTATGGTCTCTGAAGAAAACTGTTGTTGCACCACACCCTTCTAAGATGCAATTTCTGCAGTAATATAGTCCTTATTTTCTTGTCTTCTGCACACGTAGCCTGTCCCATCTCCCTTAGCATCTCATCATTGCATGTGTAGTCTGTCATGTTCTTGCATGTCTTATGAAGAAACAGAGAAAAGAGACTAAGCATGGGAGATAAAGAAAATGCTGCTCTAAAATGTTCCTCAATCTAGTTTATGGGGCAATGGTGTTGGATGGGAAGACCTGTGTTCAAGTCATTGTTTCCAGAGCCAGGGTTTGTATATTCATCTCAAATGTTTTTCATGAGTGCTTTAGTCTGCTACTCAGTCTAAGAGGCATCACTTCTTTTCCATCCCATGTTCCTTTGTGTGTAGTGAGTATGCTCTAGGCATTTGCAGCTGAGCAGTCTTTGTAGGAAATACAGGTTTGAAAATTCAAGGCTGAGATGGCACAGATGAGATGTGGCTGCACATCTTTAAGCCCTGTGAAAAGAGATTGTCAGCGTAAGTTTGATGTCACAGGCCTTGAAGTGTAGTTTCAGACATTCAATAGTTTTGCCCACCTTGATGCCACCTAAAGAAAAACCTAAGCTGAATCTGCTAATGCACACAACTCTGATGGCACTGATAATTATCAGTTTAGGGGTGTTTTTGAGGAGGCAGAAGGGTTTTGGCTCCCATTTTCTGCACTCACACTCTTTGTTCCTACAAACTTAAGAGTGTGACCTCTTTTTCACAAGAGCATATTGAATTCAGGAAAACCTTTTGTAAGAACATATTCCAAAGGAGATCTGTTTATAAATAAGATGCCATAGACTCACCCACAGAATAACACTTGCCCAGGAAATGTGGGACATTTCCACAGAGACAAGAATTGTCAGAAAATGTTAAATTTCACGTCTTTGTATTTTCTTTGAAAAGCAGTGTTATTTCTGTTTTGAGAATCCATAAATAGATTTGAACAGCTTTTCTTTGCAATGCTGTTAGTTTTTCATTCTTCAGGTTTTATAAAAAATAATGCATTCCCTCTGTGCACACATCTTACTTGCCTTGCTGTAAAGTGGCAGGGTGTAGTGGATTATTTTTTTACAAACTGTTGTTGATTTCTAGTTTCAGTTTCTTTTCTTCTTTTTCTGTCCAGACAGTGATACAGTTATCATGAGCAACACATGTAAGAACTAAAAGGGGAATTCCTGACTGGAAAATACGTGCTGAAACAGTTTATGGCAAGGAATGCCTGAACAACTGTGGTAGACAGGCTTAAGTCTGGGATTGTCCTAAGATTGTTTTAAAGTCCTCAGCCACTGCCTTTTCCAGTAATAAGACATTTTCTTTGGTGCAATGGTACTAGCATGAAACCAGCAATTAGACAAGATCCACAGTACCTGTGACAGAAATTCTTTGAGATGAGATATACAGTAATATTGATAGAGGACCCTAAATATTATATTGCGATATCTTAAAGTATTTAGTTTATGGGATATGGAAAATTTGGAAAATAGTGATAATATTATTTTTCATATGTTTATTTCAAGGGTTTCATAATCCTCTCCCAGCCTAGTAACACTCCACTAGATTACAAATTTAGTCCTAGTCATAAAACTTAATAAAATGGATGGCTTATCAGTTTTATTTAGGAAAGATTAGAAAAGTGAGGGGCTTTTAATAGAATTGGCTTTTCACTCTTATATGGAGTTTATTCCTATCACTATTATTATATCTTTACAGGTCGGATGATTCTTTTCTTTCTAGTGTCAAATGCTATCTTTATGCTGTAGTTATTATAATATTTATATTAGCATGTAAGTATGTTTGAAATGGAAGACCAGTATGCAGGTCCCTGTGTATAAAAATATAAATATTTATTAATAAGTGTAAATAATTACTGTTAGTGTAGTAATTTTTATAGAATATTTGTTCTGTAAATAAGAATAATATTAATATAGTATATATGCATTCCGTGGTCTGCCAGGTTTCTGAGTCATGCCACATGGTGGCCTAACTGTTAGATTGTAGATAAATTGTAATAAAATACCATAAAAGGCTCAATAGGCTTCTTTGCTTTTCCACAGGTACCCAGAGCCATTCACCGCCCACTTCCTGTCAGGCAGTGATCCTGAGTTTCGTGTACTGCCACAAGCAGGAGAACTTCTTCCTGCAGGCACTGCAGGAACCCATATAACAGTAGGATTCAAGCCAAGGATGTACAGCAAGAAGCATAAAGCAACGCTTGTGATCCAGGTAAGCCTTCCTGAATGCAATACACAAATATACCTTCAGATGTGGGAGGAAAAAACAAATCCTATACAAAAAAGCAGCACTGAAAAGCACAAATGTATGCACTGTACTTATTTTACTACTCCTCACAATGGACAGGAATTGAACTAAATTTTGAAAATTTAGCTTACTACAAGTTGGAAAAACATATATTTTAATTCCTATGTTACCCCATTGCCATCAGCCTCAGAGAGATATATTTATCTTGGTGTGTTTGCCCCCACTCCATAGGCAATATACCAAAAGAACTTTTCACAGAGAATCAAAATAATAATGTTAAGAACTGGCAGAAAATATGTGAATGATTGAACACATGAGGCCTAGGTTATTGATTATACCTGTATTATACCTCCTAGGATCAACGGCATTAGAAACTAGATACTAAACTGCAGAAGGCAGAATTTCAGAACACAAAGCTAGAAATAACTTTTTAAAACCAAGCCTCCAAATAATAAAAAAGAAGTGGTAGCCAAGTAGCTTCTGTAAACCTAAATAAACATCAGGAAAATTTTGGAGATATTTATTCCTTCAGTAGTAAAAATGTTCTTATAACTGCAGGAATTAGTTTTTAAGCTTTAAGTCAAGTCATTTTTTATGAGGAAATTGTTTGTCTAAAACATACTCTAGCAGCAAACATCCCAAACTCTACAAATCACGCTTTGCACTTTAAATCTCTTCACAGCATGCTGGCAATGTTTTCAGGCTATTATACTAGAAGTGAGACAGCAATATTGATTTAAAAACCAAGATGGTCAAAACAAAGTTGATAAAAAACTGCAGTGTTTTATCTCTCTGAGTGACAACCTGTACACAGTGAATAAGAAATTCAAATCCTGGAAAAAAAGAAGGCCTTTTAATCCCTCCTACTTTTCTTTTACCATATTAGATACTTGATTAATGCACTCTTTTTACATAATCATCAATGATGCTGATCACTCGTTTGAAAAAGGAAAGAATTGACTGCATTTATTCCATGTTCTTTTATATTTACATAATGCTATATGACATTTCTACAGAGCTCAGAAACTTCTAGTATAGTTCTGGAACTGAGCTGGTTTTAGGAATGACACATGTAAATTTACTAGCCATGTTTGTCTTAACTTTCTTCCCTAACAAATCGCTTTAACATAATAAATTTGTCTGGAATGGGATAAACATGATGGTCAAAGATTATTATTAGTTTTCTAAGTACTCAGTCAGTAATCCAAAATTTCCTTTTAGGAATTTATCAGTACAAATGGGCTTTGAGTAATTGGAATTTTAGCCTACATCGAGTCACACCTTGGTCTCTGGTTTTGATCTAGGCAGATGGCTCTTTACACCTACACCTTTGGTACTGTGTGTGGGTGTAGGAAGTCACTCGCACATATTACATATACATATCAGATCACATCTTGTCCTGTCTCTGTATTTGTGTATCTTCAAAACTACTTTGAAGCCTCTTAATGCTCATAAGTGAAAATTGGACCAATATTACACCATCACAGATTCTAATTGAAGTACTCTTTCAGTGACATTTTGATGAGGCTTGTGTTCTCTTTGCTCTTAGAGATAACCTCTTGTGTACAGCTGTACTTCCCCCTTTCCTCACCACACAGGCTTTCATTCCTGTAGTTCTAATGTAAGCCAGAGCATCGGTGACCATGTGTAATTCTGCTGCTGTGCTCTCAACGCTGACCTGAAATAAGACCCAATGACATGCTGAGAATACCAGATACTCATTTCTGCCTTTCCTGTTGAAATTAGTTTCATTAGTGACCTGAGGGAGGCAGACTTATCTAGATGGCAAAACCAGTATTAAATCACTGAAGAGCCTCTCTTGTATATATGCTTTCTAGCCAGTATACCGGCTGAGGCTTTGGGCTATTTTTAGAAAAAGTGGTGAAATTTCTTTTCTTTAACAGTGTTGACTCTCTGATGCTGCTGTTGTAAAACCCTATAGCACTCTTGATGTGAAATTTCATTTGCATTTCTGAGGGTAAAATCATTGTCCTAACAGAATATATTTTTATTATTAAATTCTTTGAATATAACAGAACTGTCATTTCTGTGTGCTTCCATGAACAGTGATAATTAGGATGTGAAGAAGCATAGATTACAGTGTAAATTTTTTTGTTTATGCTGGTCATTACAATTGTGTTGTCAGGTCAAATGGGAGGTAGAATTATGGAGAAAGATCCTACAGTCATCTTTTTCTCATTTGTTGTAAACATTAAACCCACATTTTGTACATGCAAATATTTTTGTTTGGTTGCTCTGCTGAAAACCCAATCCTGATGAGCTAATTAGTGTTAAGAAAATACAAATTGGCTTTACCAGAAATTAGTGTATACATTTTATTAACTGAAAGTATATATATAATTGAAATAATGTAGCCTAATTTATATTT
The DNA here is from genome assembly GCF_033783945.1 of Neopsephotus bourkii. Classification (NCBI taxonomy): domain Eukaryota; kingdom Metazoa; phylum Chordata; class Aves; order Psittaciformes; family Psittacidae; genus Neopsephotus; species Neopsephotus bourkii. The sequence goes on along the minus strand of NW_026901152.1, from coordinate 1,078,120 downwards.
TCTGCATACAAATCTGGTAGTTCGTGGCATATTTTGCATGTTCTTTAAGACTTTATTCTAATTCATGAATATTTAAAGTAAATTTTATCAATGGCAGAAAACATTAATTACTTCACTGAAGCAATTAAATGTTCTTTAATGATCATTAAAACTTCTGCTCTCCATCAACAACATATCCAAACAATTAAAATTGGACAATTATTTGAATAGCTGCCAGGAATCTTCATTTTGCAGAAGTGACATTGAAAATGTCTTCAAAAATTTCTGTGGATCCAAAAATGAAAAGCTGGTACTGAAAATAGTCATGCTTGTTTCCGTAGCTCTGAAAGAGAACATCATAACTTAGTTGAGCCATAAGTAAACTGTGGATGCCAGAGAGGGACTCTTTAGCAGGGACTATAGAGATAGGACAATAGGTAATGGGTTAAAACTTACTTAAGTAGGGGAGACTCAGTTTAGATATAAGGAAGAAGTTTTTTACTGTGAGAGTGGTGTACTCCTGTACAGGTTGCCCAGGGAAATTGTGAATGCTCCATCCCTGGCAGCACTCAAGGCCATGGCGGACAGAGCCTTGGGTGACATGGTTTAGTGTGAGATGTCCCTGCCCATGGCAGGGGGGTTGGAACTCGATGATCTTAAGGTCCTTTCCAACCCTAACTATTCTATAATTCTATGATTGTATGAAACAGTGACATGGTGCCTGGAGAACATTTTTAAATAAGTGTTATTCCAGAATAAATTTTCCTCATTGATAACAGCCTTCATAAACAGTGCAGTTCTAACTGGAAAAAAATAAATATGTATTTCCACTAATGACAAAATAGTGAAGAGAGCATGCTGGTTTGATAAGCTATGAACTGTTGTTAGGAAAAGAAGAACTTCCTCAGCTGCGCTGACATCTCAGAGCTAGGCTATGATGTGCTGGTAAAGCTGAAAAGAAAACCGACAGAGCTTAGGGATGGCAAGGTGCAGCTGCAGGAGGGGCTGATCATGCAGGGCTTTGCATGACCTGCAAAGCCTTCCTGGGTCAAGAATCACTGCCAATTACATGGCAGAGCAGCCAGGAGGCTGGTGAATCCTTTGAAAAAAGAAGTATTCAAGTTGGCCTGCGATTAATTTTCTTATACTGTGCTGAGTTTGAATGGAGACCCAAGCAATTGCTCTAATTTATGGGTGAGACTTCAGAGATATTCTAAACCAGCAGGCACATGAAATAAGTCTTAAATGATAAAATACACATCAGAGTGAACCAGACTGTAGGTAACATTATGAAGCTCTCCAGGAGTCAGGCTTGTGCACCTTTATTACTGAATAATCACTAACTTAGCCTATGGAAGACAGCATATCAAAACCATTTGTCATACAGTTCTGGAAATAAATGATGCAGTGTGCAGTCACAGTACCCAGATGTGACTTCTTCTAAGCTTGTCTATGCGGACTTGCATATCTTAACGAATGGTACTACTGCATATTCAGTAGCTTGGTGAAAACATGTTCTACATTGTTCCTGGCAGATTTTTCAATTAACATAGTTTAGTGTGTTTCTAAACGTATCTCTTAAACAGAATGAACAATGAAAAATGTTACCAAGTTAATAGGATAAATGAAATATTTTAATATTAAATAAGATATCACCTCTGTCCCTTGCCACTGGTTGATGTTGACCTGAGTTTTATCATTAAATTAGAGACACAGAAGGTTCATTACAGGCAGTGAATGAGTACATCCTGTAATCAGCAACACTGGATTTTGAGTGCAGAATCAATACTCAAAATTTTTGATTCACAAGTACAAGAAAAGGTTACTTTTCTTATTGAGACTATCATTATGCCAAAAGATGATAGCAATACGGGACCCATTGCTGTTTGAGGGCATTCAGACCATTTTCAGTCCTGACGGAATGGTTGATATTGATTGTATTACACCTAAGCAATGCTGTGAAACATCTAATATTTGAATAGCATAAATCAATTAAGCCACCTTTACCTCTATCTGAAAATGTTCCTGTAAGTGAATAAAATGATTGTTAGCCATCTTCTTGATCACCTTTCTCTCCTTTCCACCACTCCAAAAAAGTCTGAAACTTGATCCATCATCCATCTTTTGCTTTGCTAGAACTTGTCTAACCTGGAAATCCAAAGCAGTGGTTTCAAGGCACTTGCATGGATAGTGAACTTCGTAGACTTGCTCTTGCTGCAGTTCTCATATTGGTTAGAATAGTTGATGTAGTTCAGCAGTACAGCTTTATCCTGAGGAAAATAGTTATGGCTTCAGCAGCATTTGAAAACCTAATATTTTGGCCTGGAAATGAAATATTCTGGTAAAATAGACATTTATGGGTGTCTAAGGTTTTCTGAAAATTACTGAATTCTAGGTTGTCTTGAAAATTACTGAATTGTAGGTGCCTCTAGTGCTAAACAAAGTGCTAACCCAAGTCATGTTGACAGTTACAGTAAATCTTTTCCTTTCATATAACATTTTCTTCCCCCTTTAGCAGAAGTTGCTGAACTAAACCAAGAGTATTTATTTCAGTAAATTAGTGCACAAAACCACAATTTTTTCACAATGACTGTCTCAAACTGTCTTGGAAGATAGCACATAATTTACAATAGATGGACTATGATAATAAGGAGTCCATATTAATAATCCATAATCAAGATAATAAGTAATTCTAGCTTAATCCTACCTAACAGCTTTATGTGATAATGCCCACGACATTTTCTTCCTTTCCATCAGCAAAAAAAAACAACCTCTCCTGCCACAGAATGATGTCTGATGCAGTCTACAACAGCCACCCAGCAGGCAGCTTTTTTCACCAAGACAAGCCACAAACTTTTTTATTCACAGAACATGCAACCTAGGATATTTGTACAGAAAAGAGAAAGTTAGCAAAAGGTTATTACTACCCCGAAGGCTGTATCAATTGTTTGATGCTGATGATAAATGAAGTTGGGAGGTGGCAAAGCTGACCACTTTTGTTTAAATCCCACTTCAAACAATTACTAACACTCTAGACTGTAGAATTACAGTATGTGAATTTCATGAAGAGAAATCATTTTTTAGTAACTTGATACTCATTGAAGCTGTTGGTTGAAAAACCTGTTAGATCTTTTCTCTGACCTTGAAGTGGTCAATGAAAATTCACATACAGTGAACATGACCCCAAGGTCAAATTTTCTTTAAACTAAATTGTTCATCTCACATACCAAAGAAAGATAAAGCATTTCATCTTGCACTGAAGTTAATGAAACAATTAGTTAACTTTGAAGAATGATTTGCTTCTCTTAAATACTAACTTTATCTTTGGACATAAGGTACTGATGTTGGTCCATATCACACCTGCTTTTGATGGATTTTATCTTTACAGTCAGTGGTTACTAGATCATTTTGTAATATTAAATAAAATTGAGAATAAAGATGAGTTAATCTGCCTGTTTTTACACAGGAATAATATTCAATTTAGATTAGATTTTTATTTTAGCAGGATAGTAATGAAAGTTTAAAAAACTTATGCATGCACGGTGAAATATCTATTAAGATCTCATGCTTACTAATCTTATTTGAATAAGCCAATTCACTCAGCAGACTATGTAAAATCAGTACTGCCAATTTTAAAGTAGAGGTTTTAAAAAGTTTCTTTAAAAATACACAGCAAAAAAGTCACTTATGCTTTCAGCATTATCACAGAAAAAAATATATATTCAGTTACCAAAATACTTGTTAAAACTAGTTGTCTAACCAGTAGCACCACAGTTAGAGATCCATATGGTGATGACATTTAAGAGCTGTTAAGAGTATGAATCCTATAGTGAAATAGTATAAATTCCATAGAAGTACATGGCAGAGAACAAAGCCTGTGCCAAAGGATTCCTAGTTTAATGGTCTGAAACTTGTTCCTGTTGAATAGCTGAAATATGAGTGTGAAATTGTTTGCAATGATATCCCTTTAATATATAGCAATGACAGAGTAACAATTAAAACAATATGGAGGAGCATACAAAAGATAACATAGGTAAACATCATAAATTCAAACTTTTCCAGTGGCAAATATGAAACTGATGTTTAACAAAACATCAGAAAGCCACTTTAACATTTTATTCTCTTCATCATGTAGTTAAAATTATGGATTGACTGTAGAGAAAATTAGAGATGGAGAAGGTTTACTGCTCCTCATTATGGCTTTTGTAGTGCTTTACCTAGGCCATGATTAATTGACAGAATGCAACAAATAAATAGAAAAATATACACAGTATGCTTTGGAGGTGGTTTATAGCATTTATGTGATATGAAAAAATGTGATCATTTGTATGGATGTTGTTGCTCCTTTCTATAGGCCAAATCTGCTTGGTGTACTGACATATTCAGCAGCAAAGCAGCAGAGTGCTTGGATGAGAATGAGCAAATGGGCCAATAACCCAGCCATGTCAGAAGCTGGACTGTTAACTAAATGCTTGAGGAAAAAACTCATGAGCTTTGGTGCTGACTGTTGCACTCATTTCCAGATCGATCTGGGAGTAATTGCAGCTTTTCTGACCTTTTGTTTCCATGAATGAAAAAAGTGTTAGGTGTGATGGTTATATCTACAAATGATTGATTGTTCTTAAGGATTAAATTAGTTTTAAATGAGAGGTGAATTACATAAATCACAAATGTTGTAATGATGAAACTTTAGGCTGGAAACAGGATAGAAAGGTGATCCTACAAGTGATGTCTCTGTAGTTCAACACAGCATAATGCAAAAGCGTAGCACCACCAAACCTCCTGTAGATCCATAAGCAGCACAGCTGTGTGATTACAGTACTGTACTAGATGAATAAAGGCAGATTTTGAGAATTTGTAAATATAAATTGTTTAGCGTGACTTTGCTGCTTTGAGGCTGCAGAGTTGTAGTCTGATGTGTTCTGTGTGCTATGTATGTATGTACTATGGACATGCACTTGTTTTGTATTAAAAAAAATCACTATGAATATTTTTTAATATACGTACATCATGCCATATTTTTTACTCAGTCTTCCTACAAGTTTTGGCTTGGAAGCAAAAAAAAGGCTTTATAAACAGAAAAGGCAGACATAAAACCTGGGATTTCTAATTGCTGAGTGTGAAGGAATAGATAAGCATGCATTGCTGAAGTGGGCATACAATACTTTGTCTTGCATAGTACAAAGCTGGACATAATGACACATCATTTGAGGGTTTGTAATACTTGTGATTTTGGTTTTTTGTTTCGTTTTGTCTTTTAAAGAAAAGGAGAACAGAAAACTAAAAACCATGACATAAAGACAGGAAAATGCTAAAGACTTGGAGTAAAGACCTGCTTTCAAGTATTAAAGTGATACTTTTCGAGAAAAAAAAAAAAAAGACTGAAGGTTCTGTAATAGTTGCACATGGTTTTTAGCAACCAAAATTGTGCTTTGGAACACAAAAGAACATGGAAAATATACATCAGCATAGCCTTAATATTCATTGGAATAATACTCCTTAAGTATAGATAGAAGGGATATGTAGTAAGAATCATGTACTCAGAATCAAACACTCAAGCATTACAAGACATGACATAGAAACATATGCTCTATTTCTAGAGACAAATTATAAACAGAATGCAAATGAAGAGTGTCATTTTCAATTCTCATAAATATTCTTCAAACTAGAGATTTCAACATGAAGCTGTAATTCTCTTGTGCCTACTCAGCGTCTTTTTCTCTTAGTTTCGCTCATTATTTAAATGCAAAAAATTCCACCATTTGATAATACCGTTATTACCAATACCAGAGCTGCAATTAAATCCTACAGTATCAACCCAAGGCTTTTATATTGTATTATGGAATAATTATCTTTGAAAAACATGTGAGCTATGGGGTTTACTAAATAAAAAAGGAATTTTAGATCAGCCAGGAAGTTATATTTCTCATCTTTGTTGTGCCTAGTCCAGATTAAAGTTAAATCTGATTTCTGTTTTCTGTGTTCCAAGACTACAATTCTTATTCTGTGTTATTCCAATACCTTACGTGGAAAAGCATAAGTATCTTTTGAAATCAATGTAGCATGGTAAATCACTGTCAAATTTGCAAGGTATTTGATCAGTGATTTCTTTTCTTTTCCCCCTATATCTCTGTTCATTATTCCAGGCTCAATCAATGCAGTGGACATATGAAATCAATGGACTGCCTCCACAGAGTATACCACCAACAAGTCCAGCAAAAGTAATTTCTACTAGAAATTACATAAGATCAGCCACAGTACGACAACGCAATTTTTTACGTGAAAATCTGAAACTTACAACCACTGCAGCATCCTCACCAATTAAGGGCTCACCTTTGGTCCTGAGAAAAAAATAAAGAAAGTTATGACCTGTAATTTTTTTTGGTGGGGGAGGACACTTTTGTCAAATAAATTCTGCAGATAAAAACAGTGTGGTTTTTGTGGTATTTTTTGGTTTTGGGGTGGTTTTTTTTGTGTGTGTATATTTTATTGTTTTATTGGGGTTTTGTTATTTTTTTGACTTTTTTATGTCAGATATAATATGCATTGATGGTATACTTTATACGGAAGATTCAGAGTGCCTGAGCTCTAGTAATACTCTTATTTTTCTATGAGGAATTTTGGATGCATCTCTAATGGTTTATGTATAGCTTACAAATATCAGCAAGTTCCAATATGAAAAATCTTTGAGTTGAAAAAAAACCCAACCTTGAAAATTAGGAAATTCAAACTAATGCTTTGCGTTCAAAGGGATATTAGTTTAGAAAGACTTTCATAGGAAGATTTAATAAATATTCTGTGTGATGTTCAACATATTACACCCATGCAAACCAACCAAACAAAGCCAATCCCTGATGTTTTTCACAATAAAACCCTTGCCCAAAATTTGCAGTATTTTGCTAAGGTGAAACGTGTTTGCATGTCATATGTCTAGAGCTTGAGCGCCTTTCAGATTCTCTTAGTTTGTCAAATTTCATTAATTATGACATCTTTGCTTCTTTGCTTTGCCTAAAACAAGAATCCTGATTTATTAAGCCCATAACTCTTCAAAATCCTAGATAATTAAAAGTAATAGAGAGACAAATAAAATATCCTCCCTCAGTTTTTTTGTGTTGAGTCCAAGTTTAGAGAGTGTTTTAGAGTACCAAAATACAGAAGGCTATGAAACATCAGTGAGGAATGGAGCCAGATTTTAATTTGATTTCACTTTTTTTTTTTTTTTTTTAAATAAACAGACCAGAAGTGACTTTCACCTTGTGTTTCCATTTCCATTCTTCCCATTCAGAGGTGACTCTAGATGGGTATTCAGACTTTGCTCCTGATGTAATGTGGAAAATTAGATCTGTTCAGAGATGCTTTGTAAGATCACTGGATGGGAAACACCTACCTTCATTCTTCATTGAGATTGTTTTTCCTGAATTTACTAATAGAAAGTAAATTGTATTAGAGCCTTTATTTTGATGGCAGGATGTACTTTAAGAGAAAATGGCTTCAGACATATTAATTGCTTTCTTGGTACAAATACAGAATGAGCATCATTGCTCACGAGTGAGGAGCCTGTGAACAACCTATGTAGGTTAGTGTAAATGAGCACCAATAAAACTACTTTACTGCAATGTGCTCAAGGATTTTGTTTATACCACACGTTTTAGAGAAGCTATTACAGAAAATGTTTGGAACATATAAAACAGCAATGGCACCATTTAATATCTCCTTTTAAATGCAGTGTGCCTTGTTATGGTCAGAAACAGGTAATCTGAAGCAGGGCTAAGATCTGCCTTACAAATTCAGTACACCACACAGGAACGATATTCTCATTAGTGATATCCGGTATATACCTAAAAGGCATTAAGAAGCTATTGAAAAATTTATCTTAAAACAGACACAGTTAGATTTCATAGGAAAGCTCTATCTGCATATATAATAAAGCATTTCCCTGACTGAAAGGAATTAGAAGTTATGGATCAGACATATGGAATGGTTTCACCACTGATTACAGGTGCTCAGGAAACATTTCAGTGACAACTTTTCTCTGTAAAAAGCTTTGTTTTCCTTCTTTCACTTTCTTTTTAAGTTTTCCTTTCCTACTTAAGATGACACTTATTTGCAAGATAGTCAAAACTGTAATTCTACCAGAGATGGATTAGCAGGTGGCGTAAACGTGAATTACTTAACAATTAAATGGTGCTCACTTGAGAGATATTATTTCACAATTTGGTTGCCTGCACGTGCTGGTACATGTAGTAGATGTTCAAATTCAGTCATACATTTCAACATTAAGAAAATCCATAGACAAATATTAATGCAATAAAAAATATCAGAGGGTTGGCTATTTTTTCAAATGTACAGTTTAATTATACTAATTATCTTAAAAGAGGAAGGATAATTTATGCTTTCTAGACTAGATGTCAGGGTTTTGTCAATGTGGACAAGGTCATTCATGAGTTGGGCAAGATATGCCATCATCAGTTGAATTTTTTCCTACTATCAAAAATGTATTTTGGTTTTATTATATCTCAAAGCTTTTAATCAGAACTAAAATATATCTTCTGATATCAAGAACATACTTGCAAAGGTGATATACATAAACACAATTGTATCTGTGTGGTTGTAATCTGCAGAGGAGTTTAACTGTTGCAGATAGGTCTAAACAAATATGAAAAAAAAAAAAAAAAAGCAGTCCACATTTAGCTTAGAATTCATTCTGATTAACTATTTATTATCATAATTTTCTCACAAGGAAATGGGAAAGAATGAACACAGACTTGAGGTTATGGCTTTTGAAGAAGTGCTCGCAATGTTTTCTATGCCTTCATGCCATAGCAGAGCAGTCACTAGCTGAAACTGGAGGAGAAAAAAATTTAACATTGTTTTTTCCACATTAGAGCACCCTTCGAGATTCTTCTCCTCTGAAAAGTATGGAAAAAGGACAATCTCCCTTCACTTTAATCTGCACAGGTATAGTAGAATCTCAGGGAAATGGGGAGATATTGGTTATTACTGTAAATAATAGCTCTTCCTTTCTAATTGCTGATTTTTATTAGACATCTAAAATTACTTCTACTGACCCAATGTATGTAATTTGATATATATAAGTATTGAAATCACAAAATAAGTTTTTCAAAGTCAATATGACACTTAAAGCTAATGTCTTCATTGTAGTCTTACCTGACACACAAGTCAGCTGTGCATCTCCTTGCTCCTGGCTTGCTGGAAATACTACTGGCTAACCAGTGTAGTCACCACCTGCTTATTTATATTTCTTTCTTTATAATGATTCATCTTTGAGAGTATTGAGAGTTAAAGACTGCTTTAAGCACAGAAAGTAATCAATCATGTCCTGGGAAGGAGCCCAGTGGGGCATGGGGCCATATAAATTTCTATTGCTAGCTGCAAGGAGGGGTATTATTTTCAGACAGCTCTTTGGAACCAAAGCCACGTTAGAAGAGGACAGAATGCTGAACCAACAATGTTCCTACTTGAATAAAATAACATGGCATCAGGCAAATCAGGGCTTGCACTTTTTTCTCTTTGATCACAAACCCAAACTGTCAGGAGAAATGGAAACTTCTGACTCATCCTGCATATAGCAAACATCAGAAAAAAACCCAGTCCCAAATTAAAATTGCTCTGTATTAATAAATATTCCTAAGAGGAACGCTTAATATTTACAATAAGAAAGAAAATCCCTGGCTTTGACTTACTATTTATTTGCTTATGAGGTGTTTAATAATTTTATTTCTCCCTGCAGTGACTGCTCATTCTAAAATAAATGACTAAACAGTGCTTTACTGCTGACACAGATCACAGTTTGTTGCTAATGGAATGTTAACTGCTTTTTAAGTAACTTTGAATAAACCTACTGATCCATAAAAGATTCATCTAAAAAGGAATCCAATTCTGGCTTTTCTGCTTCCACTGATATGAAACATATTTTTCTGCAGTTTACTGCAGTTATTGTAATACTGATAGTGTAACATTTTCTATAGTAGGATATTTTACATTTTGAGAATATGGTGTGATGACATTGTGGTGACATGACATGGATGTCAAGGTCACTGCACAGAAGTCTGTCCAAAAGGCACTGCTTGGTGGCCAGAGAAATAAAAAGAAAGACATGGGGCAAGAAAAATCTTTCAGGTTCTTTTTTCTTTTTATTCCAGCATTTACGTATCCTCTGCCAAGCATCAGTTTCTCATGGTCAAAAAACCCCACCAAAAAGTAAAAAAGATCAGTCAGTGGAAAACCTGATAACTCACTGCTCATCCCCACCATACGAGTACACAACAAACGCCACCAGATCAGACTGGCGCAAATCTAAGTGACAACAGAAAACGAAAAGTATAGAGAAGGGTAAGACAAAAAGTAAAATCTTGCCACTTCTTAAATGAGTAGTGCTGGTGTTCATCACGTGAAATCCAATGTACTAATCCATACAGAAGTGAAAGGCTTTCCATTATCACAGGCTTGCAGGGTGTCTTTGCTGTAGCCTACAGGCCTGATACTGTGAATATAAGGTGTAAAGGGTAGCTGTGTCCTGACTCCACATCTCTTCAGTCCTGGTTAGTTTATGTAAGTGCAAAATGTACACTGCAATCAACGGAAACCTGCACTTGTCATTCTTAAAAGAACACAAAAGAAAGAAGTTCCTTCACCCACAAGCTTCTCTAAGGGAAGCATCTGGGAAGATGAGGTTTAATTTTGAAGAAATTAGTCTAAAAAAAAAAAAGATACCTGATGACCTGTTAATAAACAGACTTCAGGGTGGGGTGTGAAACCATATTCTTTGATGAGTACAGTGTGCATTTTTCTAGTACTGTTTAGGTTTATGCATCATAGAATCATAGAACAGTTTGGGTTGGAATGGACTTCCAAAGGTCACAGAGTCCAAACTCTTGCAATAAGCAGGAATATCTTCAACTGCATCAGGTTTCTCAGAGCCCTGTCCAGTTTGAACCCTTCCAGGGCTGGAACATCCCCCAGCTCTCTGGGCAACCTATTTAATGATCTTTATTGTAAAAAAATTCTTCCTTATACTTACTCTATATCTATTTCCCCTCTTAGTTTAAAACTATTTTCCCTTGTCTTTTCACTACAGGCCCTATTAAAAGTCTCCCTGCCTTTCTTATAAACTCCCTTTAAGTATTGAAAGGCTACAGTTATGTCTCCCTGGAGCCTTCTCTTCTCCAGGCTGAACAATCCCAACTCTCTCAGCCTTTCCTCATAGGAGAGGTGCTCCAGCCCTCTGATCATTTATTTGGCCTTCTTCTAGACCTGCTCCAATAGGTCCAGGTCTTTCTTGTGCCTCCAGAGCTGGATGCAGTATTCCATGTGAGGTCTCACCAGAGCAGAGTAGAAGAGCAGAATCATCTACCTGAACCTGCTGGACAGTCTTCTTTTGATGCACCCCAGGACACAATTGGCTTTCTGGGCTGCAAGCACACACTGCTAGCTCACATCTAGTTTTTTATCTACCAGTACCAGGTCATCCACAGGGGTGCTGTCAATCCCTTTATCCCCCAACTTGTATTGATCCAGAGGGTTGCCCTGTTACAGGTGCAGGACCTTGCACTTGGCTTTGTTGACACTCATAACGTTCGCATGGATTAATTTCCCAAGCTTGTCCAAGTCCCCCTGGATGGCATCCTATCCCTCAGGCATGTAAACTCCAGCACGCAGCTTGGTGTCATCTGCAAACTTTTACTGAGGGTATACTTGATCCCTGTACCTATGTCATTGATGAAGATATCAAACAGTACCGGTCCAAATACAGACCCCTGAGGGACACCACTTATCACTGGTGTCCCTCCTTACATTGAGCCATGTGACCATAGAGCCAATTCTTCGTCCACCTAACAGTCCAATCATCAAATCCATGCCTCCCCAGTTTAGAGAAGATGTTGTGGGGAACAGTGTCAAAGGCCTTACAAAAGTCCAGATAGATGATATCCGTAGTTCTTCCTCTGTCCACTGATGTCATAACTCCATCATAGAAGGCCACTAGGTTGGTGAGGCAGGTCTTACCCTTGGTGAAGCCATGATGGCTGTCTTGAATCACCTTTCTGTCCTTCATGTGCCTTAGCACAGCTTCTAGAAGGATCTGTTCCAGGATCTTCCCAGGTACAGAGATGAGGCTGACAGTTCCCAGGTCCTCCTTCTACCCTTCTTAAAAATGGGTGCAATGTTTTCCTTTTTGCAGGCTGGGGATTTCACCTGACAGCCATGATTTTTCAAATGTCATTGAGAATGACTTGGCAACTTTATCAGCCGATTCTCTCATAAGTATCGTGACTGATCCTTATGGTATCCAGCATTTAATATACTTGGCATCCTTGCAAATGATCTGGAACACTTTGCTTAATATCAACAGAGACAACAAACCCAAAGAAACTTGATCACTAATATGTATTGCCAGCATACAAAGTCCATTAGTTCTAATGTGTTTGTCTATATGGAGTTAACATATATACATCTAATGTAAGAATAAAACAGTGATTATACCTTGAAATGTAAAATAAATACTTTCAAAGCTGTGCACTTGGAAAGTCAAGCTGAATGTGCAGGCAATCAGGTGTGTGCTTCAAACTTCAGAGCATGCTTGTGGGTAGCAGCTTTAACTAATGTGGTAAATATTTAATATGTGGACAGCTCTGACTCAGCAGTCTTGCCCTGTTCCTGACAAATTGTTGCATTCAAATGTAAAGCCTTTGATTTTAAAATGCTTTTCTGAGCCATGCAGCTACTTGGCTAGCATTAATTGGTGCTTGTATTCCATTTATTGATGTTTATTTCTGCCCTAATATTTGCTATCTTAAAAAAAAACAAACAACAAACCACACAAAAAAAATTCAACATTCAAAGAAAGGCTACCTTGCCCAGGTCTGAGTCTTTCCGTGCTTAGCTACAAGTTATTCATCATTATGAAACAGTGAATGTGAATCTAAATTACATTAAAGATATTGTTAAGGGGAAACACAGACAATCAAGTTCATAGCAACAAAAGTAAATCTTTGTGGTAAGGAAATCATATTTTATATAAACAATTTCTAAGGAAACCTCTTTTCCCTTAGAGAACAGTGTTTAAACACAGTGGTTGTGTTCATTGCCCTATTAGGGATTGCTAGATGACATGGTGCTACTATACTGAGACACAGCCTGCAGAAACATTAGATTAGCTCATTAAAAATATTAACTGGGGGTGCAACATCTGTAAGAGCTGTTTGGTCATTTGTAGGTCACAGAAGTCAAACTCCTAAAGTTCAGTAGCAGGAGGTATCTGGAAATAATGACACCCACCTGTGCTCCTATCTTAGACTATAGAGGACAAAAGGCTGCAATGAAGCTGCCTGGAGATTCACTCCAGGCAGCTTCATTGCTGTGGTGCTACAGCTGCCAAGATTAGCACCAGTGTTTAGGAGAGCTGCGCTGCTGTAAATAAGAGGGAACAGGTGGGTGATATTGCCACTGGGGGTCCCATGGCTTTAAATATAATCAGTCTGTGGTCTGCTATTATCCTTATGTTAACTTTCAGAGCATGCTGCATATTATCTCTGCACCCCTTCCCCAGGTTTGTATTAGCAGGAATAAATTACAAATTGGAAATCTGTATTTAGCTTACTTCACTTACTGATGATAAGTGATAGTGAATAGTGATGTTGCTCTTGGGAGATTTTGCCCATCATCTAGTGCATTTAGAATGATGGCTAGTTGCTGTTCCTATCACTTCTCGAAATGTCAAAAACAAAAAGTTGATTGTTAACAGAGAGGATTAATAACAGAAACGCCTAGGTGGACTACCAGTGTCTGAATTAATGAATTAAGAGCAGCATGAAGAGAGAAAATATGAATGTAGAGGTTTCACTGGAATTATTTGGGAAGAGAATGCTTGTAAGTGAGGAATAGTTCCACCTTAAATAAAGCAGGACAAGACAGCTGGAATAGAAAACTGACAAGTTATGGAGGATTATTTAAAACAGAAACAGGAGCTAAAAATCAGCAGGTGTTAAGGAACACTTGAGCAAATAACAGACATCTGCCAGGACTGTCAACACTATGATAGTATCTCTGTCACAACATAAAATATAAGAAAAGTTATGGTAAAACTGGGGGGAAGGAATCAGTGCAGATCCCACTAGTGCATCAATGAAAATAATACAAAGAAATTATCCAGCAATAAAATTAAATAAATACCAAACATAGTTCAAATCTCTTATAGGAAAAAAGAAAATAAAACCCATATTGCCAAGGAAGAGTAACTTCAGAGGAGGACTGCTATAATTCTGTCTGTAAAGTAGAAAAGGCAGAATAAACTGCAGTGTAATGCTGTAGCAGTGGCGCAGTTCCATAAAAACAGATTGAGAGAATATGTGGAGGGGAGTAGGCCAGTGAGAAGAGTCTCTAAGAATGTGGGTGCAAGAATGGATGGCTCCCAAGAATCAAAGCACGTTAGCAGACTAACGTTACCAGCTACCAGCTTAAGAGAAAAAACACTGCATTCATAATGTTGAAGAGGAGCAATTAAAAAAACCAAATACTTCCTCCCCCCTTAAATCAAACAGAACTATATGTGATAATAAACTTCGATCTAGTAATGTCACTTGATAGACAAAAGACAGTCAGGTGGTTAAGAAGAAATCGGTTCCCCAACGAAATATCCCTGCATTTGGTTCATTTCCAGGAAGTATACAAGGTAATTAAAGCCCATATCAGGGTAAATTTAGCAAGACCAGATATATACAATTGTGTCTAGGAAAAGTAGTTCAAGAGCATTGAAGAGAGTAAAATTTTTAACACAGTGTGAAGGTAACACAGAAAAATACTGGTGCTGAACTTGCGAGCAGATAATTTTTAAGTAAGCTAAAAATGAAAAATCTCTACTCTGCAATACTCAATAAAACCTGAAGCAGAAGAGCTTTTTCCCCAGATGCCAGTCACAGTTACTGACACAAGTATCACCTTCCATCCCTCACTGTTCTCCTTTACATAAATATTACATTTATCCAAACATTAGCATGTAAATACACTGACTCTGACATATCACTTTTCTTCTTCCCCTAGGCAAAAGCATCTCTTTGAGGAAGAAAAATGTGGGTGTACAGAAGGAAATCAAAAGTTAACTGATAGTTTTCAATCTCTCCCAGAGCTAATGCATACTCAACCAGAAGTGACGGGGGCAGGGGTGGTGGCATTGTCAGATCATACAACCGCAGCTTTGGGCTGGAAGAATACAAGCAAGTGCTAAGGAAATGGTGACTGGATGAAGAAGAGTTTGGTCTTGCCTAGGAAAAACAAACAGGATTTTAAGTTTGGGAACTCATCAGCAGCTGCAATCTGAAAAACAACCTCAAAACATCTGGCATTGATTATGTGCTCTTCCAGCTAATCACTCTAGCAACTAATTAGCATGCATAGTAGAGATGATCATCAGGTGTGGGTGCTAAAGAGGTCAGCATGCCTAGGGTAATCTTGTAGCACTTCTGCTTGAGGGGGTGCAGATCACAAGTACAGTTTCACACTAGAAGGAAGAAAAAAAAAAAGAAATCTAAACCACCAAGGACTTTGTCAGAATTCAGGATCTGAGATTTCTGTAGAATTTGATGAGTGATTCATTTCTCAGTGTCACATAGGAATAAATACCACCATATCCTTATATAATTCTATTATAAAACAAAATATTTTGAGTATCAAGTAGAAAAACATGCACACTAAAATTATAGAGGCACCCTTTGTAACTGCCTTAATTTACTCTCATCTACCAACAAGTTCTTAGTACTTTTCTCTGTTATCTCCAAAAGTATGGCCTAATGCAAGATTTACTGACATATCTATTCTCATTAGAAGATTGAAGAAGAGGCCAAAGAATTGCCTCAACTTACTCAAATACTGATAACTACATTTTGCTTGTTGGAAGAACAAAATATTCTGTTTCAAGAATGGTCTTGAGCTACACCAGCGAGTGATTTTTGCTGCTGGGATCAGCGCTGGGTTACAATGTTGGGCCATGCTGTTCAACTCTGCTGGCAAACTTTATATGTTTCCGGGCATCTAAAATAAAACTGCTCAGCTAGAAAACTAACTGGCAAACTGAAAACAATAAAAAGAAGTGGGGCCTATGTAGGGGGACATAACAGGTTTTGCTCACTTTCACTGTCCCGGAGTCATGCTGTTGTGGCAATGTCTGAATATGTTCCATTTTGAAAGTGCTGTAATTTAAAGTTAAGTAAAGAAACCAAAACCAAACTAAAGGGGTTGAGGAACAAGGTGCAAGAGTACTGAAAACAGGGAGTAGAAAAGGATTGTGCATAAGTGGTTCCCATGTACAAAACCACAATGAGGCAATACGGACAGCTATCAAGTAATTTGCCACGCATGCAAGCTGTGCTGCAGCTGCTGAGCTCAAATGACTAGCCAGCACCTGACTGCAAATGAGAAAATGTGTTCCTTTAGGGCCTGTTAAAATTGTAGGTCAGGGGAGGATAAAAAGAACAATTATCCTTCATTTATGAAGTAACAGTAAAAAACTTTAAATTATTATATGCAGTTTTAGCATAATGCTGTGCAGAGGCTGCTTACACTAAAGGCACACCAGGCTGAGAAGATCCCATGTAAAGCATGGATGATCATAGAATCATTTAGATTGGAAAAGACATTTAAGATCATCAAGTCTAACCCTCAACCAATGCCGCCAAATCCATTAAACCATGCCTGTAAGCACCACATCTACACATCTTTTACTGGGCTGGTGACTCCCACCACTTCCCTGGGCAGCCTGTTCCAGTGCTTGACAACCCTTTCAGTGAAGAAGTTTTTCCTAATATCCAGTCTAAACCTTCCTAATATCCAGTCTAAACCTTCCCTGGCACAACTTGAGACCTTGAAAACAAGACATGGCAAACACAGATATTACAGTTTTGTTGGCAGGGTGATATGGAGTGAGTCTTGGGGATAGGGGTCATGGCTGAAACAGGACATGAGGATCTCAGATCCTGTTTTCCTTTGTCTTCAGAGAAATTGGATTTCATGTCACGGGTGCCCCTCTTCATCATCAATTATCCTCTTATCAGAAAATGGTGCAAATCCCTCTATTCCAGCTAACTGCCTGTGTGTGAAAGAGATAAAGGGGGTTAGAACTGAAGGCTCTTCCACTTCAGTCACTGTTAAGAAACAACTACAAATGAAGCAGAGGAAGAACTGCTGTAAGAATCCCTTTGGGTGTCAAGACAGAATTGTAGGAAGTTCATAAAAATGGCATAGTTCCTATGACTTGACAGCATGTCTGTCTGACTTAAGGCCTTAGACTTGTTTATTGCCTTGCTTGCTCAGATTTCACCTTATAGCTCCTCTATTAGGATAAGTAAAGAGATACGAAGAACTCGATTTTGAGATTACTGCGATAAGTAAGGTAATCAAATGATGATTTAATCACTGAAACTCTTAGCACTTAAATCTCTCTAGTTTGTGTACACAGCCCATGATACAGCCAAAGCACATGAATGTATTGACCCCTCCTCTCTGTGCTGCGAGGTTTTTGGGTTTCAGAGCTAGATACTTTGGGGTAACTTGCCCCCTGATTGCTGTCTGCTGCAGGAAGTTTTTTGCATCTCCCTCTGACAGCCAGTTTAATGCAAGTTTTCCCTGTCTCTGAGCTGGAGCCCTAAATAGCAAAGGCAGGCCCAACCAAGCAGATGGCCACTTGTCCCAGCTCTTAAATAGCCATGAAAAAAATCACAAGAAGGAGGAGTGAAAACTGCTTCAGTCTCTGGACTAGGGAAATGTGTTGCCCTGCTCTTTTCTGCATGGCTTCTGAAGGAGGTATAGAGAAACAATGCTGCCATGTTAGCCTCTCACTTGGCTGTAATTCCTCAGGCTCTGTTTTGGTGAAGATGGAGTTTGGTATTACAGATATGGTCTAAAAAACTGTCCACCTTCACAGTCCAGCAGAGTCCTACCACCAGCTCTTCCTTCTGCGTTTTAAAAGAGCAGAAATTCATCCACTTAAAGGAGTAGGATGGATGGGTTTCCATGGAAGAAGCAGACCCTGCTAAGCTAGTGACCACCTTCTAGATGCCAGAAGTCACTGGCAGAGCAGAAGTGGTGCCCTGGCTGGTAGTACTAGGAGAGCTGTGACCAGCCAGGAGCAGAGGCACGTGAATGTAGCTAAACCTGCCTTGCAAACAGGCTGATGTGCAATTCTGGGGGAACACTGCTGCTTTGATCCTGATGCTCAGCACTTGTGCATGACATACAAGGAGTACTGGGGTAGCTTGCTTTCCTGGTGCATATCCAAATGTGCACCCTCAGACCCATTATGCCTATGGGGTTAGGGCCTCTTTTCTGAGAGCTGTCTCTCCCCTCCTGCAGTCCCTGGGAGATTTCAATGCCCAGCTCTGATTTCTGTGTGTTTTGCTGGGGCAGGTACCCACATGCCCTTATGAACAGAGCCCTGGGTGCCAGGGTAGGCTGCAGAAGTTAGATGCAATAGTGCTGGTGCTGGGCTGACAGTGCTCTGGGGAGCTGTGGGGTGGGCTGGGGGTTTTAAGAAGCTGGTGTGGAGCTAGCATGAGCCCAACTGCATCATGGTGAGTTAGCGAGTAGAGACATTAATAAAACACACTGCTGGAGCATGTGCAGGGCTACAGGCTTAGCAGGTGACCTGCCCACTCCAGCCTCGCTTCCTGCTCTTAAATTGCACCTTTATCTCAATAACAACCACAGTTGTACTTTCTTTCTCTGCACAGGCACGGGTTGACTTTTTCACCTCAGGCTATTTAGGGACAGAAGGTGAAAGTAAAACAGTACAAACAGAGTATCATTAAAAATACAGGATGGCATTTTCATAGCACTGTTTATTCAAGAATGTGTGCTGCACAATTAGGATCACTGGTTCAAACATCTCACTTCACAGCAGCTGCAGCTGCACTCAATCACAGATGACACCCTGGTTGATCATACCATGGGTTGTTTGCTGAGCCTAACTACTTTCTCTGCTGAAGGCTGGTTTGAGCCACACTTCAACATATTCATGTTATTCTTCCTGTGTAAATAAACAGCTTGAGGTTCACACTTCCCTAGCATTGGCATTCATGAAAGAATAAACAAAAGCCAGACAGACCTCAGTCCTTGGCCTATCAGCATGCTGAGCAGGCCATTTATCAGAGACATGGCATGTCATGGCAGCCATTACTGAAGGAGCAAAAGCATTTACAGAAAAATCCATGACAGCCAACCCTAGGGCACAGTCAGTGCTGTAGTGGTTTTAGCACCTACCATACTTTACTTTCCATTTAGAAGTGACCTGTTTCAATTGCTGTAGTGAGGAAATGGCTTGTGACCTTCCTGCTCCTCCGGGTAGACTTAATGTACTGCAGGAGGGCTTAGAATCATAGAATAGACTTCAGAAAACTCCTGCAAGTGTCCTTTCAGAGAAAGTGCATGAAACAGCTGCAGATATCTCAGTGATAAAAGGGCCTCATTCACACAAATGTTCAATTTGAAGTTGGTATAAAGTGGGACTTGAAGCTGTCTCTACAGAATTTTATCTGGGCATAGGAAAACAGCTCTAATCCTGCTCCTCCTTTGAGAGCCACACAGCTCTCAGTGAGATGGCTCTTTGGCAGCTGATGCCCCTTCCCCGTGCAGCATCCCTGGCTTGGTTCCCCACACAGCCTGATGCTGCTTCCTCACTCATGCCTAACACCAGCAGATTATTTGACAGCCTGCTGCTATTTTTACCTTGTAGCTTCTTTACTCAGCTGTCTCAGTCAGCTGCTGCTTTGTTTTTCCTCTCCCTCTGCTTGCAAAAGGGCAAGCTGGAGACTCAATTCTTGCTCTTGTTCCTGCTCTTTTTCAAGGCTTCTCTGTAAGACTTGCACTAAAGTCAGGCTCTTCTTTCTCTATCCCAAACCTTTAACAACCAGGGCACAACACATTTGTCTTCTTGCATCTGTCTTTTCCAGCCTGACGATGATAGAAAATGCCAGTTTCTAATGCTCGTTCACACCACAAACAAAGACAGTGGCAGGCAAACCTTCATTTCTCAAGACACCAGCTACGAACATTAAATAAGACAAGGGAAGAAAATGATTCAGCAGTAACAGGAGGTCCCAATAACAGATGGCAGAGTAGACAAGCTCACTTGTATTTACTTGCACAGTGAGGTCTTTTGTGACAGTCTTCTGGTGGGGCTGCTTCACATGAGCAGTAGTTTTACTGGCTGGCAGGACAACGCTGCAACAAGAGCAGGTCCTTTGTGCATGAATCTTTACAAAAGTCACAGCTGCCTGTGAGTGGTTTTCACACTTCTAGCTTGTATTTTGAGTAGATAAACATGTTTTTGCTGAAAATTTTTCGTGTCAAGAAAAACTAATTTAGTTGTTCCTACAGTTGTGCTCTATGATATCTATTGCTAAGGATCTTTTCTCAGAACACATTTAAAATTAATCTGTTTCAAAACAGCGTGCTCCTATGCACATACTTAAAGAATGGCTTCATATCCTCCATTAGACAAGCTATTAACAGGACTTAGAAATCAGTGACCTCTACTTTTTCTTCTATGATTTAAAGAAATAAAACATAACAGAATATGATTTTGCACGTGCTCTAGGCTAAAACAAAAAATGTTATTGGATGCTGACCAATAACGCACAAGTTGTGTGGCAAGGAGTAGGTGTAGGACTAGTGGCTTTCCTATAAAGCTGTGACTGCTAGATCATCATATAACTAAACTATAAGGTATAACTTAGGTTAGTAAGCAGGAATAGAATATTCAGTAGCTCTTAAAATACTGTGGGTTTTTTTCAGGTGCCTGGTTGGTGTTGTCTCTGACCTTTGTCCAACCCAAAGATTCCCCCTCTGAGGCAAACAAGGTACTGGCAGGTACCACTGCCAGACCACTGCTGCCACTTTACTGCCCTTCTGTTCTGTGCAAACATGCTACCTTTAATTCTCCCGTCACTGCACAGGTGCTATACAAGGTGACCTTGGGCATGTATAACTCATTATAAGACTCATTGGAAATCTCATCCTCCACCATTTCTTAAAAATGAAAGATTCCTTAATAAATGATATGTCAACCACAGGATAATACTCCAAGCTTTACATTCCATGTGCAGTTGCAGCCATGTTATAGGCATACCCATAGGTTCAACAGTTCCAACCCAAAACCAACCAGGTCTATTTTCTTCCGGCTTGGCATGCTAAGGTTTTTTTCTATCTCATTGTGGTTATCCATCTGGTGTTACAGTCTTGGGAAATAGCTGAGAAGTAGCTCTCTTGCCATGCTGGTCTGCTAAGCCTTATTCCTCTTGGCCTATGTTACAGAAGGGTGTTCAAATCAGATAGATAAATACCTGGGTCTCAAGTCTTTATAGCTCCATGTGACAGAGGTTTAATTTTCGTACCTTCTTCTAATGATCATTTTCCCCATATGATCTACGCTATCAGAATTCTTAAGAACAGGTAAGAGCAGCTATATCTGTATTCATAGTTTTTATTTGAAATATCACATGCTTTTCTTCTATGCAAACACAATGGTATCTTTTCTAACTTTCACAGTTTTGCTGCTTCGCAAACAAGCACCTTTAAGATTGTCTTAAGGACTTACTCTTTGGTGAGCTGTGAAAGTAAAAAAATGTCAATATGAAATGTTTGGCCACTTTTAAAAATACCCTGTGCTTGGAGGTGCAGAAAAAGCAAAATCAAATCAGAAGATAATACTAGGAAGAACATAAAGCCTTGTTCTATCAGCTATCTGAAGTATACTTTTAGGGAGAGGTGTTAATCAAAATGCCTTGATTATAGTAACCTTTCAGATCAGGTTGACTTAGCAAAACCTAGGACACTCTATATATCTGGGTAGGAAGCAGAAGAAGAATTAATTCAATGTGTAGAGAGGAATGACATTTAAGAGGATGGAGGAATTAGACCATGTGTTAGGTCTAGGTTTTAGGGCTGAGATGAAAGGATCTAACCCTTGTTACACTCTGTCTTGACCCAGCCCTGCATATGTCCCACTCAAGGTGGAATTTTGATGATATTTCAAGATACTGAAAAGTATGATTCTAGTGGTGAACAGATTTCCAGCTTTCTAATTTCACTTGAAATGAGTACTGTGTCAATGTGGAAGTCCTGGGGGAGTACATAGGTTTCATAGGCAGAATTTTATGTGAGCAGTAACGTGTCTAAAAACTTGGGTCAGTTTACATGCACAAAAGAGTGTTGTAATCTTCTCTCAGGCCTTTTCCTAGGAATAAATAGCTTAATGGGGGTTGTTCTGTTTCAAAACACTCACTTGTACATAGACTGAACATGGAATATTTGACTACCAAAAGGAGACTGTGCTGAAACTTTATGAGCCTGTGATAACAGGGAGCTGCAATGCATAGTGATTTGCAGCCTTAACCACAGCAGTTGCAATGGGTGACAGCTGTAATGATTAAGAAACACAGCCCAACAAAAATTACTGCATTTTCCAGGAGTGACACAGGATATAAAGCTGATAAATAATCCATTAGGAATCTACAACCAGTAGTGTTTTATTGCTATTATGAAACAGCATTATTCAATAAAATTAATAGGAAAAGGCAGGACTATTCATCTACATAGCAGTGTATTGATATAGCTTATATTGCTGCTAGCCAACCCAAAAAATCTCAGTGTTCAAAACCATTTGAATTAGCCTTTGTAATTAATAATTTACCATGTCTATCTCTAACAAGATGCTGCTAACTTAACCAATGTATTTAGGTGACCTGTTCCATTAAAAAGCTTCCTACAAAGCAACAAAGGCTTCAAGGATAACCATAGAATCATAGAATCATTGAATAGTTAGGGTTGGAAAGGACCTTAAGATCATCTAGTTCCAACCCCCCTGCCATGGGCAGGGACACCTCACACCAGACCATGTCACCCAAGGCTTTGTCCATCCTGGCCTTGAACACCGCCAGGGATGGAGCATTCACAGCTTCACTGGGCAACCTGTTCCAGTGCCTCACCACCAGTACAGTAAAGAACTTCTTCCTTATATCCAATAGAAGCTTCCCCTGTTTAAGGTTTAACCCGTTACCCTTTGTCCTATCACTACAGCCCCTAATGAAGAGTCCATCACCAGCATCCCTATAGGCCCCCTTCAGATACTGGAAGGCTGCTGTGAGGTCTCCACGCAGCCTTCTCTTCTCCAGGCTGAACAGCCCCAACTTTCTCAGCCTGTCTTCATACGGGAGGTGCTCCAGTCCTCTGATCATCCTCGTGGCCTCCTCTGGACTTGTTCCAACAGTTCCTTGTCCTTTTAATGTTGCGGACACCAGAACTGCACAGAATACTCCAAGTGAGGTCTCACGAGAGCAGAACAGAGGGGGAGGATCACTTCCTTATACCTGCTGGTCACAGTCCTTTTTGATGCAGCCCAGGATACAATAACTAAAGACTTTACAACAAGCAGAGACATTTTTTGACAACACATAAATTGTTCATATTAATACATGACATCAAAACCACAAACAAATCAAATAAAATTATTTATAATCATTAATTTAAATAAAAATTAAAAAACTATACATGAACAGCCACCAGAGGCTGCTAGAGACTGAACCTTGCACCTGTTGCCCTCCCCATTTAAAAGTTTATTGGTCTCCCTTGCAATGCTACTTGTCTTCAGCAGCCAGCATGTCTGTACTGTCTGTTTTTCCTGTGCAACAAGTAGAAGCATAATTAGCTAATCATATTTTTCTGTGATAACCCTTAACCAGCTTTTCCCAGAACAAGAATGTGAAATGAAGATTAAATTCTGCTCTGAACTATGCTAGTTAGAACTTACTATTCTAAATGTGTCCAACTGACAAAGCACTGAAGTCCTTTGGCCATAGTATTATTTTGTAAATTACATGTAAATACATGTAGGGTATTTTTACCAAGGAGATAAAATTTCTGCCCCAAAGACCTTTCAGTCTCCAAAGGTCTAGAAAGGCACAAGTATATTTCCTAAAGGCTAAGGGACTCATTTGTTGAAGGTGCATGGTTATGCTAGAAAATCAAATTTCACATATTATTAAACATGCTCTCCAGTGTTCTTCTGTAACTTTAAACCCCTTTGGCATTAGAAGCTGTGAAGCTGCTAATGCTTTTCTGACTGAGAAGGGGATTGGAGGTTGTGGTTATACCAGAGAGGGCATTTTTTTTCCCTCTCTCTCTCTCTACTCCTTCACACTCCCTAAATCCTGTATTCAAATGGAAAAAGCAGTCCTCTCAGGTTAAAGTCAAGCCACCCACACATCAGATAAGAAGGTCTGAGACCTTGGTCTGTCCAGACAGCAGACATCCAAGGCTACCCCAGCCCCACTAAACTTTTCTTGGTTGGCGCAATGTTTTAGAGTAGCATTAGGGCTACAAAGAAAATTTATTTGGGAAATGCATGCAAACTGCAGATGGCCTCCAGGTTTTTGTCATGATGTAGAAAGAATATTAAAGATGGAGAATTCTCATACCAGAAATATTACTTCCGAGCTTAGATTTGTATTCATGCTGCAGGGAGGTGCTGGTTTCTCAGAATTATCACTCTGAGCCACAAGGTGTCCATTTTTGTGTATCTAACAAGGATATAGCTGTTAGATTTTAAGTTTCTAGTAGCCATCAAGATTTTTAGTTCCTTTAGATATGAGTAGATATATACAACGATACTTCAGAGCTAGCTTTATAATGACACTTAAAGGATTCCTTCTAAGCTCCAGAATAGTTTTTGCATGTGTATTACAATAAAATAAGTAAATAACAGCAGATTCATTGAAAGTGGCATAGTGTAGGCTAGGTTATTAGCATAGCATTAAAGTTCTCTACTGTTGCTGCAAATGTCACTGTTTTCTTCTAAACAGTTTTCTTCCAGATCAATGTAGAATTACTTAATTTGATTTTAAACAAACAGTGGCAGCACTTTCTTTTAGTCTAAACGATAAATGACAGTAACAACAATAAAGCATCCTCTGGCAGGATGGAATACAGGTTATGTTCATATACCACCAATGACTGTGCATCAGCATAAAACCATCTGCTTTCCTGTTTCAGTTCATAAAAGGTTAAAAATATTTAAGTCTACCAACTGTATTTTTATTATTTTGGCTATTGAAGTCAGAAAGCAATAAGTGCTTTTTATCTTAAGAACTGAAGAACCCCAAGTTGAATAAATATGAATAAGGAAAAATGGGAAGACACATTAAGAGCATACACAAAGTTTTACCAGCTAAAAGCTTGTTTGGTGTGAAGTATGCTCAACAAAAGCAATGCCCAAGTTGCAGTGTTGGTATTCCTCACTGGGTTGCCCCTCTGAGAACCACCAGTAGCCAGCTGCCCAGCTCCAGGCAGTGACCACGGAGTCAGTACATATACCAGGACAGGACAGGCAGGGAAAGCTGGTAGTTAACAGTCCTAATGGGCTTGCCTATAGCGGCAGGGATTGTAGTCCCTCCTTATGCCCAAGGAAGGTCAGCTATGTCGCCATCGCTCCTGGCAGGAAGCCGTCCCACCAGATCTTTAAAAGGAGGTTCTTTTCTCAGCTTTCTCAGACAACTTTCCCAGACAGTGGTTCTGACTTTCAGCCATAGAAACCTTCCTTAATGTTGCTCAGGAACATGTCCTCTTGCCGTTTAAATTTGTTACCTGTTCTCCCCACACTGAACATGGAAAAGAGGTGATTCCCTGCTCCTCTGAAGCTGCCTTTTCCATATTTAATGACTTTTGTCCCTCATATTGTTTTTATTCTTCAGGCTAAATAGCCATTTATCTTTTCTCAGAACCAATGTTCCTCAAATCTCTACTTACTCCTTCCTCTAATCTCTTGACAACTGGTCAGAAATGTGAAGCTGAAATCCAGAAGTACGTGAGATATGGCCACATCAGTACCATGTATAGCAGGAGACTTTTTTTTGCATAACACGCATGTTGGACCTTTGTCCCTGTATGCCAGTCATCTGTTACAGCAACCTTAGGTTGCGGATCAAAGAGAATGAGTCAAAAATTAGCAAATTATTCCATTTTGTAATTCTTTTATGTGTATTTACATAACTATTTTCTCCTAAATGTAAACCATGATATTTGTTCCTGAACTTTAATTTTTCATATAAAAGTGTCAAGAACATTTTGAGCTCAAAATCTTGCATTCAGCATAGTGGCTGGTGATGTTTTAGTCCCATTATCACTTTTGGTGTTGCCTGCAAATTTAATTTGAATACCCTGTCTGGTCATCTAGAACAGTAAAGAAAATATTAAATATTACCAGACTCCAGGGAGCCTACTCAGGATATTTTTTTCGTTTTCGCAGTGCCTCATGAATAACTGCAGGTTGATTATAGTTTTACAGCTATCTTTGCTCTCACCCTCTTGTGGTTCCCCTAGCTTGATGATGAATATCTTTCAAAACACTACTAGAAGACAATATATGACATCTTTTGCTTTCCTTCTATCACAGTGTTTCCATGTCACATAAGGCAATTAGATTTGGTGAAAGAAAGACTTGTCAGACTAATCCATGTTTCCTTTTTCATTCCTTTTTTAAAAAATTCTGGTGTTTAAAAGTAGTTGGCTTGATGATTTCTTTCACAACAATTTTTCTGAAATTGAAACTAAGATGACACTTTTGCAAATCCTTGACTCTTTTTTTAGCTTCCTTCTTTCAGAAATATGGGCATTGCATTTTCTTTCTTTACATGCCTGGCATTCACCCACCTTCTGCAAATTCATCATGATAATTACTGATGACTTGTGAGATTCCCACCAGCCATCTTTGGAAACAAACCAAGGGTGAAGTTCATCATACTAAGCAGATATTAAATGCCATACTTTAATCATTTTACCTGACTGTCAGCTGAAGTCTTGCCACTTTGTCTAGTGTATCTAGTATGCGTACTGCAGTCAGTTCGGGAATTAAAGATTTTTTTTTTTTCAATCCATTATATTAATCTTAAATGTAACTTTAAGAAAGAAAAAGAAATCATTCACATCTATTGTTTTATAACGATGAAGAAAAAGCAAACAAAATAAGAGATGGACACTGCATCATCACCTTGAAACATAAAAAAATGTAATGACAGTTTTGTCTTTCATTGTGCATCCTGTTCAATACAAAGAGGTCAAGCTCACTCCACTGAAAGAGGTGCTACTGAAGGGGGCATGTCTCCCTGTTCACAGTGTAATGCACTCTTACTGTGCAGATAAGCTGTTTGGTTGTCTGCCTCAGTAACGTTGACTTTTTTATGAATATTGTTAAAATATTCATTGGCCCTTTTTATTGTTAATAATTCAAAATCTGATTTTAAGTCTTCTCTCTGTTCCAGCTGCAGCTATTTTTCACTGGAAATCTCAAGTATATTTCTGCCCTGGGTTTATCTCCCTGACAAATTTCAATTGCTAAATACAGTTACTGGAAAACAGTTCAGAAAAATGGTTTAGAACAGTAAAAGTGTATTAAAAATTAGGTTACCTTTGCATAAAATCTATATATATTAAGGCAAAGGTCATGCATGAACAAATACTAGACAAAAAGGAATCTGTAGTTATAATAGGCAACTTTAGCTCTTGTGACAGCATTGAACTACATCATAATACTTTAAAATTCTTTTCAGCACTATGGCCTCAAAGACCTAAACAAATGCTCATTTAAGCAGTCTACTTGCTCCAAAAAGCTTTTCTGTAACTGTTGTTTAAAAACTGTAGAGAAGAATGCTAGAGGGATGCAATCACACAGGAAAAGTGCCCTTGAGCTTGCTATTATAAATACATCACTATACTTTTTATTCCTCTTTCCATACACACCTTGGGAATAGACCCACCAGAACTTTGAAAACTATCTGAAAACTCTTACAGAATATTAATTTAATCTTGTACTGAGCATGGATGGTGCATATGATCGCATCAAGCCCACAAGAACACATGGACTCAGAATTATGAACTGAAGCAAGGCGTAACATGCAATGTACATGCAATAATCCTCACTATATGTGAGATGGATTCCCACCCGCTAAGAAAGTGCTAGAGCCACCACTGCATTCAGCCATAGGCTATCCTTAAAAGCTACCACTGTTTTCTTAAAGACATTGAAAAAATCAGAAATCAAAATATGCCTCCCCCACTGAAATCATAAGGTTTTGAGCTGAAGTGGTAATCAGCAGTCTCGACAAGTTTAGCTGCCTTTGTGTGAGGTTCTACATCTATGTCTGTATATATAAATACTTACCTGCACACATAGATGTATAATTATATGCACATATGCACAGTTGTCTCAGTTCTCAAATGTAATGACAGAGAAAGCCACACTGCAGAAGAGGGCACACAGAGGTGAAATAATCTACCTGTGAGTGCAGAGCAGGTGGGTACCAGAAATAGAAATACAACTCCATTTGTAGATTACACTTGGGTGCTCCAGAGTTTACTATATCTCTTTTCTTTTGCCTTCAGGACATGGCTGAAGTTTGCCACGAGCACCTATACTTTTGTTTGATAGAAGGTAGTATTAGTATAGAAAGATGGCAAGATAAAGAGGGCTGGTGTAGGTCTACCTCTTATCCACATTGGAATCTGAGACTAAGGATATACACAAACTGAGGGGCCAGTGAGCCCTCCCAGGTACACAAATTTTCCTTTTCTAGAGTTTCCCACATCTTTACAGAGACTGATCTATTTTGTGCCAGAAAATGTCCTGATGTCTTTGCTGCTGTCCACATTAGCAGGCCAGGATATATTAGGTAAAGAAAGGCAGGAAATTTCTTACTTCTTACTGTGTTCTAAATATGCCAACAAATTCAGCACTATTGAGACATAGCTGGGACCTATCCACTACCAGCCCTAATATACCCAGAAACACAAATGGTATTCAGGGGTGAATGAATGAGCTATGTGTCCCCAAAGTCTTAGCAGACAAGAGTGGGTTAAAACTGGATTTGGTTACCCTTCTATCCTTATGCTTCCTGCCACCATAAATCTGTTTTGTAGGTAAACAGGAGAAAATAAAATATCTGCAGAGTTATTACCAAAAGAGAATATGGGCCACAACTTTGTCAGCTGTCAAAGTAATGATCACATTTTCTATGAAAACAAGCTTGTTACTGTGTATTTGGTACAAGAATAGTATGTGTGTTCCAGGGGGAAAAAAAGGAAGCCAAGAAAGGTTACAGGCCCAACACTAAAGGAAAGCACATTTGCACATAATACACTGGAGACATTCAAGAACAGTTCATTTTGATGTAGTGACAGGTCCTGTAATGTTGCCAAAGACAGTGTAAGTTGTTGGTCTCCTAGGCTGGAGCTGACATAGAGCAGTATTTCTCACAAGTAAATAACTTCATTGTGTAGCACAGGAAAAAAGAACCCAAAACATTCATAAAGCCACCAGTAAATGTAGGCTAGACATTGATGTTTTGTCAGTCTTCTAAGCAAGATGAGAAACTTAAAAATAGGCCTTAACTTTGCACCTCCCTCACACACACCTTTATTTTTTTTTTTCTCTTTCTGCTGGTCATGTAGTCATTTCAATCTTCTCAAAGGAGCCTTCAGAGAGTTCACAGGTGTTTCTTTTTCTGGCCTTTACAGTGTGCTAATAGGCAATGTTATAAAAACAGAACTAAGAAATCTCCACTACTTTGAGTTCAAAAGCTGTATTAAAATATACAGCTGTGAAGGACTGGGGAAATATCTCAAAATAAGGTATGTTCCAAGCTCTCAAATACTTTCTGTGTGGAGCTTTGCACTGAAACCTACATTTACTGCTATATCTTAAAGTTGCTTCGGCTATTTTGGCACCACTAGATTGATGAGTCAGTTATATGTAATAGCTATGATGGATAGAATACTGATTTTTAAAGGCTGCTCTAAAATTCAGTAAGAGTTTTCAATCAAATCTTGGGTTGTTTTCTTAAAAAAAATATATCTCTTTATACACCTTAGCTGTTTGGCTTGAATAATGAAGAAAAGGAAAATATTTGTCCTACTTAAGTATCTCTATATTTCAACTTGTGATCATTGTATAATAAGTATAGACACCATAAGGAAAATCACAAGACTGAGAAATGGGCCTCTTCTGTACAGATGCAAACTTAGAAATCAGAGCATGCTACTGTGAATATGACTCTTTTTCTTTACTATTTCTTGATAATATAGAGATGAATGCTTTACTTTTTTTTTTTGTTTGTTTGTTTTTTTTGTGGGGAGCAGTTCTTAGTGAATAGTCTTGCCCTGTATTGCTTCCCTAAATCATGGTAGAAAGAAGCAGCACAGCGCTCTTATCCAGAACAGAGATAACGTGGCCATAGACCTCCAGATTTTAAGACAGGTATGAAACTGAGTTGTGCCTGCGATCAGCCTCTGCAGAACACTACCATAATAGGCAGTTATTTATTGTTTGCTAAAGAAACAAGGGAATAATAGAAGAAACAGTAGAATTGTTGTGAAGCAATTTATTGACTCTTCTGGAAATAACTGGAGGTAAGAAAGGTAGAAAGGTAGTAGATAATGGAAGAGGGGAATAGGAGGTACAAAATAATTTTAACATATGTACGCAATAATTTCCTGGTCTATGATATTGTCTGGCAAGAAAGGGCATTGCGCTGGATCTGATTTATACCTAGTACTCTTATACTTGGCCTTAGCAGTGATTTGAGCACCACAATATTAAGGTAGCATCTGTTTCCTGAGAGGTTACAGGTAGTATGGCTCCTGCAAAAGATAGGAGCTCAATTCCGTCCAGCATATCTAGAGATGTGTATTGCATTTATGGCTTAAAGCACTAGTATGGGAATTTTTACATTGCAGCATACACAGTTTCCTTTGTAAGCATATTTGATTTAAATGTATGAAGGCAGAATACAGCTGTTTGGCTTTGTGGTGAATACAGAATTAACTTTCTGAAAAAATGCTGGTGAATGGATTGATTTGCTTGAAAGTAAATAAAATATTAATTATCTTAAATAATTCAGTACCTACTGGAAGCCATCTTGTTCATTTAACTTATGTTAACAATTAAAAGGAGATATGGATGTTTCCAAATTCCTTGGAGGCCAAGCCTGTGAATTTCTCTGCCTGCTGCTACTAACAAGTCCACTTTTGTCCCTACTCTGTAAATATGAGAGGCTCTCTTCACTTGAAGTAAATAACTTCACTATGTCAATTTGCAATTACACTCATGCCAGAATGGCAGCTGTAGGCTATTGCTTTTGTGTGCACTACTAGGTAAGGCATGGAGAATTTGGATTTGTTTGTTGTTTTTTTTAAGTCAGTAGGCAGTTGGATCCCTGGGAGTGGGAAAGAGAAAATTGCCTTACAGGTCCCAAAAAGAGGTGATGCAAATCCAACTTGTGATTGGAAGAGATAGGGTAGGATCCTGGAGCTGGAAGACATAAAGGAGAGGAGAAGGAAGGCACTGAAAAGCCTGTCCAGATCCTGCACCACACAGTGGGTGGCCAATTTCCTGACGAAACAACATCTGATACTGTCTGGATGAATCACTCTCACTTTAATCATACCAGAAATTAAAGCGATGTAGAAATTGAATGATTTGGCAGAAGGTATGACAGTGTTGAGATGGAACAGGAACCAGGTTTGGGATATACTACAGGATCTTAGGAATTATGTAGACTGCAAGAAATGATCTTGGGTCCCCTGCCTTTCCTTGAAGAAATCAGTTCCTGGGGGGTTAATAGCAAAAAGCAGCAATTTTGCTTGTATGTTTGAGGGACTTGGTTTTTTATTATGTGTTCCACATCTTGTTGCTGAATAAAATTGATTGGTATTTGGGAAGCTGAAGTATCATAACAAATGTGTTGGGGGAACTGCTTTCATAATTGCTCTAGGTAATGGGTTGGTTAATGGAGAGGAGAATGAGATTTTACTATTGAGTACTGTAGTGGGGCAAAACTGTGGTTTTTGTAGCAGATTTGTTGAAGAGACTTGGAATATATTTATTTTTTCACTGAAATTGCTTGTTATTGTGGTCAGAAAGAGTTCCTTATGCTACAATGGAAAATATCAAGGAAAATCTTTCCTGTACAGACAGGAGAAATGAAGTGCTGGATTTTGTTATTAGCATTTGTTTTGTCTGTTTGCAATCTAGTTACACACATTCATGCAAATCTGTAGTCTACTGGTTTACTGGAAGTCATCAAGAAGTTAACCATCCCCATTTGTTTTGGGGAAATTTTAGCTAGAAATCCAATAACTTATGCACAGATCAGGTTTCCTCAAAAGTATTGTTTTCTGTACTGTAAGATAACTTGGGCAGCTGGTATGTAAATTTAAATGCTTGCATAGCTGAAAAATCTTTCAGGAGAAAGATAATTTAATTGTACAGCAGCTCCCTTGTCAGATAGTTATTTTAGTTTTCATATGATCAAGATGGCCTTGCTGATGTACATCTACTGAACAGTAAATTCACTTTCACAGGGAATGTAAGTTTCTAGAAACATTCTAACCAGCTTTTTCATAGCAAGTATGAGCTGCCTTTAATTAAAAGCATTATGTTTACAGGTGAAGTTTACACTCAGAAGAAAAGCAACACTTCTGTCTTTTGTTCCTTATCCCTTTGATAAAAATCCTTTTTGTTTTTTAACCTTGCTATTGCCTTTATTTCTTATTAAAAAAAAAAAAAAAACCCAAACCAAACAAACAAGGATTTCTCAAGATCTGAATTTTTAATTATTTTTTTTCTTAATGGAAATGACCTACCACAGCTGTGTCCTGCAATGAACCTTAGTCAGTTGCTTAGGTTGTGCATACAGGCAGTAACACAGCAGGTAAAAGTTTAAGGTAAGAGTCTGAAGTTTTGTAATCAGTAAAATAATGGTCACTCTATGACTCTAGAAATATCAGACTGCTTTGAAATACAGTAATTAATTGTGTGCAATTTCATTTGTTCCATTCCTACCAAAGCTTAAAAAGTATCCTGTGTCTGCTCAGGAGGGTGTTATCCTCTGCTGAAAGTGTATAATGGGAATCAGATTTTGATTTAGTTTCCTGATAAGACCTTCACACTCAAAATTGAGTGCACAAGATTGTAAGTGTAAACTGATTCAAAACAAAATGATATGCTAATATAATTCTAATTATACTGCATGATATACTCCAAAATTATGTTGTTAAAGGAATATATAGTAAATTTGGTATAACCTGTTTTATGACTCCATTGTAAGCAGCAGAAGAAAGTGTAAGCATTCTTATTCTGATTCCATGGTTAGCAGTGATGGAAGACCCTTATATAAGATAGATGTTGAACAAATTATGATAAATATAAAAATCACTATACAGACCGAGTCAAGTATGGTAAATTATCACATAATAGTTATTACATTACCACTTAAAATATTTCTGCATTGTAACATACAGGGTAAAACAACAGTTTTAATCATTTTTAATTACAGAATCATTTATGTTGGAAAAGACCTTTGAGATCAGAGTCCAACTGTTAACCTATCACTGCCAAGTCCACCACTAAACCACATTCATAAACACTGTGTCTTTTAAATACCTCCAGGAAAGGTGACTACACCACTTCCCTGGGCAGCCTGTTCCAATAGTTGACAACCCTTTCAATGAAGAAATTTTTCCTCATATTCAATCTAAACCGCCCCTGGCACAACTTGAGGCCATTTCCTCTTTTCCTATTGCTTGTTACTTGGGAGAAGAGCCTGAAGCCCATCTCGCTAAAACCTCCTTTCAGGTAGTTGTAGAGTGATAAGATCTCCCTAAGCCTCCTTTTCTTCAGGCCAAGCAAACCCAGTTTCTTCAGCCCCTCCTTATAAGCCTTGAGCTCTAAACCCTTCACCAGTTTCATTTCCCTTCTCTGAAAAGCCTTTCTTGTAATGAGGGGCCTAAAACAGAACACAGCATTCAAGGTGTGGCCTCACCAGTGCCACGTACAGGGGGCAATCACTGCCCTAGTCCTGCTGGTCACACTATTTCTGATACAGGCCAGGATGCTGTTGGCCTTCTTGGCTGCCTGGGCACAAGCTGAGTGATATTCAGCTGGCTGTTGATCAGTACCCCCAGTTCCATTTCTGCTGGGCAGCTTTCCACCCACTCTTCCCCAAGCCGGTAGCATTGCATGAAGCTGTGTGACCTAAATGCAAGACCAGGCACTGGGCCTTGTTAAATCTTATACGACTGGCCTTGGCCTATTGATCTAGCCTGTCCAGATCCCTCTGCAGAGCCTTCATACCCTCAAGCAGGTCAACACTTTGTATTATCTGTAAACTTGCTAAGAGTGCACTTGATCCTCTCCTCCAGATCACTGACAAAAGTATTAAACCAGAATTGGCCCCAGGACTGGGCTCTGTGGAATGGCACTTCTGACCAGCTACCAACTGAATTTAACTCCATTCACCACTACATCCTCCTTCTGTTCCTTCTTATAGATGGGCTCCCCAGTTTCCAGCACAGCTGGCAAATGATAGATTACATGTCTAAATGCTGTAGCAGGTCACTGACTTCTCTGGATTCTGGGGCCTTCATTTCCTTGCCCTTGCCTTGAAGCTCAGGGGCTGGGTACCCAAAGAACAACTGGTCTTACTATTAAAGGCTGAGGTAAAGAATGCATTAAATATCCTTTCCCTCATCCTTTGTCATTATGTTTCCCCCCATATACAATAAAGAATGGAGATTTTGAATGATGTTGACCTTTCACTTATGAGAATCGGTGATTGGTATCTTTGCTGTATTGCAAAGATATCTTTTATTTTTGTATGTCTGTACAGATTGAATGCTCTGTTCTTCTCTGATAAATTTTTAACATTCTTTCTCTGATAAGTTTTTCACATTCAGAATGCCATTTTACCATTTTGTTACCATTCTGCTACGTTTGGTAGACATTGTGTCTACCAAATAAATGCTGACATATGTGTCAGCATTTATCAAGCTCTGTGTAAAGAAAACTTTTTGGGGTAAAAAGTATTTATTTATTGTTGTATAAAGATTTGTGTCCCACTGGTATGTTGAAATACCCTGGCTGTATAAATCAGAATAAGACATCATGGAGACTTTGGCTCAGTTCACATCTACTTAGCACCAGAAGTAGAATATTAAGTTATAGGGAAGATAAATGTTGTGCTGTTTTCTCACTTGCTGTGAGGTCTGCAGAGCTTCTTTCCACAGGCTAATTTCCACGTCTTCCAGCTGAGCCATTCTGTCTCAAAGCTGTGATGGTAAAACTCAAAAACCATCTTCTGCTGCCTTTTTTTGTTTACTTAGATAAACAGGCAAAAAAAAAAAAAATAACAGTTTTACTCCTTCTAGCAAAGCACTCGAGTGCAAGCTTGCTTTACATTGACCTCAATAAGACTTAGAAATTCTTAAGAGCTTTGATTCAGGGCCTTTGTTGCGAATTCTGTTTGAATGCAGATTTCTCATTGACTGGAGTGGTGTAGGAGAGAGCTTTTAATGGCTTTTATTACAGAAATAACTTGAAACACTGTAGAAAGATATACTATGCTTGTACAGCTATATTATCTTGGACCATTAATTAATTATGGCAGTGTTTTGGTTTTATAGCGGAAGCTTCAGAAGCAGCTGTTTGTATTGCTCATATAAATGGAAAATAGTTCTGAGTAGTGTATTGTGTCTGTTGTACTGTTTCTCTGGATTAGCTGCTTACACTTTCAGGCTCTAAAGCTTGAGGACTATTCAAAATTAGCATATATTTCCTGATATCCTTTATTTCTGCATCTGATCTTTACCTAAACGCTGCTTTAATCATATTTCAGATATTGGTGCAGTACAATAAGCATAACTTTGACACACTTAGGTGAAAAATCCAGTGCTGTCAATGAAAACATCCGATGGCAGAGGGTATAATCCTGCTAAAAGTAGAAACATATTACAGAATGATCCCACAGGGCCTTGAGCAAGAATTAGTTAGCCTTGTCACCAACAGCAGTGTACAGCTGCAAACAATGTGATTACTCAATGCTCAAAGCTGGAATATTTTAGAGCATTTGTCATGCTAGGTGGAATAATACGTGATTGAATCTGCATTTTTCTTCAAAGTGGCAGTGCAGTTTCAAGCCAAATTCTCTAGCTGTCCCCAGTTACTGGAGATTGCTTTGCTCTTCAGGGCTCTTCTGGAGTCTGGGAACTTCGGAAGAAACTAAAACTCTGTTCCAGCAACATCCCAATGCACTTTGAGTCCTCATGTGGATATAAAACTTTCAACCAGTTAGTGCTACTTTGGTCTGCTTGGTCATATGCATGGGGAGGGGATGTTCAGTCCTCATGATCAGATTAAATTTAGTCTGAAGTAAAATCTGGAAGAATGTTTACTGACAATCAGTGGAACCACTTCAGACAGGTAGTTTCAGTTAGTTTGGTGTCAAAATTAGGGCTGAAAGCCATAACCAAGCAGCCTTTGTTATGCACAAGAGAGTCTGCTCATGACAGTTGCGTGCTTCTACAGGCAGTTTAAAAAAATGTAGAAAAATGTGGATTAATGCCACTTCTTATTGGTTTTAGTGCTTTGGTTCTTATTGGGGTTTTTTTACACTTTGAACTTTCAGTGAACTGTGTGACAAATAAGAATATGCGATAGTGTCATAGGAAATACAGCACAACCAAAAGTTGTTGCTACTTTTTTTGTTCACAGGACTGTGAACATACACTATCTTAATACAACCTGCTTTGGGCACCATTTCATATTGGAGATCATCTATATTGCATCCATTTTGGGGCCTAGTTCAGGAGAGGCACACACAGAACTGAGTCTAGGGGAGCCCTGAGATCGTCAGGGCAGGCGCAACATTTGTGTGAGGAGATGGTGGTGGAGGAGGGTTGCTTAGCCCTGGGAGGGGGTGGCTGCATGACCCAACATCTGCCTGTCCCCACCTAGTGAAGAGGTTGACGGGAAACCCTAGCTCTGGGAGGTTCAGGCTGGATCTCAGGAGAAGCATCTCCAAAGGGCTGTGGGCTCCCTGGACTGCCAGTCCCAAGGAGATCTGAGCAGGAGGCTATGACACAGACCTCCCAGCTCCTGTCCCACCTGAATTATTACAAGGATTCTGAGAGTTGTCGTCAATGGCTCAATGTCCAGATGGAGATCAGTAACGAGTGGTGTCCCTCAGAGATCGGTGTTGGGACTGGGCTTGTTCAACATCTTTGTCGCTGACATGGACAGTAGAATTGAGTGCACCCTTTGAAAGTATGCTGATGACAAAAACCTGTGTGATTCAGTTGATACGTTGAAGGGAAGGAATGCCATCCAGAGGGACCTTGACACGCTTGTAAGGTGAGCTGTTGCCAACCTTATAAGTTTAACCATGCCAAGTGCAAGGTCAAACACCTGGGTTGGAGCAATCCCAGGTACAGCTACAGGTTGTGCAGAGAAGAGATTCAGAGCAGCCATGTGGAGAAGGACTTGGGGGTGTTAGTAAATGAGAAATTTAACATGAAGTGGCTTCAGTGTGTGCTTGCAGCCCAGAAAGCCTTCCTGAGCTGCATCAAAAGGAGCGTGACCAGCAGGTCAAAGGAGGTGATCCTGCCCCTCTGTTCTGCTCTCGTGAGACCTCACTTGGAGTATTGTGTGAAGTTGTGGTGTGCTCAACATAAAAAGGACATGGAACTGTAGGAACAAGTCCAGAGGAGGGCCACGAGAATGAGCAGGGGACTGGAGCACCTCCCGTATGAAGACAGGCTGAGAAAGTTGGGGCTGTTCAGCCTGGAGAAGAGAAGGCTGTGTGGAGACCTCATAGCAGCCTTCCAGTATCTGAAGGGGACCTACAAGGATTCTGGGGAGGGACTCTTCATTAGTGACTGTAGTGATAGGACAAGGGGTAATGGGTTAAATCTTAAACAGGGGAAGTTTAGATTGGATATAAGGAAAAAGTTCTTTACTGTACTGGTGGTGAGGCACTGGAATGGGTTGCCCAGTGAAGCTGTGAATGCTCCATCCCTGGGTGTGTTCAAGGCCAGGTTAGACAGAGCCTTGGATGACATGGTTTAGTGGGAGGTGTCCCTGCCCACGCAGGGGAGTTGGAACTAGATGATCTGAAGGTCCTTTCCAACCCTAACTCTTCTCTGATTCTATGATTTGTTCCTGAGCCATTTACCTTTGATGAATTTGTGCTGTAAAAAGGATTTTGCCTACATACAGGAGGGAACTGCACTGATGTTTTCATAACTGTAGAATACCAAGGATTACAGCAGAGCTATAAGAATCCAGTCTTCCTGATGGGCTTGTCTTTTCCTTTCCATCCTACGTATCTTGCTTTAGAAATTCCAATATTTAATCGAGCTTTACTTTCTACTTTTACTAAGTCATCATCTTCGGAATTTAGGCATATATCAGTGGGTATGATTTTCTTACCAAGTGCTTTTCCTGCCTCCAGTCATTCTTAGTTTTTCTACATTCCTTTGTTTCATATTAAATTTTTCTTCTACTGTCTTTAAGAACACCCTAAGGGTTGTGCTTGCTAGTTCCACATGCTGGATCCCAGAAATATGCAGCTATGTTAGTGATTGCATAGGTATATGGAAGACATGTAAGCATTACTGGAGTCTAATGAATGGTGTACTGTAACTTAGGCTGGCAATATTAGTAAGTCAGTAGGTTGCCTTTTGCTTTGTTTACCCCTTCCCAGCTTCTGGGCAAATGGCTCCCTCTTCCTGTGTGTTTGAGTGTAAGGTTCAGGTGGAGACCATGGACTTTATATGAGCATTAGTACTATATACATCTTCCAATGGGCATATAAGAGAAAAACTTTAAGTAAAAGAAAAAGGAGCACATTAGGTAGATCAGTGGTGCAGTCTTGTGCATGTAATCTCTGCTGCTTTTCCACCTGGAAAATAATATAACAGAATTGGAGTAGGCTTGTGGATGTCAAATAAAATGAAAAATGAGTCAATGGAAACAGCCAGAAAGGAGTTTTACATTAGGATCGATTGCTTTAGAAAAAAAAAAACAACACAAAACAATAACAAGCCTGAAAAAAAACATATAAAATGACAAATGAGATTGCAGAAGGAAAGTAGGAGCTTCATTTCTTCTGCTCTCACTATGCACAAAAGAGGTGAAAGACTGTTAGATGAAAAGCAGGAAATTTCAGGATGATAAAGGTAAGCACATTTCCATACAGTATGCAACTGGAGTGGGAAATCATTACCACAGGAAATTAGGGCCAAAGCCTCTGTTCAAGCAATCAGTACAGGTATATAGGTATTAAGGGTATGATGATAGCATTTTAGAAAAGGGCATTAATCCTCTTCTATCAAGACATAAGGCATCATAGCTGTATCTACTAGGGTTTCCACACTATTCCTGCTGTATATTTCTTACACTTCCTTATGCAGTATGGTCTTTTAAGATTCTGAAGTCCTATGTTGTGAGGTGCAAGCGAAAGCCAGTCTTCTGCAGTAAGCATATTTATGATTCTGTTGTTTGGGTTTTATTGCTCATATGAATGCCTCGTGTTGCTGAGATGCAGTACGGACAGCTGCATCTTCTTCTCCACCCCCCGCCCCAAATCTATTTAATGTTCTTCTCAGTTGTTCCTTACGGTATTCATACATTTGCCAGAAGATAGCAGCTTGCTTTCTGTGCACTATGCTCTGAAAGTTATGAGAAAGAACATGCATGAGATTTGCTGTTGGTGGTGTTTTGGTTTCTAAAGTAGAAAACCATGCACTACCAAAGGGACACAAATAAGTATTTTCCCTTTGCTGTGTGATTGTCATAATCTTGACTCCACAACTGGAAAATTTTTACATTTTTTCTCAAGTCTGTCTCTGATTTAAATTTTGGGCAGTTTAGCTATGTAATATTTAAACATTTTATATAAAGTTAAAGTATTAAATGAAAGCCACATACAAATCACTACCAGAAAAGCTCCACATTTCTTCTCGTGTTTTGTTCTGTTATCTGTGAGCTGCTGTTTTACCGTCTTGGTCTGATTTCTGTATACCTTAAAATACCACAGAAATGTGGGTTATAATTAAAAATTGTTTTCTGTAATCTTTCTGAAGGTAATCTTGTGCTGCCCTCCTCCCCTTCAGAGTCTTTCTTCCTCATAGTACATAACCAGAAATGTCTTCTACAGGAGAAGAGTAGCTACCTTGTTTAGAAATGAACATTGCTGGTATATTGTGCAGTGCTGTCACAACTACTTGTGTTAGCTGAGGGTTGTTATAAATTCAGTTATAGCAGAAATACCAGTTTTTTTGTTTGAGGGTTTTTTTTTTGTTTTTTTTTTTTTCTTGAAGATTGACTGTCAAGGGGAACATTTAAAAGCTGTATAGCTTTCCATCTGACAGTCAATTGCAAATGCAAAAAGAGCACACACAGTATCATCAGGTATGTGGAGTAGTGATATATTAGCAATAACATGGCAATAACAACATATTGGACAGACTTTTATTTGTAAGGCTTCTGCGAGTGCAAGGTCAGAAACAAACTACCAACAAGAAGCCTCCAGTATAGATGAGTGCAGCTTTTAAAAGCATCTGATGAAACAAATTATAGATGCAATCTGATATGTGATATGTACTATCGTACTACTTGTTCTCCAGTAATCTCTTTTGCCGTAAGCGGAGCATAAAATATTAAGTAGAATAAGGCCCTTAATTTCTTAAACCATATCTTTAGAGTAGCAATTTAACATGATAAAAAAATCTGTTTCCCAGTCTAAAAAAGTCGCTAGCTGAGTCATGTAAAATCAGTAAATCCTAGATTAGAATAGGTAAAATCAAAGCGCAGAAGTGTAAGCATTGGCAGGTTATCTGGTGTCCACTTTTGTTGTTCTCTCCTTTTCAAGTGGTCCTGATGTATGATTTTCAAATATGTGGAAAGAAAACTTACTGGAATCAGAAATGCAGGAAATATAAAAAACCTCAAGAACTGACCCTTGAGCTGAAAAATTAGGTTGCGCAGAATATCTTAGAAGCTGGGTTTTTAGAACAGACTCATTGGAAAGCAAGTTATTTTTTAGCATTTGCTGACAATTAGAAAACAGGTAGGTAAGCACAAGTTCTTAATCTGTAAAAAAAAAAAAAAAAAGAGGAACAGTTGGTTTTGGCTCAGAGTGCACATAATGATATTCCCATCTTCAGAGTTGCTTGAAAAAATCACATCTAATTGAGTGCATGTCTAGCATTTATGTTCTTGAAGTAAGGACTCTATGATCTGGAAAAAAAAGATGGTGATCTCATCCTTCTAATAATAACTTAATAAATACTAAATTATGCATCATTTGATGAATGATGAAATTCAAAGAACACACTCTTGTGTTGTGTTTGTGTTTATTATGTTACATTGCATTCCCCTGAGTACTTTGCAAGCAGGTTATAAAGTCAACTATTAATTATTAGTATTGTAATTAATCATCATAAAACTAAAGATCATGGAGAATGTAATGAGTAGAAAAAAATGGGACTGACTATAGATTCCAGTTCCTATAAAGGCAGATGTTCCTGTCTTGTCTGACAACAGTTTTGTTTTCGTGGCTGGGTGCCGCTTTCAACACATCTCAAGAATTAAGAAAGTATATAAATCAGCATGAGTGGTTATGTTGTTAAAACATAAGCAGAACACAACATGTTTGTTCTATCCCAATATTTTACTGCTTCTAATCTCTTCTGCTGCCATTTCCTCTCATAAATGCACAAGTGATGATGTCTGAAGTCTATTCAGTATCAAAGGCTTTGAGTTGCTGTACCCGTAACGTTTGGGTATTGCCTCTGTCTTTGCTTTCCTATTCTGCTCAAATCATTCCTTGTTCTATATGGTGTCAAATATGAAAAGGGTATACTTTTCTCAAGATAACTAGAGAAGGGTACCTTTTAATTTGCAAATCCCAAAACTTCAGTTATCTTGAAGTACATTTCTTTCAAAGGGTAGCAACATTAAAGATTTCCAAATAGGGAAATAGGAAAACAGACTATCAAATACCACAAGTTAATCTGGAAAATCCCAAACTCATCCCCAAACTATTACAGAAAACACTAGTTTGGAGACTAGTTAAGTCCTCATATATTCCCTTAGTATCTTGCCTTACAAATCTTCCTAAGATTTTTTGCAGAACAGTCTGGAATTCTTGGTCCTCTGGCACAGGGGAAGAAAGCATCTGTAGCAATAATGTCATAGCTGTGGTAGTGTCTAAGGATGTCATAGCAGAAATATGCAGATCAAGTACCTCTTATTAGAGCAACTTCTATCATCAGAAAAACTTTTAATGTAGTCAGGAGATTCAATGAGAGACTCAGATACGGGGACTGTGAACAATAGGCAAGTATTTCTTAATTTGCTATTAATGTGTTACAAATGGCTATATAATAAAATTTTAACTTAGTGTCTAATTATTTGAATGTGAAATATAATTCAAAATTAAATATTTTCAGGAACATGAACATAGTCCATGGGTTCTTAACTATTTTCTTAAGAAAATGCAAGTGAAAAAAGAATGGATGATTTGACATTCAAAAAGTAGCAGCCTTGGCAGGTATGTGCCTGCCTGCTCTGCTTCTCATAGCTTCAAGATACTACCACTTGCTTGAAGGGCAGTGACTTCTGAATCCTTTTGTAGCTCAGAGCTCAGTGGAAAATGTGTGCTTATGCCAAAGGCAAGCTACTGCTGAACAGTGACACCTATGTCTGAGGTCACACCTGCTAAACCTTTGTGTAGAAAGTGAAAGAAATGAAAGGAGGAGGTGGGAGGTTTCTGGAGGAAAGGATTTGAACCCTGGGTTACTTTTAAAAAGTTTCCTGCAACTAAGGAAGGGGTTTGGTGTGTCCATTAATTTCTGGAACAGCTGAAATCTAGCAGTTAATTACCTGTTCTCAGGAATGCTGCTGTGTGACTCAATGTGAATTCACTGCAATGCAGGTACTGATCACTATCTAGAGGGTATGAAAATTCCAGGTTCTCATTACAGAAAAAAACATATTTGGTGTGTCTGTGTCCCTTGCTTCTGACATAGAAAATTTTGTTCTGACATGCCTTGCAGGGGCAATTTTCATTCCTTTTCCTTCCTTGTTTTCTATGCATCAGGGAGGCAGGAGGGACCCCTGCAGAGAATGTCTCTGCAGAGTTCTTGTGAGAAGACTGGGGATGCAGTCCTTAGTGGGAACATGTACTGGGTGGGAGACGCGTGAAGACCTCTGGAAGATCTCTGAAGTGGGAAAGAGCAAGAACATGGAGTGCAAGGGGAAAGGGAGCTCATAGCACTGTACGCTGAGGCCCCAAAATTTTTGGGAACTTCACTGCCTGTTTAAAGTGATCCCACAGTGTGGCATCATGTTCTGCTCAGGGAGAAAGAAAGGCTCAATATGGTATGGGAGTAACAGTTTCTGCATGTTTGTGAAGGTAGCAATAAATGGTGTGACTGTCTGACTCTGATGTTGGTATTATTATTCACAATTATTATTGACAAGACAAGTAAGGAACCATGGCAACCAAGGACAGCTTATTGAAAGCTATTTTTGCCCGTGTTGTGATTTCCCTTCCCTTTCCTTTTATTTTCTTTCTGAAAACATATATAACCTTTTCCAGTACAATTGATTCCTTTGGATCAATTTCCTCCTCATATGCAATACTGCCTTAGTAACCTAATCAGCCAAGAGAATCTTTTCCTGTATTTTCTGCATCATAATCTGTGCTACTAGATAATCTTCTGCAAGAAACAAAAGATAAAATAAATCTGAAAAGATGTTCATCTTCTAAAGATGTTGTACAGAAAAAAAGTGTTCTGATAATGGTATAATATGGTTGTCTGTTCATGCTTGTGGAGTTATTTATGAGCAGCCTGGAGAGTTTTGCTTTGATGTGTGAAAGTATTTTGGCCTGTGAAATCTTCTGAAGTGGGCACAAGAGTGTGAATGGAATAACTCTTGCATTAGCAAGGAAACATGAAAGTGGACTATGATCCAGTTTGCTTAAATCTGTGCAAGTGATAAGAAGAAATGCCCATGCTACCTTAGGCCTGATAAGGAAACAGAGTGCCAGCTGGGCTCCTGAGCCCAGTGGGTTTGAACACAAAGCATGTTGGAGCAGGGCCATGAGTTAGGAGTCCATCAAATAAGACCATTCAGTGTTGCATACACAACAGTCCAGATACTGGAGAGCAGCGGGGAATAATTATTCCTTTGACTTCTGCTCTGTTTAAAATTATCTGCCAGAGTTTAAGGTTCAGATTTAAACTAGAGAAGAGAGTTCTGTCTAGCTCTGCAGAGCTGTGTGTCTATGCCTGCCAAATCCCTCCAGGTAATCCCTCCAAGTACAGACACACACCTTAACAAGGCATACTTGAGCGGCCCAGTGCTGAGGTTGCATGCTGGTGCTCTGCCAGTGTGTGAACTGCAGATCTGCTTCCAAAATGCTTGAGAATACTTCTGGGTGATGAGTGGAAGATAAATTGTATTTCTATTGATGTTTTCTTCCTAGCCAAGGAAGGTTTATAAGGTTCTTTCTAGGCTGGATATGAAAATTTTTAATCTTTCCTATTATCAGTTGACAGACAAACTGTGCTCAGTGAGAAAAGCTAAACTAGGGCTGAAATTGTATTTGAAGACAGTACAGAAAGCATTCCCCATCAAATGTAACACCTTAATTTTGTCTATTTGACCTCTTCTTCTGAAATGGGATATTTCTATTATTGTTCATGCATTTGAATGCAT
Organism: Neopsephotus bourkii; assembly: GCF_033783945.1. Classification (NCBI taxonomy): domain Eukaryota; kingdom Metazoa; phylum Chordata; class Aves; order Psittaciformes; family Psittacidae; genus Neopsephotus; species Neopsephotus bourkii. Next base: position 1,033,527 of record NW_026901152.1, on the reverse strand, counting down.
AAATATTATCTGATGATTAGGAAAGGAAATTGCTTTTGGTAGAGCAAGTGAATAGAAAAGGGTAGTGAAGAAATAAGGGACTACCTACAGATATAATGGAAAAAGGGCTTTGCTGTGAGCATGGAGGGGAAATATTTCACAAAAAAAACAACCAACCAACCAACCAAAAAAAAAAAAACAAACAGAAAAACTGCATAAAAAGATCCCTGTGTAACTGGAACTGGACACACTGAGAGGGAGAAAATGGATTTGTATTCAGCAGGAAAACTGTGCACAGGCTGAAAACAGTATTCAGCTTGGATAAAAGGTGTTAAGGCTAATGAAAAATGCAAAGAATAAGATGACATATCTGGCTGGGGAGAGATCATATGTGCTGCTGCACTTCATCAGTCTGGTCAAAGGATCTAAAGTCCATTGTGAAAGTTATATAGGCAAAGGTATGTGGCATGGGTTCAGCTGAAAGGTCAGATAAAAGATCAATTCTTAGAAACGCTGCAAAATAAGAAATAAAAATTACATGAGGTTGGAACTGGAAAGTGATGGAAAGCAAGGAGTTCAAGAATGAGAGACTACAAGAGCAGCTGAGAGCTTTATTATGAGCAATGGGGGGGGAGAAAAGAAAGCTTACAAATCAAGACTTCTATTAGTGCATATGCACAAATATGCTATTTTATCCCATGAGGTTCTTATAGGCCCAATATGTGAAAAAGTAGCTTTCTATATTTAATAAAGTAAAAAATAAAAAATAGCAATACTTCAGCTGGCTATATCAATACTAGCTTCCTTATCTTGTTTTCATTTGTATAGGTTAGACTATATACTACTAAATTAAATACCACTAGGGCAAGGAATATGACCCATGCTGGTCAGATGTTGCAGTAGCAGCCAAGATGGTTTTGACACATGGCCATCCTACTTTGGAGAGAAAGTCTTTAGCACACACAGGCCATTCCATCCCAGCTGTCCCCAGTGCAAGAGAATGATCCTATGTACATTCATGTAGCTATAGCCAGAGTACCTATGGTGCAGACAGCACACAAAATAAATTGTGATACAAAGCACAATTTTTTGTTGCATTTTCTTACTTCAACTGTTATGTTATGACAGTGTATTTAGCGTGCTGCAGATTACTTCCATAGGACTCCTGGAAAATATAGAGAAGTTTACTGCTGTGTTGATGGTGTGAGGATTAAGAAATAATGTCTTAACGTAGAAGAAAGGAGGGTTAGGTTAAACATCAGAGAAATCTCTCAAGGTAAGCAGATCAGGTAGATGATATAAGAAAAAGGACAAAAGATCTCACCAGGGATTTTTTTTTTTTTTATTTTTTTTTAAATACATCAAGTGTGTATCTGCTAAAGATAGCTAAAACAGTATTTGGACAGAGACTGATGACTTCCTGGTCTCTAATCCACTCCGTGGACAGCAAATCTGTGCATGAATTTTGCATGAATTTTAGAGAAGATAGGCATGTGCCCTCAAATATCTCTAATGCCCTAACAGACTAGGAGAAGATGAAGCAAATGACCAGAGTGTGACCAGGCTCACATGCTTTCCTTACACTGCTTATCTTACTGGCACTGTAGCATGTGTATACAGCACTCAGCATTGTGGGCTGTTTATGAGACACAAGAGGGCATTTTTTGTTTGCATGTTCAATCATTATGTTGAGTATACCACACTTGGTTTCTAGCAGAGTTGGATAAAGTAGAAGAGAAAATCACTCTATGTGATCATTTAAATAAATACTATTTCATAATTTACAAGCTATATATATATGTGTATACACAGTATTCTCCGAATGCTTGACATAACAGCCTTAACATTCTTTTCCATTTGCACTTTAATATGATCTCCTGAACATATCCCATAACTTCATTTCACATAAAATATCCTCCAAATTCTGTAAATTCTATTGACCTCTCCAGGTATAACTTCTAGTTTAATGATACAAAGTTGGTGATACACTAAATAATCAGAGTGAATCTTTGTACTCGTCATTACCACTAGTGAAAGGCACAGTCGACCCATGGATTGCATGCCTACTTCCTGAGCACAGAAAGAGAAAAGCCTGGAAATCAGTAACTCTAATTTAAAATCATTCAATGCTTACACATTTGTGTTCTGTCTTCCACCTGGTTGCTGCTTTTTTACTCTTGCCTAGCTTGTCAGCTCTTACTTGCTAACTTCTCATATTTCAGCTCCTTGTCTCCTGATTTTTTTTTCTCCTTTCTCATTATATCATTGCTATATAGTTTTCTTATTAACTCTTATTTTCTTCATGCTTTTTGCTACTCAATTTTCCACTTATCCTCTTATAGCCCCTACATTTCCATTTGTTTCATGTGGAAAATACGCAAAAAGGATGTTTTTCTTCTCTTTGTCCATGTACAGAAAAGAACACATTTTTATTTTTCACTTTCTTGGACTGTTAGTATGATTTGCCACTGTTTAAAAAGGACTGTATACTAGCTGGTACTTTGTAAGTAGCTGAAGACAGTTGTGACAATTATCAAAACAGGGGACACTAGATTGGCAGTTCTGCCTATGAAAATATAATTCTTCTAGACTACACTTTTGATTTGCTATATGAAAATGTATGTTAGCAGAAGTTCAGAATCTCCAAATTGACATTCATCTGTAGAACAGAAAACATATTTCATCAACATCTCAGGCTTATTCTCCAGAGAACTACAGTTACTCTGGCTAGTTATGAATCAACTGTGAAGGACAGGATGGGTCAAAAGGGCAAAGCCCTTTATGATAGTGGTACTGGCATCAGATGTGTTTACAGTTGTGTGTTGGAGTTCTAGCTGTGTGCTATCCTCAGATCTCTTTCAAGTCTAAGTTACTTTTGCCTCTGGTTTGAATGAACGTTTCGCATGGTGTTTCTTTTAAAAGACTACAGAGAAAGCATGTCACCTGTGTCAGAAAGGCTCTAGTCTAGGAGGAGGATGAAGGCACTGCTAGAAGTAGGCAAGTGAGCAATGGGAGTCAAAGTCTCTATCAGAAGTTAGGTGATGGACATCAAAGCACCTTGATGGACTGAGCCAGCACCATATTTCATAAAGGTTAAGGAATGAGCATCAATTTGTAGAAAAAATTAAACCCTGATTTTGTGGTATTTCAGAGAGTGACTTGAAGGTCACTTTCTCATTAATGGTCTTTGTCCCAGGAGGAATCCAGTTTCCCTTCCTATTTTTTGCTAGCTGTCATAGCATAACAGCAACACTTGAAAATCCTTTGGGAAAGCAGTCTACTCTTATTTCTTAAAGACTTGTGCATTCAAACAGAAGCTAGAAATCAAGCATAAGCAATTTTAGTCTGTCATTTTAGATATTTGTAAAATGTTTGCACTTAAATTTTTCAAATGTGTTTATGTCATAAAAAAACAGTTAAGCTAAACACTGAAGGACAAATTAAGCTCACATGACAACTCTCATCTGGCCTGAAACCTTGCCTTTGGTGTCTGATGCACCATACTAGAAAGATATATGCTGCTATTTTAAAATAGCTCACCAGCAACAAATATTTAAATTAAATTTCACCTTTCTATTTACAAATTAAACTTATTTTCACACACATGTTTTTCATCTCAGTGTGGCCCGGTACGCTTGTTCTGTGAAACTGTGTGGCACCCCTAAGGTTTTCTGAAATACCAGTGCTTAAATATCTAAGCTGTGGCAAAAAATAACTTTCTTCTGAAATGGTTAACAGAACTAAAATTAATGAGCTAGACATCCTCCTTCAAAAGATTTTAACAGCTTATTGGAAAAGACAGGGTTTTAAATGTAATTCAAGGAAATGTTGTTGTAAAACTTTCTGATGAGGGAATTCTGCACTCTGGATTTCTTTACTGATTTCCTCTGCAGACATGCTTCAAGATCGCCTGTGAAGATCGTCCGCTCAACAGTAACCATGTAAAAATTGTGCATTCTGGTTCAGGTGGAGATTGTCCCTGATTGCAGTGGAATAGATCAACATTTTCACTGATTGTTTGACTCATTGGGCTTGCCAAGCTAGTACTGATTAGAGACTGAACTTGTTTGGTTTTTTTCTTACATATCATTGACAATATTATTTACGGTTTTCAGTGAGTTCATTTGGACAAGACTGTAGAGGTTATAGTATTAGCATATTCCAAGCAGTTTAGAGAGACCAAGTAACCAAGTGACATAAATCTGGATGGCACTACTGAAGAATAGTTCACTGTCTGGCTACAATATTTGAATTGTGTTATATTAGGAAATAGGAAAGTCACATTCTGCTTTTATCCAGAGCATCTAATGGAAATGCAAATATCAGCATTAATGGCCAATAAATTAATTATGCTCATTAGTGAATGAATAATTAGTGAAGATAATATTAAATATTTCATTCCTCCTTTCATTTTGTTTTACAATTCTCCACTATGATCAAGATTTCCTTTCCAGGGACCTGAATGATGGAACAGCCTCAAGCTTTGAGCACAGACCTCAAGATTTAGAAAAACTTATAGAATCATAGAATAGTTAGGGTTGGAAAGGACCTTAAGATCCTCTAATTCCAAGCCCCCTGCCATGGGCAGGGACACCTCACACTAAACCATGTCACCCAAGGTTCCTTCCAACCTGGCCTTGAACACGGCCTGGGATGGAGCATTCACAACTCCCTTGGGCACCCCATTCCAGTGCCTCACCACCCATACAATAAAGAACTTTTTCCTTATATCCAATCTAAACTTACCCTGTTGAAGTTTGACCTTGCACTTGGCACGGTTAAACTTCATGAGGTTGGCATCAGCCCACCTCACAAGCGTGTCAAGGTCCCTCTGGATGGCATTCCTTCCCTCCAGCATATCAACCGAACCACACAGCTTGGTGTCATCAGCAAACTTGCTGAGGGTGCACTCAATCCCACTGTCCATGTCACCGACAAAGGTGTTGAACAAGACCGGTCCCAACACCGATCCCTGAGGGACACCACTCGTTACTGGTCTCCAGCTGGACACTGACCATTGACCACAACTCTTTGAGTGCAGCCATCCATCCAGTTCTTTATCAACGGAGTGGTCTCCCTATCAAATTGATGTCTCTTGAATTTAGAGACAAGGATGTCATGTGGGACAGTGTCGAACGCTTTGCACAAGTCCAGGTAGATGACATCAACTGTTCTACTCCTGTCGATCAGTTCTGTAGCCCCATCATAGAAGGCCAGCAAATTGGTCAGGCAGGATTTTCCCTTACTGAAGCCGTGCTGGCTGTCACCAAGCCAACCTTGTTGTTTTTCATGTGCCTTAGCATGCCTTCTAGGAGAATTTGTTCCAAGATTTTGCCAGGCACAGAGGTGAGACTGACTGGTCTGCAATTCCCTTACTCATCCATTATCTCCTTCTTGAAAATGGGGGTTATATTTCCCTTTTTCCAGTTATCAGGAACTTCACCTTACTGCCATGATTTTTCAAATATGATGGACAGTGGCATAGCAACTTCATTCGCCAGCTCCTTCAGCACCCGCGGATGGATTTCATGGGGTCCCATGGACTTATGCACATTCAGGTTCTTAAGATGGTCTCGAACCAGATCATCTCCTAGCTCCATGTTCTTCTTACATGATACTTCACTGAGGGTTTTAAAACTATTCCACAGAGCTGAGTCACTCACTTGTGTTTCATGAATGTTACAGGGAAAGTTTGCTCGGTCCAGACAGTCTAAACCAAACTGGGATCAAAACACTTTGTTGAGCTTTTGAGAACCTGGAATTGAGCATCAGTCAGTGAAGTGTTGCTTTCAAGCAGTAGTACAAGATGTAAACCCCCAAACTAGACTCATGAATGTTAACAAACACAAGCAAATATCTAAACACCCCCTGCTACAAACATTACCCTGTGTAACAAACTCAGAAGAGATTTCTTGAATTCTCCTTTCCAAGAAGAAGACCTCACCCTAAGCAGTGTAGTAGCAAATGCCAGATGGTGTATTGGTAAGGAATGGTGAGGAAATGCTGCATGCTCTCTACATTTCTGAAATGTTCATGCAGATGGAACCCAAACCCCTTTCCTTTCACCTTTGGGATCATCACAGTCAAATGACAGTATGTGGTGTCAAAGCCTTTACAGTATAAAATGCAGATTTATTTACAGGGACACCCCACAGCGATGCCCAGTGTGTGTTCACCATGGGCAGGGACATCCCCCTGGGCTTCCTGGGCACAGGCACTGCCTCAGGGCCAGCAGCCCAAAGGCCTTTCTCCAAGGGATGCTGGGCAAAGGGGCAGCAGGGAACCCTTGAAGCTGCACGAAGCTGTGAGAAGTTCTGTGCTGCAGTTCCAGCTCCTGGAAGGGCCACGCTCAGAGCTCACTGGATGAATGGAAATCCTGCTTCAGTCGTCGGGGAGCTTCCTGTCTTCACCTGTTGGTCACCGGGGAATCGCTTGCATGAGGGACTGAGGGAGGGAACACTTGGAGCTGCACGAAGCTGTGGGAGGTTCTGTGCTGCAGTTCCAGCTCCTGGAAGGGCCACGCTCAAAGCATCATTGAGGGATCCTGCTTCAGTTGTTGGGGAGCTCGCCGTCCTCACCTCCTGGGGAGAGAGTGGCAGAAGCCAGAAGAAAATGGATGCACAGGTGGCTCAGTGCCCTCCCCCAGTGCTCTGGAGCTCCTACTGCCAAGCACAGGAAGGATTCGTGCTCCCAGGATTCATCAGGCCAATGCATTTTGCTGTTGGTGGAAGACCCTGGGATGGCTCCAGGAGGAAGTAGAAAAAGCAGTGCCAGTGTCCCCTTGTCCCCTTAGAGGCATAACCAGCGTGTGGAGCAGGAGCAGGTCTTGCTCACATGCTCAGGGAGTAGCCGATCACCAGCACAGGGGTCAGGAAGGAATTTTCCCCCAGGGCACATTGGCACCGGTCCCCGGGGGTTTTTTGCCTTCCTCTGAGCACTGAGCATGACCGCTTGTCAGGGCTCCTCGGTCCTTTCTGGCTGCGTTATGGCCTGGTGCTCATGCTCCACGAAGGTGGCCCCTCGTGTCCTGCAGCTGGGGGGAAAAGGGCTTTTTTCCCCCCAGGCTGCACTAGCAAGCGTCCCTGGGGTTTTTTGCCTTCCTCTGCAGCCAAGCACAGCCCCTTCATGGGGCTCCTTTGGGTCATGGTGTCCCAAAGGCAGTGGCTCGTGCTCCACGCAGGTGGCCCTCGTGCCCCACATCCGGGGGGAGGCAGCCTTCAGCACTCCCAGGGTGGCCCCAGCGTGGCCCCGGGACTTGCTGCTGTCCTCTGTAGCATTGAGCACCACCCCTCGTCAGGTCTTCCCTGGCCCTTTCTCGCTGGGTTCTTCTTGTACTGCTCTTGCACCCCCACAGCACCGCTCCTGCCCTGGCTTTCCTTTGTCAGGCTGCAATGGAAGGTTTTTCCAGCTAAACTGAAGGGTCTAAACTAAACCAGACTAAAATTAACTAAGCTAAACTAAACCAAATAACTTTATTTAGAAATAAATAAAAAACTCTTTCTACCCTTAACCATTCTGATGTGTGTCTTTGAAAGTGCTTTAGGTGCTGAAATTCCCTTGGCATTTTGGGTAAATAAGGATCTCCCCATTTTACAGCTTGTGAGTGCAGGATATGGAGTGCAATAAATAGGAACTGAACTGAACAGAATACAACAGAAAGCTCTGCTATGTTATGCATACAGAATCATAGAATAGCTAGGGTTAGAAAAGACCTTAACATCATCTAGTTCCAATCCCCCTGGCAATCATCTAGTTCCAGTCCCAGACACAGCTACAGGCTGGGCAGAGAAGAGATTCAGAGCAGCCTGTGGAGAAGGACTTGGGGGTGCTGGTTGATGAGAAAATGAACATGAGGCATCTGCAGTGTGAGCTTGCAGCCCAGAAAGCCAACCGTATCCTGAGCTGCATCAAAAGGAGTGTGACCAGCAGGTTAAAGGAGGTGATCCTGCCCCTTTATTCTGCTCTCGTGAGACCTCACTTGGAGTATTGTGTGCAGGTCTGGTGTCCTCAACATAAAAAGGACATGGAACTGTTGGAACAAGTCCAGAGGAGGGCCACAAGAATGATGAGGGAACTGGAGCACCTCCTGTATGAAGATAGGCTGAGAAAGTTGGGACTGTTCAGCCTGGAGAAGAGAAAGCTGCGTGGAGACCTCACAGCAGCCTTCCAGTATCTGAAGGAGGCCTATAAGGATGCTGGAGAGAGACTCTTCATTAGGGACTGTAGTGATAGGACAAGGGGTAATGGGTGAAATCTTAAACAGGGGAAGTTTAGATTGGATATAAGGAGGAAATTCTTCCCTGTTAGGGTGGTGAGGCACTGGAATGGGTTGCCCAAGGATGTTGTGAATGCTCCATCCCTGACAGTGTTCAAGGCCAGGTTGGACGAGGCCTTGGGTGACATGGTTTAGAGCGAGGTGTCCCTGCCCATGGCAGGGGGGTTGGAACTTGATGATCTTAAGGTCCTTTCCAACCCTAACTATTCTATGATTCTATTATTCTGTAACATTTGAGCATACTATAAACCTTCTGAGTTGCAGAAACAGATGTCTAATGACTTGCTTCTGAAGTTCAAGTCTACTAAATCAGGTTTATTTAAACCCCAAGGCTCAGGTTACCGTAGCATTTGTAAACAGAGGGGACATGCAGTTCTTTCCATCAGTAGATAGTTTGACTTATAAATTGTCAAGATGGACAGGTAATTCAGAAAATGGCTTTCATTTATGTGTGTTTAGATGAAATTCCATTTTTCAGAGACATCTACATCCTGACAGTGATCACACTGTTTAGGAATGTCAGTCCCATCCATTATACCCTGCACTTAGTGGTGAGATGTCACACTGTCAACATGCCATCAGCTTAAGGGGCAAGTTATATATTTTTTTACTTCCCTTAAGGACAAAAAAGAACCAGAAATATTCAGGCTTTCTGAATTACGTGTCTGCCCATGACATCTGCTGGAACTGTAAAAGTTAACCACCAATGAAAAGCAATCAATCTGTCAGCTTTTGGTGAACTAATTTAAAGGAAAACAGAAGTCAACAGCCACTATAATATGTTTTTCCAGAGATGCAGTATTCTAACTTGATGGATATGGTGCTGGTTGTCATCCATAAGCTAGGATAGCTCCTTTTCTTCTTTTTTTCCTGCAGCAGCAGCATTGCATCTTCTTCAGCATCTCAAGCCAGGGCAGTCAGGGTGTTCTGTTCATTGTAATAAATGACATGTGCCTCTGAATTTGGAGGCCTTCTTTCTTTCCCTTTCCACTTCCCCTGAAGATAAAAAAAATATAATTATTCCTTACTCTCCTTCTGGATTGTTGACATAGTCAGAGCACATCATCCCACTGAAAATTTTTGACAAATCTTATCCATTTCAGGAAAATAGTTAATCTATTGAAAAAATCATGAGAACTTGCAGTAAGCCTTATCAGCCTGTCCTTATGAAGTTATTTTTAAATGCTTTATCCTGTCTTCCATTTTGCTTTTATTTCTGATTTGCTGAATGAAAAATTTGGGTGCACAGGCCAAAAGTTTTAGAGAAAATGATACATCTTTTAGCAGATAGTTGTAAGAAAATAAGAATTAGATCTCTTTTTAACTTGTTAGTCTAGTCTAATTCAGCTTGCTAGCTGTAGAAGACAAATGCCCATTAAAACTATCACATCTTTTTACTTTAAAAAGTATCTCAGCTGCATCTTTGTGGCTCACTCTTCTTGCTATCAAAAGCAGTAGCCTTCATTGCTTCTGACTTTTCTAAGGCAATGCTGCTACTGGAAACAAGTGTATTTGGAAACTCAATGCTTATCCTTTACTTTTCTTGACACTATTGTGCTAGCAATATAGCTAGGGTAAAGAACAGTGGAAAACTACGTAATTGTCCTGTGCTTTGATTTTTAATTTCCTTCTAAATCATCATTCTAAGTGTTTCTGTTTTCCTTACCCTCCTCCTGCCAGTGAGATGCAGAGAAAGTATCCTTCCTTCAGGCTAGATGCAAGCTCTAATTATGTTACTAATGGCACTTCACTGGATAGCCTTGAGGAGATAGCTATGTATTCATGAATTGCTGACTTCTTTCTTGAAGTATAGTAACTGTTACATGCTCTCATTTCATGTCCACAAAATAACAGGACCAAAGCCCATGCCAAAATGCACTCTCATTCCGAATCACCTTAATTCTGTAGACAATACAAATCATTGTATTTGGGATCATCTGCTTAACAGAAGGCAATTCAGATACAGAGTTACTCTACCTAAGTATGCACCCCTTGTCTTTTCACAGCAGCAAACAATTATGATTATATGATCATCTATAGGGCTAGTTCTACACTGAATCAGTTTGGATAGCATAACTAAAACATATTTTGTTATCTGAACCACCCTTGTATGTCTGTATGCAAGACAACTTTCCCCAGCTGGTGTCAATGTTCAGTATCTCTCTGCATGCAGAATTTAGTCTTTCTTATTTATTTGCATTAGGAGGTATAGGGGTGTGTCTGTGTTTTAGTTTAAAGAAAATGGTTTACATGAAAGAATGTAAGAAATATCAACACAATCATTTAATGTAAGCTAAGGACCCACTCATCCCTGTCTCTAGCTTTGGAGTTTTGAGATAGAGACCTACATTTAATTGTTTACTGTTTGTTATAGCAGTGTTAAATGAACCTTTGAGACTGTCACATGGTGGTTAGTTACCTCACAAATACTAAAGCAGATCTGCAGCAATTTAAGTTTCCACAGATCGAAAAAGCCCTATGTCCCCATTTTCAGAATGCGGACAAGAAGGAGGAATGGGGGAGGAATCAAACTCTGCCCTTTGTATATAATGATTCAGGAAGCTTACAGAATGTGAGCTGTTTCCCTTAGAACCATCCCCAGTTTCTTTTTCTCTCTTCCCTGCCATTTCACATTACTTCTGTGTATAAAAATGAGTCTACAGGCTTTCAGATGCTGAGGCCATTAACTTACCAAAATCTCTCTATATTCAGACAAGTTCAATCTGTGTAAAGAGCACAACGATGCATGAAACAGTTACATTGCATTATGCAGCAGTCTAATTTATTTCATGAAATATATAACAAATAAGCAAATATATTTTGATGCCACAGTCATGAACACTGGAGGCTTACAGTAATTCAGCATGACTGATTGAGCTGAAAACCATTATTTGTGAAGTGTGAGTTGATGAGTTAGCAGTGTACAATGGCTTGGGTGTCCAGACGGGAATTTTATAAAAAGATGAATTACTGAAGGCGAAGAAAGATGACCAAAAAAAAAAAAAAATCAAATATGTAAATTGAAATACTCTGTAGGGAAAACCCCAGAATTGTTAGTACTGAAGTAGTCTGTGGTGTCTGCTAAGGCACAACAAATGGATTTAATTTAGAATTGTTATTCTGCTTCACAAAACTAAACACTCTCTTAGCTTATGCAAAAGTACGTTAATAAAACATTTACTTACCCCTCTCTTTTAAAGTAATACCATATGAGGAACTTGTCTAGGAAACATGTCAAGAAACTGTATTTCCTTTCCATCTCCTTCAGAAAATGTTGTTGGTGGGAGGGGAGAGAATAAAGAGAGAAAAAAGATGAAAGATCCATATAGATGAAACTACAGGTAGGATTCTCATTCATAAATGATGATGATGATCAGTCATTGGGTCAACAAGGAGAAGTAGCAGTTTACTGAAAACAATAAAGAGATTTTTCTATAGAGTAGCACTTTTAATTCTGTGTCCTGGGTGTTTTAAATCCCAGTGATGTCTGTGGAAGTTTTGAAAAACAAAACAGGAGCTTTGTGACTGAAGATGATTATAGAATAACCTGTAAAGGAGGTAATTAGAGTCAAGAGTGACAAGTTGACAGGCACAATTCAGAGACAAACATACTGACAAGCAACTGAAGCAGCTTTAAATCAGGATACAACACTTATGCACTGGAGACCTGTCCCAGATCCAATGAAGCTATTAAATAAAAGGCTGGGAAGATGTGGGGGGTAGGGAGGCACAGAACCCAGTACTCCTGACCTAATAAAAAATAAATACATGTCCTGAAATATTTTCTCTTGATAAAAATTTTCATACTCACTGTGGAAGTAAGGATTGCTGGCAAATTTTCCAGTCACTGCAGTGATGATTTTGAGTGCCCTAATAGGTCTTATTCCCTTCTGCTAAAGCTCAATAGAAGAGCAGGCAAATACAGGAGAAATACTGGCTAGGTATAATCAAATAGCTGATGGCAGCATCTGACATTTTCTACTCACCTGATTCATAGACTTTTTATTTTGAGCATGAGCACTCAAAAAACTAACACAAAAAAAACCCAACAAAAACAAAATACCAAACCCCAACCCAACCCTATCCTTAACTCACTCTAGTGAGATGTAGTAAGCTGGAAATGCTAGAGCATGAGGCAGCCCCTATACTGTTCAACTTGCCTTGAACACTTCCAGTCCTGTCCAACTTGGCCTTGAATGCATCCAGGGATGAGGCATCCACAGGTTCTCTGGACAATGTGTTCCAGTGTCTTGTCACCCTCATAGTGAAGATTTTTTTCTTAATATCTAATATAAATCTACACTTTTTAGTCTTAAATCCATTCTCCCTTGTCCTGTCACTACATGCCCTTGTAAAAAGTTGCTCTTCAGCTTTCCTGTAGGCCCCCTTTGGCTACAGAAGGCTGCTAGAAAGTCTTCTCTGAGCCTACTCTTTTCCAGGCTGAACAAACCCAGTCATATCATCCTGTCTTCATAGGAGAGGGGCTCCAGCCCTTTGATCATCTTTGTGGCCCTCCTCTGGACTTGCTCAAGAAGTTCCACACCCCTCTTGTGTTGGTGACCCCAGAACTGAATGCAGTATTCCAAATGGCGTCTCACGGGAGAGGTGTAAAGGGGGAGAATCATCTCCTTTATCCTGCTGGCCACACTCTTTTTGATGCAGCTTAGCATACAGCTGGCTTTCTGGCTGCAAGTGCACACTGCCTGGTCATACTGAGCTTTGGACGCAGCTTGATGGTGTTAGGAAACTTGTTGAGGTTGCACTCAATCCCATGATCTGCGTTGCCAACACTACAGGTCTCAATACAGACCCCTAAGGAAAGCCATTTGTTACTGATCTCCACTTGGACATCAAGCTGTTGACCACAACTCTGAGCATGACCATCTAGCCAGTTCCTTATCCATTGAGTGGTTCATCCATCAAATCCATGCCTCTCTAATTTAGAGACAAGGATATTTGCTAATATGTGGAATTCCTTTAAAATAAACTCATATTTTTCAGTGGCTCTTCACTGTATCCTTTATATATAATTATCAGAAATGAATGAACATTGGATCAATTACAGATTACTCATATATAAATTCATTCTTTATCCATAGATTTTAAAATCCCTTAGGAACCATTTAACAATCTAAATCTAACCAATGACATTTATGGTCATGTCTTGGAATCAGCTAAATCATCTGAGCACAATCCTTTTAACCACCAGATTACCCTTTATTTTCAAAGTTCAGAATATGTGGAATAACCCTGGTAAATGATCTGTGCATGTGAAGGACTATCTTGCTTCCCTGGAATCTTTGCAATGTATTCTGCTTCATTAAAGAAATCCCAGAAATCATAACACCAAAATGTTATATATATTCAGTGACAGTGACACAATTCTAAGATGGCATAAATAAGCCCAAAAGAGTACAAAGTAATTTAGGAGAAAACATTTTGGTCAAAAATCTTAAATTTATACTGAATTCTCTTGCCTCACCAGGAAATCTAGAGACATTGCCTACAGAAATGTTCTATTTTATAGATATTAATCTATAAAAGATTATTTCTTTTTTAAATTGTGTCTCTTACAGTCAAATTGTTTTGAATTTTATTTATTATATTGTTGCAAATAATCAGTATTTGGTCTAGGCTGGCATGCTGGCTTTTTGTCAAAAGTGCTCAAGGAAAAAGTCAATTACAGCATTTGAAAAGTAGTCCCTCAAGAGAACAAATCTAAGCAATCTAATTACAGTCATCCTTTACCAGGTGGCACTGCATCAGCTGATATTTCTGTGATAGAGGTAAGTAGAAGACTTTTGAATGTAGGATTGAACTTTGTATAGCCTAGGAAAATAAAACTTTTTTAACATAAAAACCTCAAGCGTAGCTGTTCTCAAAGACATATTTACAGGATGGATCCTTTTGTCTCTTATGGATCTATTTTCCCTGTGCAAAAATGAGACACTGCAGGTGTAAAATGCTAATGTTCTCATTTGCACAGTGCTTGAACAGTGTAAGCCCTTCAGCATCAGGTTCTCTGGTCCCTTAAACACTGCATTGAAGAGAATGAATAGCTTCCTGACTGACATTAGTGGAGGTGTTGTCATATTGAAAATCTGAAGATGAAGTTGTTATGGCTCACATATACTGACAGTGCATTCATATATTCCTGAAGAGTAGACAGTAATGAAGGAATTCAGTTAACAGAGCCCAATGTCACTTTGTCAACCAGGACTGTGGGCCTTGTTCATCTTAATTTTTATTTTTTTTTCCCAGGTCCAGCTGTTGTGCCTGGGTGAATAGGGAAAATAAATATTTGTAAAAGCAGACAAGGATGTGTAACTGCCCCCTCTTCCCTGACTGGTCACGTCACAGGGTCCCAGCCATGCACTGTTTATGCTGCCACTTCCCCAACCCAGGGCAAGGGGAGTGGGAATACACACACACAGGGTGAGGACTGTTAAGACATGTTTGTGTAGTTTGACCTGCTGGCATGGAGGCAGGACTATGCTTCATGGCATCCTCAGGACTTCTATAGCGTTTCACTAAGAGGCAAAACCACCTAAGTGAGGGCCAGGCCGATAGGCAGAGATGTCCAGAACAGTAGTTCCCTTGTGACTTCCACTAACATGACTAGAAGTGCCTCACTTACAGGGAAATCCCCACCCTTCTTAAGATGTAGTAAGATTCTTGTGAAATGTTGGGGTGGGGGTTTTGACCACTTTGCTTTGATACTGCTGGAATAAAAGAAAACTTTCTGCTCATTCAAATGGCTTTCAAGGAGAAAAGCCACTTAAAAGTAGGATTGCACAGTCTGTCTTAAATGATTTGATTTATGGATTGACTTCATAAATGTTCACTGCTACTACTGGTTCCTTTTTTTCTTTCCCCCCACTGTTGTGAATCCAAATTTAAATGCATCCATGGTGTACAAATGTGGATATGATTCCCTTTGAAAATACAAAAAGAACAAATGATGACATAATCCATTGCTTTCTTGATGTCTTACTCAATCACATGGCTAAGTGAATGGGTTTTTCTGGCTAGAAAACAACTCAATATGTCTGCTTTTTCTGAAATACAGAACTTTTAGTTTAGTTTTAATAGTTTCACCATTCTTAGGGTCATGCAATTAAGAAGCCACATTTCTTTTTCTTTCAGCAGTAAGAAGTTGTGACAGAGCAATATCCTGAAAATGTCCATTGCCACAAGCTCAGCACTGTGATAGAGTACTTGTGTTAATATGTTCAGGGTCTTAATGAGGTCATACAAAAGACTGTGCTTCCCTCTGCCATCTTATGCATTGAGTCAGGACATATATATTGGTGTCCTGGGTTTAGCAGTAGCAGTTATTTTTCTCCTTGGTAGCTGGTGCTAAACCCAGGACAATTGGTGTACTGGAGTGCTGCCATAGATGAGAGCAGCAGGGTAGAGAAGGACAAAATTATGGTGGCTTCTTCTCTGAATGACAAGAGAGCTCAATGGAGCCACAGAGAAGTAAACGCACCCTTTCAAAGGCTACCGGAAAGACTTCTTGTCATGACCACCCTTTCATTAATGTTTTGGAGGCATACAGTCCCCTACCACTTTTTATAGATGGACTGTTTCTTTAGACTGTATGGTATTGGGAAGTGGTAGCTAACATTTCCTGTGTGTATGGTAGGAAATCACCTTTCTCTGGAGATTCATTTGCTTTAGTGTATTATATCTAATAGCTGCTGATGTCACCACTGAACTTGTCTGGTCAGTGCTAAGCTCATCTGGTTTCATCACAGTTCATTCTTTGTTGGGCTGACAATCGGAGGGAACAGAGGTTCAGTCAATAGTGACCTTATGACAGTCCTGCTGCTGCTGGCTTTTCCCATTACTTTATTCTCTGCTGTGGTCATGACAGCATATGTGTTCTTTTCAAAGTCCAGAGTAGTGGAAATGGGCATTTAACTGCTATAGAAGTGTAATATAGCAGTCAATAGCATATTATTGATTTCACTGGCTGTTTTGTACCTCTCTGGTATTGCCAGGACAGCAGCCAACTTTTTCAAAATGTTTTACTACTTTTTCCAGATTTTGCACTTGCTCAGGGTGAAGTTCTAAAGCACTGGAGGGGCCAACTGGCCCAGGTACTTGCCCACACTATTCCACACACCCTGTCAGTCACAAATGTCCAGTCTTGGGGAAAATCTCTTGGTGGTATTCTTAGGTAGGTCCCTAACCTTAAACAAGACCAGAACTGTATTCAACAAAATGATGGTTCCTAGCAAAAGGAGCAGGTAGGTTTCAAGAGTACTCAAGGGATATTCAAAATCTCAAATGCTACTGTAAATAGCCTACAGGGAGAGGGGAAGGCACAGGAGAATGTCTTGTCCATAGTTTGGTGTTCTGAGGGGGGATATAAAGAGCTGTAATTGCTAATAATTCCATTACATGCCTCCCAAAGTATAGAGGTAATAATACTGAGAAGCATACCAGATCAGTTTCATGACCAATAATTCTATTCTATCACAAGCTGTTATCATAAAGTAAAACAAATGAGAACCTTAGCCTGGGCCCCAAGCCAGTAAGTTCTAAAACAGCAAATAGTGGCTACAAGTAAAGTGTGACATAATGAAGCTCAGAGACCAAGCACAAGAGCTCTGAGAGAAAAAAAATCAACATTGTGATGAGTGGCTATTAATCTGAAACTATGATTGCTTATCAGAAATTCATTTTTACACACTCTGGTTCCTTTATCTTAGCCCTTCAAGCGCCACGTTGAGTGCCAAAAATGTCATGGTTTAAGCCCAGCCAGTAATTCAGAACCACAGAGATGCTCACTCACTCCTCTCCCTTCTTCCCCCCGCTCCCAGCAGGATAGGGTGGAGAATCTAATGAATGTAAACCCCAGAGTTTGAGAAAAAAAGCAGTCCAATAACTGAAGTGTAATACAAAACTACTACTACTTGTAATAATAATAATAATGATAAGTGAAATAGCAAGAGGAGAGAATATAAAATTAAAAAGGAGAAAGGAAAAGAAAAACAGCAATAAACACAAGTGATGCATAGTACAGTTGCTCACCACCTGCCAGCAGATACCCCACCCAACTCAAGCAGTGATCTGCCCTTCCAGGTGACTCCCCCCAGTTTATATACTGGGCATGACGTTCTGTGGTATGGAATGCCCCTTTGGATAGTTCGTATCAGGTGTCCTGTCTCTGCTTCCTCCCAGCTTCCTGTGCTCCTCCTCACTGGCAGAGCATGAGAGACTGAAAAGTCCATGATCAGAGTAAAGATTACTTAGCAACAACTAAAACATTGGTGAGTTATCAGCATTGTTCTCAGACTAAAGTCAAAATACAGCACTGCACTAGCTACTAGGAAGGAGTTGCAGATGAAACTAGGAAATAGAGATTTATTCAGCTAGAGCACTGGGCTATGAAACAGTAAATCTAAGATCTGTTCCCAGCTCTGTGTCAGAGTTTGGCTTTGCTAAGGCAAGTCATAGACTCCGTACCAGAATGCTAACCTGAAAAATTGCAATGATAACTTGCATAATTTTCTGCAGCCATGCTGAGATTAAATTATATATGAGATTGCAGGACACATTTCAGATTCTTGTATGGATGGGTGGGTGAACAAAGTAACAGGTTGGATAGCATTTTTAATATGGGGAAAAATCACTTAGTTGTCCCTAGTGAGTGGACAAGGTGAAGATATTAGAAATTGTTTCGTTCTCTGGTATATGAATACAAACATGTGCGATACTTGCTGACCTATTTTAACTGCTTCTGACCAAAAATTAGTGGACATAAATATGTAGATATAGGTGAATATGTGAATCCAGTGTTGATTCATGTTACAGCTGCTAATAACCAGTTCATGTCTAAAATTGCTTGTTGCAAAGATGTTATTAGAGAAAAATGGGAGCAAGATAAACTTTATCCTCACAGGTAACTAAAATGACTTGTTTACAAGAGCAAAATGGTACAGTTATGGCAAACAGAATAAGACTGCTATACTGACTATTTAACTATATGGTAAAATTCTTTAATTTCACTGTGCTCAGCCTACCAATGATTTTATTTTGCATCATGCAGGCAGGTGAAGAAGAGACTTGTTTGCTAATTAGTGTTATGATTTGAGATGCACAGCTGTAATGAAGCATGAAATGGCAGTCACAAGTGATATTCCTGCAACCCTTGTATATCCACCTGCACTTTGACAATATCAGCAGGTAGAAAGTCCCAGAAGAAAAATACTAGATCAAGTGAGGAGGAGTTATTTAATAGAGTGTAATTAAAGACAGTGCTAGTCCTAATTACACATGCAAGTGCAGAAACTAGTTAGGTTTTTAGTACCATGGTGACAGCAGTTGTAGTCCATTAGGTTCTGACTGTTAAGCATGTTGCAAAGGAAACATGTTAATTTAGAGCATGAAAGAGCGTTAGAAAATCCCCATCAGATAATAGCAATTGGTGAGAACCTCACCAATCAGATTTGCTGTTGTTTAGTGAATTACATTCTAGAAAGCACTGGTGTGAGTCCACCAGAAGCTATGAAGCCACTGGTTCATAAACATGTCAAGATGATGTACAGCACAGAGTAGTTTGAGGCACCAAGAATAACATGTCCGAGATGGCTGGCAGTAGCACAGCTATAATTTTCATGACATTCTAGTTCATATATGAACTTTCAAGGACTTTTTGGAATAAGATTAGGTAGGACAAATTCTGTTACAGTGTAAAAGCACATAGAGAACAAATGTCTTTTTCACCCTGTCCACAAAACACAGCCAAAGAGTTCTTTGTGATGCTCTTACATCCTTGACTACATCATATGTTTGTATCAGACAAGGCTTGACACATGCTGGCTCTTTTGCACTTTTTAATTCTTGTTGCCATGCTAAGGAAACTGACATATGCTCCACATGACAGCCCAGTTTGATCATGTGCTGGTTTTGATGATGAAAGGGGCAAAATCTTTAGGCCTGTCACTGCACTAAGTGAGTGCTGCTTTTAGAAAAAGTAGAACAAAAGAGCACAAAAGGGAGCATGGAGTGGTTACCTGGAACTATATCTATATCTCTGTACATTTTCATCACTTCATAGAAGCGTATTTTGAAATCACTCATCAAGCGTGTATGACTGCTTTGATGAAAAACATTCTCTAAATTATTTAGTATTCTTCTATGCCTAGGCTTCATAAGAGGTGCAAGACGCTAAAATTTATAGGCTGAGTCATGAAGGAAGTCTCACTGTGTAGTGAAATAATTATTTCTGACTTTAAAACTTCACATTCATTTATACTTATACTAAAACACTCTCTGCTTTTATGGTGGGTTTTTCTTCAGATTTTGAAGTGGTTTTACCAAGTCCCATCTCTGTCATGTCAGTTATGTCCTCATGACTTTGATTTGATTCAGATGTGCCTGATACTATCACTATTAACCTTGTCTGCTCTGCAACCTAACTGCAGCTGAAAGCCATATCAGAATAGTTTATTCCAGATCATTAAAAGCCATCCTTAGGTTTTGTGGTTTTTTTTTTTTCTTTCTCCATTCCTTCAGTAACAGAAAATTTTACAGTCTTGTTCTAAGATAGTGTTTCATTAGTAACATTGCCATATAAGGGATCTGTTAAACTTACTGTAATCACACATGATACACGACATGTTTGACTTTTCTCTATGTGATCTGCATCTGGAAGTGACAAGAGAAATATTATGGTATTCTTATTCTGTGGAAAATCAGTAGGGTTGCATCAATCAAATCTGAAATCACACCTAACCAAAGTTTTTAATAAAAGAAACAAGTTTTGCAATTCTTCATTAAAATTCTCCAATTAAACCAGGAAATCACTACAGGGGTTTGGAGTGTGCTCTTCCCTTCACCATCTCTTCCTCTGTTCAGGGTTAATTGCAGTACCTAGCTATATTTTAATAACAGTACATTATAACAGATGGTTTTAATGCCATATCTTTTGTCTTGAAATATATAAAATTAAAAATAATTAACTGCATTTATTTCTTTTCTTCTACCCCAGTTCTTAAAATCTGTGTAAATTCAGTAGTTGTTTATTTATTTCTTTTCAAAGTATACATGGAGCTCTTGGTTCCTGATCATAGCTACAGAGAACAAATGATGGTTTAGTGGTACTTGAATAGACTGGATCCCTTCAGTTTTGAATTTGCATTTTATACTGGAAGTAAGCTGCATTGCACAATTTCCATTTCATTTACACTTAAATTGTGGAAATTGAATTGGGACCTCAGATGTTTGAAAACCCAGCTAGAGATCCACTCCAAACTTCATATTTTCAATGTATTTTAAGCTTAGTTTCCATTAAATTTTGAGTATGAAAATTTAGTTGTGGATACAAGTGTACGTTTACTTTAATTCCCCACTTCACGTTTCTAGACTTCTTATCCTTTATTCTTTCCCATTCTATCAAGGGAACACCTGAGTATATATCATGGCAATTCATTAATAGCATATGATACTAAATATTGTGGAAAAAGAAAGTATACCAGCTGTACAAGCCATAAATTACTAAGGTATGCTAGCTACCTAATGAAAAAGTCAGATTTCAAGGCTCTTAAGAAAATATCCTATGGGGAAATGAGCTTAGTTCTTACAATGAGTAACACAAAGGAGGAGAGGCTGCATAAAAGCAAAGTTAAAACAGAGTTTCCAATGACACATGGGAGCATGATGATATGACAGGAAAAAAAAAAGAAGGGGGGTGGCAAAACATGATTTAAGAACTTCTATTTCTAGATGAAACACTTAATACTATCCAGATGATAAAGTACACCCCAAAGGAAATGTAAGGTAGAAAAATCTGGTAAACTTCACATTTCTTTCCCTGTGTAGGAGAAAACACACTTTAGAATAGCTAGAATAGTCTTTACAGTTATATGACAGCTTTTAACCAAGATTGACAAAAAGAAGAAATCGTTGACCGTTATCATGACTGACAGACAACTATCACTTCTACTTTAGTTTTGTCTCTGTACACATCTTCCTTCCTCTCTTCATATTGATTCATCAGCCAAGATTATTTACTAACATGAGGACAAGTAATGTTAAAATTTCCCTTCAATTCAATTCAGAAAGCACATCTTGTCCAACACTAAAGAGATTTTAAAACATTACATTCCCAACTCAGAGTGAATTTCAAATAGTTTCAGATCACAAATTCCTATAGGCTTACAGTAAAAGTGTAATCTCAGTCTTTAGGTGTACGAGGGCTAGATGAACCTATTATTTACTTCTAAACTTTACTCAAGATTATTAATGAAATGAAGCTTTCCAATTCCATCCCTCATCATTGTTCCTTAGAAAACATGTATCTGAGGTTTATGGTTTCTCTGATCAGGGATGAATCTGTAAGAGTTTTCTCTTTTAAAGAGCCACATTAAAACAGGCCAAAAAAAAAAAAAAAAAAAAAGAAAAAAAGAAATTGTTCATTCTGGATTTCAGCATCTTCTGCTCAAATAGATTTTTATACATCCTGAATATAGATAAGATATAAGACTAGAAATACAATTGTAACTCTTGCAACAGGTAGAAAAAAATTCTAGGTGGCCAGCTGTCAACCGATACCCCCAGGTCCTTTTCTGCCAGGCAGTTTCCCAGCCAATCTTCTTTTAAGTCTGTATCATTGCATGGGGTTACTGTGACCCAGGTGCAGCAACAGGCACTGAGCCTTGTTGAACCTCATGCAACTGGCCTTGGCTCATCTATCTAGCCTGTCAAGTTCCCTCTGTAGATCTGCCCTACCCTCAAGCAGATCAACACTCATGCCCAATTTGGTGTTTTCTGAAAACTTGCTAAGGGTTCACTCTATCCTTTCCTGCAGATCACTGACAAATACATTAAACAGAATTTGCCCCATTACTCAGCCCTGGGCAACACACCTGTGACTAGTCATCAATTGGTTTTAACTCCATTCTCCACAATTCCTTGAACAATTTTTTTTACCCAGTGAAATGTATGCCCATCCAAGCCATGAGCAGCCAGTTTCTCCAGGAAAATGCTGTGGGAAATGGCTGCAAAGACTTTACTAAAGTCTAGATAAACAATATCCACAGCCTTTCCCTCCTCCACTGAGTTGGTCATCTTGTCATAGAAAGTTAATCAAGCAGGCTCTGCCTTTCAGAAATCCTTGCCTGATCACCTGGTCTCTTAGTCCAGGTCATTAAAACATTAAACAGCATTTGCCCTCAGCAGTAATCCCCGGGGTACGCTGCTGGTGGCTGGCTTCCAGCTGGAGTTTGTGCTGCTGATCAGTCCTTTGAGCCTGGCAGCTGAGAATCATTTCAGTCCACCTCACAGTCTATTCATCTATCCTGTAGTTTATCAGTGTGTCTGAGGATGATATGAGACAGAGTGTTGAAAGCCTTGCTAAAGATAAATGGCTCTTCTCTTGGCTACCAAGTTGGTCGTCTCATTGTGGAGGGTTATCAGATTCGGCAGGAATGAGTTCCCTTTGGTAAGTCCAGGGTGATTATTCCTTATCACTTTCTTGTCCTTGATTTTTTTAGAAATGCTTCCCAAGATTAGCTGCTCCATCACCTTCACGGGCACCAAGCTCACCAGCTAACTAGCATAGAGTTCCCTGAACTGAAAGTCCCTTAGGGGCTTTTTGACCCTCTTGAGGATAGAAATGACATTTGCTTTCTTCCAGTCCTCAGGAACCTCCCATCATCACCATGACCTCTCCAAGATTGTCTGTTGTGTCCTCACAATGGGATGGGCTCAGCTCACTCAGCAGTTGTAGATGTATCTCATCTCATCAGGTGCTTGTGTTTGTTCTGTCTGTTTTAAATGTCACCCAACATGATCTCCATTTACCTTCCACTAGACTTCCCCACTAGTCTCAGGAGCTTGGGATTGCTCAGTGCAGTTCTACCAGCAAAGACTGAAGCAAAGAAAGCATTGAATAGCTTATACCTGTACATGTCTTTTATCTCCAGGTCCCTGCCCTGTTTGCTCAGCAGCAGGCCCACTTTAACCTCATCTTCTTTTTACTGCTGATGTACCTGCAGAAGCCTGAAAATGTTGTAAAGGCAGTTTCTTATGCTAGACACTGTATAGCTGCAGCTTACTAATCATGAGTTTTTTCCTGTGAGGTCCTCAAAGTTATTTCTCTTGCAGCCCTCTTGCCTGGGCTGACACTGGCCCTGGGAGGCCCTAGAAGTGAGGAAGTTTCAAAAGGAAAAAGTCTGCTCCACTCCAGTTTTAGTCTGGTTTATGGTCTTGGCAGAATTTCCTTTAAAATGCTTTTCTGTAGGTATTAGCTATATTTCCATTAGTGAGCTGGTTCAGAGCAGTGGTGTTAAGACATTAATCCTTTGACTGTCACCATGTATTGAGAGCAGTCTCGGTTTCCAGAGTGATTTTGGTACGCTTGTTCTTTTGGAGGAAAACAAACAAAAGCTGTTTTCAGAAAGTGCTTTAATGTTTAATGGAGAAATTAAGATCCAAACCACAGTGTGGGCTGCACCATGACTAAGCCCTCCAGTATGTGCTTCTACCTTTTCCCTTCACAAAGCATGAGTAGTTGAAATGCTCTCTTAAGAAGATGAAACCCTATCTGAAATAAACTCTCAGTGCCCTATGTAGCAGGATATGTGAGAGGCCTCAGAACCTGCTTCGATCTACCAGCCCCCACATTTACACCAAATTCCTTGCTAAATTCAGCCTAGCTGTTGTGGAAATTATAAATAAATCACAGTAATATAAAGAAGCCAGTGAGTTAGCCTGGGGCTTATTAGAGCAGAGATGTGAAATAAAGACTGTGGAATATGCGTTCTGTTTCTTTGCTCTGTGCAGGAGCAAGAAATAATGAGGAACTTAAAAAAAGTTAAGGGAGATTTACCAGGTTGTTAGCCGTTGTTTGCTGTTTTGTGGAATTTTTCAGAAGTAAATGGTAAAAGCCACCTTATTTATTTTATTTTTTTTTTGGCCAGACTAGAGAAATATTTTATTCAAAGATACTTATCTTTATTTGGTTTGTGTAAAATGAGGAAAGTTATAGTCAGTATAAAAGATCACACAACCGGGGATATTGGCTTAAAATCAGAACTCTTTATTTATAGGCTTTCTAGTTTGCTCTCTTTTTCCCACCCCCAATCCCCCCCCCCCCCCAAGATGTACAGTATTACATCTTTGTACACTATTGTTTGTGCAGTACAGACGGAATTAAGTGATGTTTCAACTTGCTGCCAAAATCCAGTATTGAATAAAATTTTATGCATGTGAATTATTTACAAATCCAAACATCAATTTATATTCAGCTGGAGAAGCAGGGAGATTGAGGGGGAATGCCAGTGGAGCTACAAGTCAAGGAAATCCATCCCCTGTGACATTAGAAATATTTTTCTTCCTCTGTGCTCATTCCCTCTTCTATAAACAAAAAAATGAAACACTAATCTTTGGAGGAAAATATAATGATTCATTTTATTTCCATAATTTGAAAATATAGTATATCATCTTAACATGGAATTCCACACACTTGATATTGGGTATGTATTTTCAATAACCTAAATGCTAAGGTATGTATGTATATAACATGTACTTTCAGAGTGACCATTTTTTTATAATGACAATAATTATATTATTACTATGTATGTCCAAAGAAATGGTTTGAAGGAGTAGGCAGAAAGATAGAAATATGGACAATTACAAAATTGCCGAGGCAGAAAGACCTGGCAATCAGGCACATTCAGGAGGGTTTCCTCAAATTTTAGTAGTTAATTTCTCTACTATAAGCAGTGATACCATCATCTTCTGCATCCCATACCATCATCCTATCCTATCTAAATGGAATTCTGTCCAAAACCTTCATTTCTTTAGAAAAACAGAGATTGTAATTTTCAAAACCAGCCACTTCAATGTTTTCACACAGGATGATAAGACTTTAATTATAGTTTATATGTCCCTGATAAATATTACCTTATTTAGTTGTAATTGTGTACTGTTTTTATGTGTGCTTGTCCTGGGTTCAGCAGTAGCTGTGATTTTTCTCCTTCTTGGTAGCTGGTGCAGTGCTGTGTTTTGACTGGGAACAGAGATGATAACACTGATGTTTTGGTCTGGCCGAGGACTTTGTGAGCCTCATGCTCTGCCAGGAAGGTGGGGAAGCTGGGAGGAAGCAGAGACAGGACACCTGACCCAAACTGACCAAAGAGGTATTCCATACCACAGCACGTCATGCCCAGGAGGTAACTGGGAGTTACCCGGAAGGGCTAGGAGACCGTGGGGTTGAAGAAGGTATCGGTTGGTGCTTGGTTGGGCTGGGGGGGGCGAGTTATCAGTCAGCTGGTGATGAGGTGTTGTATTCTCTTCCCTTGTTATTTCCTTTATCATTATTATTATTGGAGGTAGCAGTAGTGATTTGTGTTATACCTTAGTTACTAAACTGTTCTTAACTTGTGGGAGCTGCATTCTTTTCGATTCGGCTCTCTGTCCCTCTGGGAGCAGGGGGAGGGCAAGGGTGGGGGGGGAGTGAGTCAATGAGCTGTCTGGCTGGGTTTAAACCACGGCAGTGCTTCAAAGTAAATGGCATTAAGAAGTGGCTCTTTATTTCTGTATTTACTATAATTTTAATATTTTCTGTGGGTTTTTGTTTTTTTTTTTTTTCTTTTTCTTCTGGTGTACCATATTAACTACACATTCCATTCCAGGCAACAGTGGATGTTACTTCTGTTTCATTTATTCCCTAAGCTATGGACAACTAGATTCTGGGAAATACTTAGTGGATGCATCACTGTATCTTTGTCCTGTTACTGTACTCTTTACATTGGTCCTGTGCTACTAACTTACTTTGAATAAAGAATACCGAGTTACGTGGAGTTTTAGTCTCATTCAATAGGTATAGTTGTTTCTAAGTTTACTGATACTTATTTTTCCTTTGCTCTTTGTTGTTGTAGTTGATCTTATTTTTATCACACAAGGAAGAAGAGAGATGTGAAATCTTGCCAATATTTTTGTCAGTATGTCAACTTATATGAATATTTGAAAATAAAAGCATTCTAGTCATTTGATCCCTATGCAAAAAAATGTTCCCAGTAGCTCAGGACAGAATCCCAGTAACCACTGCTAATCATATCATCCTTCATTTTTTCCCTTCCTGAATTGTAATCAGATGAACATTTTGGACATCACCATGGCTGTCTTACATCACTTCCACCCTACCATTTTTCAGACTTGCCCTCCTCTACTTTGGTTGTACCTTGACTGTTGCACCATCTCAAAATCTATGTGGCCTTTGCACAGTGACTGCATTTTCTGAACTTTTCTACCTCTCTCCCTTAACTGAAGCACATCTGAAAACTCCTTTCTTTAATGACAGTTAAGGAAATCAATCCAGTTTATTGTCTATGTGTTAATTTTATTTAAAGTATAAATGGAAGATGGGGTAAAATGTTGTAGGGAAAAATTTTAAGAACACTACAAGTCAGCACAGAAACTGGTGGGGGGAAAAGAGGAAGGTACAAGAAATGGCTTAAACTACAGAAACCCGTGTGAGGAACAGATGTACAATTATTGCATTACACATGATAATAATTTCATTAGTGTGTGCTGCTGATTAAGACCAAAGATGCAGGCAACATCTGTGTGTAACAGGACAGGAAACCTATTCTGTACAGGACAGGCATAGTTATGGTCCTGCCATCTTTCCAACACACCACTAGTGACAATGTAGGAGGCAGAAGTTATATAAATTTGTATTTCTCTTTGCAGTCACTGTAGGTAGCTGAACAGTAATAGTGAGTACAAAATAGAGTATGGGTTTAATCTCTTTTCTTTTGCCTCTCCATGTAAATTTGTAATACATGAAGCATCCTGCCTCTCCCTCTGCCTCCCTATCCCATGGGTTGCCCTTTTTCATTCCTTTTCATTTTCTCACGTTCTGGCTTACTTTATTTTCAAGTGCACTTCTGCAGGTGAATAAACACAGAGGAATGATGTTTTGTGTAAAATGAGTTTGGTTTAATATCTTTTTCAGTGTTTCTGTTTTAACAGGTCCCTGTTCCTAAGATCAGAGATGCTAGTCTTAACATCCTTCACTGATTCCAGGTTAAGTAATAACATTCCAACTGTAGCTTAAAATGGATACACCCTGCAGCTCCCCTTTTGCCTTAGTTTTCCTTCCTAAAATATCATTGCAAAGTGTTTCTGCACTGTTAAAGAGCTCTTGTGCTCTGTTGTGTGAATGGCTAAGTGATCTGTATGTGCATATGAGCATGTGTTTGCACTTATGCATATATGTACAAACACAGAATGTATATAAAAATGCATTTCTTACTTTGTATTAAGATGCAGAAAGTTTTTAATGGTTTCATTTTCTCTGAAACTTTAGCAAGGTTTGAAGAAAACACACTTGTAAAGATAAGAAAATCACATTTGTAATTTTCACTTATAACAGCACTAAAAAGAAGTTTAATATCTTTCCTCCCCAGGCTAGTTCAGCATTCCTAGGGAGGACTGAAAGATGAGAGTAATATGCAGAACAGTAGAGAAATGCCATGGGAGTGGATAACTCTATATGACCCTGGCCCTGTTCCAACGATTGCCCTGTAATGTGCTCCAGCAGCTGCTGGCAAAGCTATCGGCAGCTCCTTGAAAGTCACCTATCATAACCCTGATTCCACAGTACCACTGCATGCTGCCAGTCACTGAAGCAACTTATGTGTTGGGTATTTAGACTGGATATAACTGGTCCAAGTTACCTATTTCCTTGGCTGTTTGCATGACAGCAATGCCACATTCCGCAGCCAGGAAACAGACAACCTGGAAAATAGATCACCAAGTTCAGAGCAGAGGACAAAAGTAGGGTAGTTTTTAATAAGTGAACAGACAAAAAGGGGGAAAAACCCCATAAACCTTACCAATAACCAACTCTACAACCCAGAGACAGAAAACTGCAGAAAGAGATAAACATTAAAATACAGAAGATCACAATTTTCTCTACAATGGAGATACAGGAATCTGTGGGTCAGCTAAATTTCTGAAAAGCCCCATATGAAGTAATTGAACATCCAGATTCCTTTTTTGACCCATTCTCATAAGGCACTATTTATTAATTCAAATTAAACCTCTCGAAGTACAATCCTCTCGTCTGCTGAGAACTCCCTTATGCTTTCTTTTCCTAATTATTACCTGTCAATTAGTCCCCCTCCAACTTCTACTGGAATGGGGTTGATTCCTCTCTAAAAATCACCAAGCTACCCATCGTCAATGTGGCAACTCTGCAACATGATTAGTTTTGAGATCCACCAGAAAACTGTTAAAAACCACACAGTGACAAAAAAGCTAGCTGGTGGGGCTTGCTCTATATATCACACTGGGCCCTTTTCCCCTCCTCTTTCAGTAATTCTGAATGTTCTTAGTAGAACAACAGAAAGGCATTTCATCCTAATTGAAGCTGGCATTTAAAAAGATTAGGCAATATGTTTCTACAAAATGACTTAAAGAAATAAATAGCTGGCATCTTTTTAGCATTATTTTTCTTAGTATTTTTTTTATTGGTTTGTTTTTTTTGTTTGGGTTCTCTTATTTGTTCTGTTTGTTTCATTGGTTGGTTTTGGTTGGTTGTTTTGATTTGATTTTTTTTGGAGGGAGGGTATGGTTGTGGTGGTGAGGCGAGTTTTTTTTTAACTGTCCAACCCTGCTTGCATTGCCATCAGTAAAGGAAGGAAGATAGGGTTGCCAAGATACTAAGTGAAAGAAATTTGAGACTCCTGAAGGGAGGAGGGAGATGACCTTGACTTAGTGCTTGTGGTGAGCTGAGTTTAGCAGAAAAAAAAAGTTCATATGCTATAATAGAGTACCTGTCTCTCAAGGTTTATTTCTTGAAAAGCAGTATGTTTAGACAATTTAACTACTTATTGTTATGATAATCTATATAAATATCTTGAAATTAACAGACAATGCATTAAAAAAGTACACACAAAAAACTGAAAAGGTGCACAATTTGGGTGCCAGTTTTTCAAGTCTTTTCTTTCTGAGAATGGATGTGATGCGATTTCTGAATTTGTGAAGGACTTGTAGAGTTTGAGCTTATATTGAGCTCTGCTGTCAATGTTCTTTTATTAGGATTAGTTTTTGTGCAGCAGTTGGCCAAGTTTTGTGTTTTACTGGGTTTTGTTTTGTTTTTTTTTTAAAGGAATTCTCTTCTTCTTCAGTGTTGTTATAAACCTGCTGTGATCTCTGGTAAAGAACATGCTACGGAAACATACAGTTGAGAAATATCTTGATAATTCTTTGGCAGAAGTATTTACGCCATAGTAAGCAGAACAAATATGGAGAGCTATAAGCTTAAAGTTTGTCACAATGCTCACGATAGAAGGATATATCTTTAAGTCAATATCCATGCATTGCAGAATTGTAAAACACGTTTCAAAGTAGTTGCACTTAATTTATATAGCAACAGAGATACTGCAACAGGCCAATAGCATTTTTCGGCCAAATCTATTTAAGGCAGTACTTTACGCTTAAAGACAAGTAAGTAGTGTAAACTTGTTTCTAACTGGTACAAAGTTCTCTTGGAAGATCTAGGATCTGTTCTGCTCTACTGAGTAAACTTTGGTAATTGATTTAGCAGATGAAATAGCTTTAAAGGGTTTTAAAATTATCTCTTCTAACAGCAAAATATATTTATTTGTTTTTATTTTGTTCAACATCTTTGTCAGTGACATGGACAGTGGGATTGAGTGCACCCTCAGAAAATTTGCTGATGACACCAAGCTGTGTGATTCGGTTGATACGTTGGAGGGAAGGAATGCCATCCAGAGGGACTTTGACACGCTTGTGAGGTGGGCTGATGCCAACATTATGAAGTTTAAGCCTGACAAGTGCAAGGTCCTACACCTGGGTTGGAGCAATCCCAGGCACAGCTACAGGTTGGGCAGAGAAGAGATTCAGAGCAGCCCTGCAGAGAAGGACTTTGGGGTGTTGGTCAATGGGAAAATGAGCATGAGCTGGCTTCAGTGTGCGCTCACAGCCCAGAAAGCCAACCGTATCCTGAGCTGCATCAAAAGGAGTGTGACCAGCAGGTCGAAGGAGGTGATCCTGCCCCTCTACTCTGCTCTCACAAGGCCTCACCCTGAGTATTGTGTGAAGTTGTGGTGTCCTCAACATAAAAAGGGCATGGAACTGTAGGAACAAGTCCAGAGGAGGGCCACGAGGATGATCAGGGGACTGGAGCACCTCCTGTATGAAGATAGGCTGAGAAAGTTGGGGCTGTTCCGCCTGGAGAAGAGAAGGCTGCGTGGAGACCTCACAGCAGCCTTCCAGTATCTGAAGGAGGCCTATAAGGTTGCTGGAGAGAGACTCTTCATTAGGGACTGTAGTGATAGGACAAGGACTAATGGGTTAAAACTTAAACAGGGGAAGTTTATATTGCATGTAAGGAAGAAATTCTTTCCTGTTAGGGTGATGACGCACTGGAATGGGTTGCCCAGGGAAGTTGTGAATTCTCCATCCCTGGTGGTGTTCAAGGCCAGGATGGACAGAGACTCGGGTGACAGGGTTTAATGTGAGGTGTCCCTGCCCATGGCAAGGGGTGTTGGAACTAGATGATCTGAAGGTCCTTTCCAACTCTAACTATTCTCAGGTTCTATGATTCTATGATTTTATTTGTCTATACTTCTTAATATATATAAACAGAAATATTTACCAAAAAGACAGGAACTGCATATTAGTCTTTCTTACTATTTTTTGAGGTCTGATTAATATCAAGTCTGTTTGATGGACATGCTGTACTTCTCATGCAGTGTGATGCCTTTCACAATTGTGAGAAGTTTCACAAATCCATTAGCTGTATCAGACTGTCATTAACAATCCTCGCAAAAAGAAGAAATTATTTTCAAATATTGCTCTGGCAATTTTTGTTTTAAGGTTTTGAATGACTTCAACTATTCTCTTAGCTAACGCTTGCACTGAATATCCACGTATAAGGAGCCCTCCAGGTGGAGAAAATGCTCATAGGAGCCATAGATGAAAGCTTTGTCAGCAGTATATTTGAACAGATGAAAGGTTCTCAGAGACTTCTTGTTTTGTTAGAATATAGATTTCCATCATCCAAGTCTAGATTTTTTTTCCCTATGCATTTTGACTAAGAGCATATTGACACAGATGATGCTTTTAGTGTACTATAGACACTAAGTTGATACCTATAATGTTTGTTCAGTGATGGATGGATGAATGAGATGGTGATTTCGTGTTGGCATGTTGGTTTTATTGCTGTCATTATGTTATTTCTGAATGTTTTCCCTTTCTTCCATTTTAAGGCAGTCTTTTCATATGCAGTGTTTCATGCTTCAGCTCAAGCAGTTAGATTTCTTCAGTAGTTTCCATCAGTGCTGCATGTTACCTGCAGTTTTAATCCACAGAGATGAAACTGAATCATCTTTTACACTATTGCAAGTCTAACAGCAGTGCAAACCATGGGGCAATCAGGTGAATGTAATATTCTGCTTTACGTTTAATTATTGAATATTTTGCAATATTCAAGAGGTCATACTGAGTGGTCACAGAAGTTTTTTCTGGTCACTGTCCCCATAAACATACACACTGTGGGAGGTTTTTCTTCAGTGGGCACAATTTTTTCTTTCCCTCCCAGAAAGTCAGGCATGGTTGGTATTGCTGGCACAGTACTAGCCACTATCTGGGCCAACTAGTGTCCGGTAATTCACATGTGATATACTTTAAATTACCTATTCTTGGTAAGTTACGCTCTGTAAAAAGAAGGGAAAGGAACTTGTCTCTTTAGACAGAAAGGGCCAAACACTGAATGAAGGCTGGAAAGAAACTCAGAAAGTGTTTAGTAGTCACGCCCTTTGCTATTTTTGGGCTAAGAAAGGCCATGTTTGGTAAGATTTTGTCTTACCTCCGTTCCCTATGGAAAATAAACACTCCTAGTCTAGCCCTGCTCTCATAAGGGGACCACCTACTACTCAGCAAGTAACAAATGATTCAATCCTCTACACTGGACCCAATTTTCTAAGTACTACATGCTACCTTGAGTGGCTCTGTGTAAACTTTTCCACACAACAGTAGAAGACAGGAATTATCTTTCAGTAAGACTCTGCATAGCGACAGCATCCTCTTTCCCATATACCACCCCACCTCACTATTATTCAGTTTCATCTGCTGTTTCAGCATTCTGTTCAGCATTTCTTTCAGTTATTATTCAGTTCAATTGAGTTCAGTATTTGTTCTTGATTCACAGCTCAAATAGACAGTTAAGTAGTCTTACAGGATATCCTTAGATAAGTGATTTATTGAGCTGCTTTACAATAAAATAGACAGATGAAAATGGATAAAAAGATAGAGAAAAAGATACATAGGGCTATTTTAGATATTCACCAGCTTCCTTTGTGAAATACTATAAATGCTTTAAAGAAATGAGATAATTTAAATATGCAATCATATCATGTCTGATATTCCAGCAAAATATTTCAGCCAGAAATAATCTTCCTAGAACTCTTATTCAAATAGAAACTAAGAAATTATAATAAGCACTCTGCCAGGAAAGCTTTTTCCTCTAACATTTTAAGATGATTCCACAGGACGGTAGTCAAGACACTTCTATTAGTGAAACTAACAAACAGTTACGCATTCAATATGTTTTGGGATGTCTATTCCAGTTACAATGTGAAAGATTTGATGTCCTGTCTAACAGCTGCTAAGCATGTATTGTTAAATCAAAACTTTAGCCTTGATGGACTTAGTGTCCCATCCTATAGTCAATGTCTGAACTCTGTTCACCAGGTTTGGTTAGTCATATGAGATTACTGCTCATGAGGGGGGTGACATCTTTAAAAAAACATGTTGTCAGAGAGCTACTTGGCTTGAAGCTGGAACTGAGAAGAGAGCAGTTATAAAACAGCGGTTTCATCTTTTCCACCAAGTGCATGAAAGCAATGTTTGACAGCACAGAAAAAGGAAGCAAGGCTGGGTTGGCAGAACAAGTTGAGTTATTTTTTCAAGTGGAAGTTACAGCACTCGTTATTCACTTAGGACAAACTATTTCAAATATGCCAGAAAAAGCTGTAAGTTTTCCTCAGTTCTTTGTGTAAAACAGGCCAAACACAAATACACTAAAGTGAATAGAATCTGCACTCTTCACTTAAAACCTTGAATGCTTTTTAGTGTTTTAGTTTAATAAGTTTTATTCATTATTAGTGAATAGCTTCCAATTTATGACTAGCTTCTTTCTGTTATTTTGTAGAATAATTCTTCATAGTTATATTGTACAAGGAGAACCTATCTCACTGCTTTTGCAGACAGGATAAAATAATTTGAACAGCAGGAGCAGCAATAGTTCAATTAGCAACATTGGCAACTTCTTTGGAGTGGCACCATTGCTAGAGCCAAAATGCTCACTGGCACAGAAATCTCTCTTGTGAGGGGGAAGTTTAAGAGTCCCTAATGCAGTTTTGTAGAATAGCATGACAGACAGCAGAATGGGTACCCAAGCTGAGAAGCTGAAAACACAGTACAAAGCTCTTCCACACTGTGGGACTATGCTGAAAGATTTTCCTCAACAACAACAGCAAGAGTTTGCTGTTTTCAGCACATTCATTAAAGAAAGTCTGTCTTTTTGTTAGCTTTTACTAAACCTGTGTTCATGACAATGTGCTATTTTTTTTTTTTTTTTAATTAACCTAGTTTCTTAGTTTCTTTTATCTCTGTTTTCATTTTCTTCCTTGCTGCATGTATAAACGAGCTGTTTTTCTGGAGCAACTTCTCAATAACACATCTCCATCAGAGATTTTACTTTAAGACTAAATACATTTTCAAAACATTTCTCCATGAGGCAATATGGTTATGAATGCTGATCTCATGAAATAGAATTTGTGTGCAGTAATCTGCATAAATACTGCCAAACTGTGTCTCTTCCATAATTAATATGTTGACATTTTAGGAATAAGCAAGAATTAACTTTCTAGAAAGCCACAGTCAGTGAAAACAATTTTAAATTCTATTCCCAGCTCCTACTCCAGTTTCCCATTGTGATGTCTGTTTTGTGCCTCTGTTTTATAAGCAGTGATTAAATAAATTGAATAATTTTAAAATTCTTTGTTGATGGAAGGTAAAGTTCATCCCTTTTTGTTTTAAGTAGTCCACACAGTATAGAAATCAAGGAACAGTTTTAAAACATTATATCTCATCTCCTTTAAGGGATAAAATCACATGAAAATTCAATTCCTGCAGGTCATTACATAAGTCTTCTGAATCCTGTGCTCAGTTCTGAAAAAAGGTCTAAAATGTGGCCTATACCAGCATTATTTTAAACAGGAATGCCATGTGCAGATATTCTGCAAGCTGTAGCGTTTACTTCCAAAGGAAGGGATATGTTGGTAGGGGACACGAATGAACAAGGTTGTTGCTTTAGAACAACTAAGGAGTTTTAATTGCTCACAAACTAAGTCCTTAAGAGCATTAAATAAAACATTTTTAATGCTAATTTTTTTTAATTGACTCATATTTCAGCAATAGAATTAATTCTGCCAAATAAGTAACTTAATAAGTCATGATCTCCATTTATTTATTAAAATATTATCTAAGACAGTGAAAACATATTTGGAAAGAATAGAGTGGGCTTTTTTATTAAAGTGCTTCTAAATGGGATATGAGATAGGCAAAAAATAAAAGTTTAGAAATAACTTTTAGGGCATAAATTTACAAGTAAAAGTGTATTTGTTTCTGAAAATTACTTTCAGGCAAGATTTGGCTCTACTTCACTGCAACCTAGAGCACAGAATACAGTAGAAATTATGGAATTGTTTTATGATTGATTTTCCACAAGAGATAACATTTAACTTACCATATTTAATGTTTAAAGTTGCTAGAATAAACCTCTGCATCTGCTGCAGTCACAAGAAGAAACTTCCACTGTGTTCATTCCCAGAAGTATATTCAAAAGTTATTTATTTGTCTCAGATAAACATACTTGTAACTGTGGGGTACTGTTAATCCTTCTGATGTTGACTACTATACTGATTTCAATATGGAGTTTTAGGCAGCTATAAGGTTAAAAAAAATCTAGAAGAAAATGAGAATTCCTTTTCTCTGTAGGAGGTTTTGATCATTACTTCTAATTACAGGGCTGTGGCACATGGAGTTTTTGAGATAATCAATACTTTGAAAACTCTGTCCTGATTTTATCATCTGTGCTGACATTCATGAAAAATTAACGATTTTTACCAGCACCTGACAAATCAATAGTTAAGGTAATGAATTCTTGCTATTTGACTGATCATTTTATTACACAGGTAAAATTTGGGGACTACGTGTGTCATAAGAGCTTATTCTTGGAGCACTGAGAGTTGCAGGTAATGAAATATTCATAGTGCTTTTATGGAAGGGATTCAGATTTCTCTCTTGGCCTAGTACTCATTGAGTTGAGATGTTCAGGGTAACTCTTTCTGTCTTAATTCACTATGACAGGGCACAGCTGTCCCAAACAGATCCTATCTGTAATATAAAAAGGAGTTATTTACGGATGCATACTTACCTGGGAACCAACACTCCATCCTTTAAGAAGCTGTGATTAGGAGAAAAACAAAACATTTCTGTGACTAAAGCTTGGGTCTTAGAAGCAGGAATTTTGGTTTTGAGTCCTGTTTATAGACTCAGCGTTTTACTTCTTCCTCTAGATAATGATGGTAGCAGGGCTTCTTGTCACACAGTTCAGTAACAGACTAGAGTTTTACTCAGTGCTTAGCTCTCTGAGAGTTTTATCTGCATTAGGTCTCATAAGTATTATTAAAATAACGGTTTTACCAATCTTTTTTAATCTTGAAAGATTAAAAGTAGTTTGCTATGTGTGTATTATTAGTAACTACTACTATTGAAGTAGTTTGCTATGTGTGTATTACTTGCAAAGAGTTATTTTGAAAGTAAGATTAAGTATGAGGTAATCTACCTCGTGTTGACCTTCACTTCTTGTCTTCATGATTGCCTCCTCTCCTGGGGGATTAATATACTGCCACTAAGCTCATGTGGCTCCCCATGTTCCCATCACACGTTCCATCAGGTTTGGGCAAGAGACATTCTTAGAGTTTTCCTCAAAATGAAATGCAGGTATTCCCACAATGGTGAGAAGTTCTACATATGTGTAGAATGTAGTCGGGTACCTACATCATGTTGACCTCACATGTACTGTCTACAGTCAGTTTGTTGCAGTGATTATATCACTAAGATAATCAAAGGGAAACAAACAAAACAAAGTAATGGTTTCAAGGTTGACTGAAATACCTTCACTCTAAAATTTGGATGTTTACCCCAACGTAGAAAACCGATTCTGCTTTTTGGAATGCTCTTTCTACAGCCCCCTGTAATGGGACCTCTGGGTGAGGGTCATTTTTATTTATTTTATTTACTTTTTTAGGACCAGGGAAAATGATTTAGTGGCAAAACTGCCTTTGTACAAAACTAAAAATGTGTGTGAACTGAAGCAAGGACCTTCACAGTGATAATAAAAATACATACGTATTAAAAAGTGGAGATATAAGCCTTTCTCTGTCAGGAATTTTTGAAAGGAAAACAAGTGCAAGAAATAGCAAATAAAATGGCAAAGCTGGGGGTTTAATACACCAGTGAGATTTCTGAGTTTATTTAAAAGCTCAAATGCAAGCACCGATTCAGTGGTTTCCTAATTCTAAAAGAGATTTTTAAGGTAAAGGCAAGAAGAAATTGCATTAAAAGGCTCATTCACTTCAAATAGATGAACAGAAGATATTATGGCCAGGTGCATATACAGTGCATATCTTAGTAGTCTGTAGTCACAATGTTTCTAATATCTTCCAAATACATTGCTTAGCTTCCACTTAATAATCTTGTTGTCTGGACAAAAAAAACCCTTATTTTTATTGACAAGAATCACTTTCATTAATCAAGGATATTGCAATTTGGTTTTAATATATATACCCCTCTTGAGCTTAATTTCTCTCAAAAATTGAAAAAAAGCAGTCTTCTTAGTCAGTCAGGGCAGCATGGGACTGTGTTTTAGCATACTTGGGATTTACTCTAAGTACTGCCAGGGACTTACTAAATGCCTTTAGGGAAATCACCTTGCAGTCACCCTCCTTATGAATGAAGCGCTTTCAGAGCTGCTGCTGAGTTCTCTATGATGCAAGTAACATTATATTAACACACACTCTGTTCCAACCAGGGTAATAAAATTAAGTTTTGAAGATAATACTAAACCTGTTTTCTGCCTTAATAGACAATTCTAATACTGGCAGAGCAAAAGTATAAGACT
Organism: Neopsephotus bourkii; assembly: GCF_033783945.1. NCBI lineage: Eukaryota > Metazoa > Chordata > Aves > Psittaciformes > Psittacidae > Neopsephotus > Neopsephotus bourkii. The sequence goes on along the minus strand of NW_026901152.1, from coordinate 996,031 downwards.
ATGCAAAAATAAACAACTGACCATAGCATCATTATCCATTAAGAAATGTGTCGCTTCATTACTTTAGCATTCATATATGGGTAAGACAATATAAATCATCCAATGTTTTATTTATTTTGCAGGGTTTGCATTTTCAAAATACTAAACAAATATTAATTACAATTAACTACAAATTAAGCAAATTCTAATGACCACAAAGATGAAAAATTATATTCTTCAAATAAAACCATCAGAAGCTCTTTTCTTGCATAATTCTTGTATGAACTTACATGGAATATATTTATAAAGAAACAGATGCTGAATATAACTGATAAGGACAGGAAAGACTATATAATAACAGTAAAATATAAAAATGGTCATAATTTTAGCATGTGGTAAGCCTCAATCCAGATTTAGCAATTATCAGAAGGTCACAGTGAGACTGAAAATGAGAGGATAGTGTTGTGTTTACTTTTTAAATGTTTTTATAGGTGAACATTATTAGTTCTCTTTGATAATGTCATTATTTTTCACTGTTATGTAATTCTTCAAGAAATTCCCATTTTCTCTAATCATTAATAATGTGTTTATGTTTCAGTTCCATAAAGCAGTCTGCATATACTTTTTTATACTCAAGTCAATGTATTAACTGTATCTTTCCCTCACATTGTATTTAGTCATGTATTATACAGCAGCACCTTAACATTATGATCTTGTAGCACATATATAAAAAGAATTTATCAGGCATATTCGTTCATGGACAGTCATAAGCAAAAATTAGAGCCCTTAAGTATCTATATTAATTTTAGGGTGTGGGAAACAGCATGGGTAAACTGCTAATATTCTGACTAGTGCATGAAAAAAATAAAAGGGAAAATGGACTGTGTGATTTATTCTGGCGCACTGAAGACTGTATCTGATATGTGTGTGAATATGCCATCCAAATGTAAAAAACCTTCTGAATCTTGCTGAATCTTGCATAAATATATAAAGACATCGTAAGTCTGCATACATCAGTGGTGAATCAGGCAGTACTTGGGTTTAGGAAGAGACTGAAAGTAACAAATACTGCAATGTTCCCTAATGGTACTTTAATACTTATTTAAGAGTTCTACTAGGAAATAAAACAACTCTTGCCATATTTTATATTGAATGGAAAAGGCGGCAATGAAGCCAAGTGGATGCACAAGAAAATATCACTGGATTTTTTCAAAGAGTTGCACTTAATTGTGATTTAAACATGATACACATCATTATTGGTTCCCTTCTTTTGCCACTCTCATCCCATGTATCCAATGCTTCTTCTCAGTATACTCCGTGGCATTAATAAAGAATGTCTTCCACAATGCACATCTTCATGTTGTACTGCACAAATACACAGTTTCAAGCAGAGATTTTAAAAAACAGACATGTGAGTCACCATGCTTCAAATTACATAGAAAATTATGGCTGATCTTGGAATTATAGCTGCTAACGCAGCTACTGAAGAATCTTGGTTATATCAAGTCATAGACTTTTGACTGAAATCCATCCAGAAATCCCTGTTCTCTATTTACAGCCATCCAGCAGTATTTAAACTCAGTCCCTTATTCTCCTACCACCTCCTATTTCTGGCAGGATTCCAACAGTTAAAAAAAACAAACCTACAGATTTATTTAAATCCCATTTTCCACAATGTGGTACAGTAATAGAAGGAGTTTAATGAGGAACTTCATTATGTGTTCAACAGAGAGCTTTCTCACTGATCTTGCCACAAGAAAAGAATCTTCCCCTCATTATTGGTGTCTTTCTGGCTCAGCCAGGCTTTCATGTAAAAATAACACTAAGCTCACAAACTTGTGGTGGAATGGCAGTTATATTAGACACAGTTTTACTACATCTTATCAGCTATTTTTAGAAACCACAGATCAGTTTTTAACATGAGTGGCAGAATAGCAAAGACAGAAAAAATGTTCATACTTGGAATTTCTCTGAGGATGTATAGATATACCAACACTTAGGGGAAGTGGAAACAGACTTAAAAGACAGCTAGTATTAACCAAGGAGTGTGTAAAACATCTGTATTGATTTTCTGAATAAACCTTAGCAATTTGATGTTATTTTAATTTTTTGAGTGCTGATCAGGTATTTTTTGATGTAAAAACCTGCAGAAACTCTGGCATTTAATGCAGATCATGACAGCTCAAATCACTAGATGTGTTTATCACTGCACACTCCTAAATATGCATTTTAGTCACTCTGGGGCTTTCTTCAGTTTCTGAGGAACTGATATCTGAGGAAAGGCCAGGCTAAATTTTTATAAGGCTGATGCAAAACATCAACTAAAAAAGCTTTTTCTTCTTCTGAAAATTTTAAAATCTTGTTTCATCCAAATTGTGATGGTTTTGTAGACAGTGACTTTGCTGTTCCCTGTCAGTCAAAGCAAAAATCAAAAGAAATCAACACTTATGTTAAAAAATCCTTTGGCAGGATTCATAAACAAACCCTTTGCTTACATTTCGTTCCTAAGATCTTTGCAGGATGCCATTGAGCTAACTCCCTGAGAAAATTAAAGACAAGAAAGTAAGACTGTAGGTGTTTATCTAAATCTAATGAATTGGTGGTGGTGATTCTATGAAGTCAAAGAGAGGTGATGGCTTTGTCTAGCAGGGGTAAAAAAATTGCAAGAGGTTCTAAGAAGTAAATTAAAAGCATAATTAAATGCAAATCAAAATCTTAGGGATTACTTACATGTTAGAATCTTCTGGTGAACATTCCAGGGCAGTTGGTGATTTTTATAAAACACATAAGCACATTCTAAACTAAAATGTTAAAAACTAAATGTTAATTCATAACTGTACTTCTTAGTATAATGTTCTTTATATTTTTCATGGTTTACTCAACATAGTCCTGTTTGAAAGCTTGTCTTCTATTTTTTTGCTATGTCTTTGTCAAAGAAATATCACATTTTCTTTAACAGGAATTGTTTTCATTTCTTAAAGCTGACATATTTACAATTTAGTCAATATTTTGTGGTTAATATTAAGTTCTTAAGCTTTATTCTTAAATGTAAAAAGTCTGATCTGAAGATTTTCTGATCACTTACAGATTTTAGTAACTTGGGTTGGATTTGTGGGTTCTTAGCAGTTCTCAAAAGTTAATATTAATTTGGTGTTTAGCAATGAATTTGAGGAACATATTAAAGACAAGGTTCTTAAATTATCTTAAAGAAATAAACTAATGTAAATGTTGTACTAATCACCATCTTGTTACATTAACAATCAGGAGCTAAAAATATCAGCACACTTATCCTTGGGAAAATTACTTTAATGGCATAAAAATAGTAGCTGCTGAAAAGCAAACATTCTAGTAACTCAATAGGCATTTGAATATAGTACTGTAAATTAAGATCCAGAGTCAGAGTATCATGCCCAAAGACAAATCCCAGGAAAGAAATTGCCCTTTGTTGCTATCTGTTGTTGATGTAAGTTTGTATTAAATTTGGGATGATACATCGGCTTGTTGATGGAATTTAGACTTTTGTGGATAGAGCAAACAAATACTAACCACTGCCTATTCTCCATTTTCTTCATAAGAGCTCAAAAATTATTTAAAATTATATTAAAAATAAATTTTAAAACCCAAAGCTTCCTAGTTGAACGTTGTCACAATAACAGTACTTACTTTAATGGTTAACTTTCATAAGCACCCCAAATAGACCCCTATGCACAAACCATATCCTTCCTTGTATTTTTCCTATCCCTAATTTTCTTTCTTTCAGTGTAACCCAACATAGCTTTTAGCCATTTCAAACATTTTATATTATTTGCATGTTATCACCCTCAACTATTTAGACAAGAGTTCTTATCAGCTTTTCCTTCCTGATACAAATCCTTATCTTAATTTATAGCATGTTTGCTTATATACCATATCTCCACAGGTTGTGATTGGTTTTCTTGGTTGACGGCTACGTCAAAAAGCTGAGTCTGGAATCTGAAAGAGACAGATGTGTTTAGAGTAACACATGAAGAAGAAGTAGAAAGGAAGACGTATTATGGATAGAAGAGACTTGTGGAGTAGGAAGGTGAGGTATAGACAAACTGAAGCTGAATGGTGTAAAAAGTGGTGCTGGCATCTGAAAGTACATGCAGATAGAAACGGGCAGCCTGGTTTCCTGTTGATACCAGTTACAGCAACATGCAAATGAATTAATATGCTGCTGTTTTCTATATGTCTAAATGCAAACTTCAGAATGATATTCCTCATATAAAGTTCACTTAAATATAACTCAGAACAATTGGACATTTTCACAGAAATCCTTTCACAAAGACAGAAATTTGTATAGTTAGACTAGTAAACAAGCATTAGAAATCAGAGATCAGCCAGGTTTCTTGCTGCCCTGAAACTAAAGACTATCAAACACCAATTTATGTTGGTTTAAAATGAACACCATGTTAAGAAAGACATGCAAAATGAACAACTCAATTTTCAAGGACATGTGTGAGCTCAATTTTCATGGAAGATCCAGTTATGAATACATGGAAATGAGAAGCTTGATGCCTGTAGGTCCTATGCTACAAGTTTCTAGCATAGACAGTATGATTCTTCCTTGGAACTTGCTGTAAATAAGGCTGCTTGGAGTAAAGACTCAGATTTGTTGGAATTTTTTAAATTTAAAATCATTTAAGACCTTATCTGAGCCTCTAAAAATGTCAACAAACTCCACTTCTTGTCAGTAGTAATTTTAAAACTGCACTGCTATCTCCCATGGAACAGAGAAAAACTTTATGTAAAAGACCATGTGGCACATGATTTCTTGATCTCTAGGTGTCTCTGGCGATTTCTAGGTGGCCCTGCTTGAATGTGTTGGGTTGGACTACATGACCTCCAGAGGTCTAACGTCAACCATTCTTTGATTTGGAGATACAGTATAAAGAATGTAATCTATAGAAACAAGAAGAGGTATCTGTTCTCTTTTTGGATCAGTGTTTAGGCTCTGTTGTTGTAGCTATCCCCAAGAAGTTCACTGATTTCAGTACCTGTCTGTGTAGGTGAAAGATCTCAGAAATTGTCCTTGGCCTAAACCGAAATCTTACCAATAATGTGGCAGGAGCTAAAAATTGCTAGTTGGCAATTGCTTCCTTTTTCTTAATAGAAAGTACCAGTAATTTTGATTTAGTAAGAAATAAAGGGATAATAGAAAGTACCAGTAATTTTGATTTAGTAAGAAATAAAGGGATTCCTGCGATATTTTTGATGAAATAATTATTTAATATATATGTAAAACAGATGTCTTATAGAAGCATTTGTTTCTACTAAGTAGCTATTTCTAGGATGTAGTTATGCTTAACAAATAGCTGAAGATGTTTACTGTTTCCTTTGTCTCCTGATGGAAAAATGACAAAACATAAACATTTAACAAAAATTTTCAGTCCTGCTTACATAAGTTGCTTGGCACTTAAGAAGCTCAAGATCTAATTTATTTTCTGTACTCCTTGAGCTTTTAAGTTGGGAAACTCTCTGCTCATATAACTAGCTTTGAATTGTATATTGTAAGTTAATTTTAAAAAGCTACCTCCAGTAACTCAAGAGTAGCTACAAGACCTGTTAGAGTACAGTGAGATTGCAATTAAAATTCAAAAGTAAAAAAAAAGAAAAAGAATTTTCATAATTTTGCATCAGAACTAGCAGAACTACTTCAAACTCCATTTCAAACTCACCATGTCATATTTCAAGAGAACTCTTAACACCTGCCAAAACTTTCATGAAACCAGACACTTCTGACAGAGTAATTACACATTCTGTGCCCATTTGTCGAGTTAAATTATATATATTTATAGTGTACAGTAGCACCATAAGTCATACCTAATACCATGCTTTCTTTATGCTTAATATTTTTTGTAGCAGGAGTGTTTCAATAAACAAAGAAGCTTACATTTTAAAATGCCTACCCAGAGCAGCAGCCTACAGAGTACATATGATTCATTGCACCATTGTATATAGCACAGCAAATTCTGTACTATAGATTCTTTCAGGTGTTACTCACAGTGAATAAGAGCCATAAATATGTTGTGTATCTTGTGAGCCTGTCCATATAGTCTCTAGGTTTCCCGAATCACCTGCTGCATCCATGTTTGAAAAGGTTGCTGTTTGACTCCAGGAAGAGATCAGCTAGACAAGATAGGGAAGGGACATAGATTTTTTCCATCTCAAAAACATGTAATAAACAAAATTTTTATGTTTTGCCTTCAACAACTATCTGATACCGGTTACTGTTAACAAAAGCCTAGACAAACCCTTGATATTCTCCACTCCTCCGATTTATAGGAAACCTTTTCTCACCTGCCATCTAACATCAATACAGATGTCAACATTATCAAGTACAAAATATTCATTCAAATAATTTTCCTGAAAAATCTTGCCATGACTGCTGCTCTTTCCATTGCAGAACTAGTCGCTATGATAATGTTGCTCTCTGTGACATATGGCAGAATGTTAGGTAGCTTCAACAGGCACTGACATTATAGGTAATTAAATGAATAGTGATATGTTTGTGTAGTTTGAGGTTCTGTGGTAGTGTCAACTCTCCCTCTGATATCAGCGGTAGAACAAATCTAACCTTAGAGAATAAAAAATTGTTCTCAGACTCAGCATTATCATTAACGCCACCTCTATCTGGCAGAACAGCCTGCATCACTGTATAATCAGTTTATAAAGATACAGCAGCCTGTTTAGTCACACCAAGTGTCAATGCTGGCATTTGACTTGATCATGTAGATCCCTAACAGAGATTGTTTTGTTCTGTGGCAGGATTTCACTGCACAGACAGCTCTATAAGCATCCCCTAAAAGCTATACTGTCTAAACAAATTACTGTATGCTTTCAGGTGGTGCAGTATGATGTCACAGCACTTAAAACAGGATACCAAAAATGGAGATTGTGGAGGAGAAAAACAGTAAACAATTTCAGGAAAAAATCAAGACTGCAGTTTTAATAGCAACACATGTTCAGTAAACCTGAGGGAGCAGGAAAGATGGTCTTTTCAAAAGGATGGATTAACCCAGCCTATGGGAATCTTATGTTGAGAGAGATAATTATTACCCATTCTGTTACCCTAAGCTAAATCTAAAGTTCTTACATATTTTTTAAGAAATACCTTCCTCAAAGAAATTTGATGAGATCTTCCCCAAAGAATGAAGAGAGCAGACACCAGCTTTTCTTTTTTTTATATATATATGAAAGAACATACTATTACTGAGATGCAGAAAAGTAATTTCAGCATGTGTACATGTGCTAGATTATACTTACATCCACCCATCATAATCTGTGTACTTTTTACATTTGTAAAATTCTTATTTTCCTCCAAATCTTTCACTGTTTTCCTGGAACTATTTGTCTTTCAAAGTACTTAATAGAACTAAAGTTTCAACAAGGTAAAATGTCGGGTCCTGCACTTGGGCTACAACAGCCCCATGTAATGCTACAGGCTTGGGGAAGAGTGGCTGGAAAGCTGCTCAGCAGAAAAGGACCTGGGTGTGTTGATTGATGACTACTGAACATGAAGCAGCTTGTGCCCAGGCAGCCGAAAAGGCCAGCGGCATTCTGGCCTATATCAGCACTAGTGAGACCAACACTGCCAGGGCTGTGATCATCCCCCCGTACTCAACACTGGTGAGGCCACACCTTGATTACTGTGTTGAGTTCTGAGCCCCTCACTACAAGAGAGACATTGAGGTGATGGAGCAGGTCCAGAGAAGGGCAGTGAAGCTGGTGAAGGGCCTGGAACACAAGTCTTGCAAGGAATGGCTGAGGGAAATGGGGTTGTTTAGTCTGAAGAAGAGAAGGCTAAGGGAGGATATTATCACTCTCTACAACCGCCTGAAAGGAGATTGTAGTGAGGTTGGTGGCAGTCTCTTCTCACAGGTAAGAAGCAATCGAACAAGAGGAAACGGCACAGAATTCGGAAATCTTTGTCACCTGAAGAAATTACCCAAACTGGTGATGAGATCTACTAAAGTGAAGTCCTGGCTTTCATGAGAAATAAATACATACATGCCAAAATATAGCACAATTAGGTAAGAAGCAATATTATAGAAAAGACATCTTAAAGGTCTAATGGATGACAAGATAAAAATGTGTTACAAATATTGAACTGTTGGAGAAACCACATCTTATTTACGGATTATCACATAGAAGACATGGACAGAAATTATGCAATTCTCTTTTGTGCTGATGAGACCTCATGTGACTACACTTTAAAGAAATGTAGATGCAGGCAAATCTGTGGGAGAATAGCAGGACAAGAGTTTTAGAAGGAGTGACATTTAAGAAAAAGAGTAGCTATTTAAACGATTTTACAAATGGGAAGATAAATGAGTAGCATGTATGGTCTTCCACCATACAAGATGGTATACTAAAAAGGACAGTAATAAGGGAGATTTAGGAATATATTGTAAAGATTCAAAGCTGTTAGTGGAACCAAGTACTGATGCAGGTAGTGAAAGTGTTTAATTGGATTTTTTTTTAAATAAGTTTGATACGTGCTGGGCTTTCTTATTCTTTCATTTCAACATTTCTGTGATCATTGAAACCATAGCTTTTTTTTCTTGTAAACTACATGCTTCAGCTAGTGACTTCTCTTTACCATTTTTTATTATAATACTTTATGGTTTCTTAAAAATAAAATCTGATTAAATGTTAAAGCTTATAGAATTTTCTTTCCACATACCAAATGCAGTTGATAAAATTCTTTGGGATACTGGGGCAAAATACAAAAAATCAGCAAACTATTGTAACAAGAAAAAAAGAAATCAAAAAGGCAAATTTATGAAAGGTGTAATTTATTTACACTGTTCCACTTTTCAGAAAAGTGGTTGGCGTTATTCCCCTGTCTGCTGTTGACCCTGATAATATATATGATATTAGCCTATGTCTTTCCCTCACCTCATATTATTTTACACAGAAGTGTTTCTACATCTGGGAACTGTACCTTACAATTTGGCATGTGAGTTTATAGCTTGATTCCACTTACCAAGACCAAGCACACAGATTACCTAAAAGCACTTTGAAATCTACAAGCTTTTTGTATATTTTATGGCTATTGGGTATACTTATGAGTATAAATATATCTTGTTTTGAAACAAAGTTCTTCCACTGATAAATACCCTGAAACAGTGACTGGTGCTGCGCGTAGTACTTATGTAAGCAAAACCACTGTTTTTCAGTGGAACTGTGCTAGCTTTCATCAATGAGCAGTCCAGACTGCCCACTGAATGAATGGCAGATTGCTCAAAACAAGGAGAGTCTGCCAGAGGGGAAGGATGGCCAGAACTTTGCTTCGTTTCCTTTCTCTTCTCCCCCCTCCTTCCCCCCCCCGTAGGAATTCACTACCAACCATAGTTCAAATTGATTTTCCTCTGTTCTGGGATAGGAAACAGGCCCTTCAGTAGCCGTGATCCCTCAGATCAAGTGGCCGCCTCCTGATGCTGTGAATCGCAAGTGAAGCCATGGTCTTGTTGATTTATGGGAAGATCCTGCTGCGTATTAGGGGCAAAGGAGATGAGGGTGGAAATAAATTTTTTTTTGGAAAAACTGCCCATTGGTATGGAAGAACAGAGCTGTGAGAAGAAGGATAAAGCATTGATTGTGTAGGGCACAGGTAAAAGGAATATGACTGATACTCCACTATGTCCATCAACTGGAACTCCTCTGCAGAAGGCAGAAAGTGGTGTAGTGGAAAATCTGGGCATGGGAAAAGTTTGAAGCTTATAGGGTCATGACCACAGAAAGATGATGTAGTGCCAAGGGCAGCCATGCCCCTAGTCACAGTGGCTGCCATCAATGTTGTTTTAAAACAGTCAGGTTTGCACAACATATAAAATACACAGTGTGTCATAGATCCGTTAATTCTTGGAAAAAATATGTATCTGCAATATGCCAACAGCAGTTCTTCCCAACTGCCAGCTTTGCTTATGGAATATTTTAAACCACAACGGGGTCCATGTACTGTGAATCAGGATCAGTACCAGTATCTATTTGCTAGTCTGGTGTATTCTTCAGAATTTAATGGGACCAGTAGAGCGGAAGTCCTAGAATGATAAAAAATGCATGTATATATGTAAAAATAGTATCCTGTTCAGCCTGTGAATTGAAATGAGAATAAGGAACTTGAGCAAATGAGGCTTCCTCAATGACATCATTAAGCACTCACTTAATTGCACTGACTGGTCAGGGAACTAAGTTTATTCTTTATATTCTTCCATAGTTTTTTAGAACTGCAGGACTCTAACTAGTGGAAGGAAGATTAAAAATATCTTGGAAAGTGTCCATGCATGTTCTAAGATTCCTCAGAGTCTGCGTGAATTTTTGTCTGTATGAGTGCTTAAAAGAAATCTCTGGTATTGAAGAGTATGTGTTACAAGGTTATTCCCTTCACAGATCAGCTCACTGTTGCAAAATAGTCTAAGATACAAAACAGTTTGATCCATTTTCTGGAAATAAAAGTTTCCTCTTCCATTGAACAGACATCTAATGTGAGAGTTGAATCTTACTTCTTGGCCCTGGTCAGAAAGGCCACTGCAAGCACTGAATATTTTTTAAGGTTTGCCAGCATGGTTTCTGCAGGTCTACAAAAAAATGTCATTCCATCCAATTGGATGGAAATTGAAGGCTGCTAGAGAAAGATGAGATAAAAAGGATCCATTTTGTGCCTGAGTCTGACATTAGTAATGACATTTGTCCAAATAAGAACAACATGATTAACTGAGTAGAGCCGTGATCTCATTCAAGTTCATATTAATATAGACTTTACTTGATTAAGAATTACACACATGTTGCTTTAGGATATACAGGTAACAAAGTGATAGTACTGGAACATACATCATCTTGTTCAGACCTCTATGTTCTGCATTCTGGTATCTGGATTTCAGTAGCTGTGTCCTGGGTTCATTGTAGCATAATTATTCTCTAGAAAAAAAAATAACTCCCACACATTTATTGCAAAAATATTACAGTCTTTTTATAGAAAATAACATTAAATATTTCCTCCCCAAGAAATACTGCACTTGCTAGGACCACCTGGATGCAATAAACTTTCATCCCTTCCCCCACATTCTCTAAAGACTTCTAATACCAGTACCTGCTTTTCACACTTTAGACAGAATATTCTTTTTTAGAGATAATAATATTGTGCTAATAGGAGTCTGTAGAGCCCTCCACCCTTCCTCTGCTTTTTATCTTGTGTTACTTATCCTGACTTCTTATATTCTACAAAAGATCTTAAAGAATTACAGATCCATTTGAAGTAACAGATGCTATGTGTTAGGATTTTGATGTAAATTATAGGTGTAATACTGGTGCTATTTTTACTTTACAGCTCCTAGGAGTGATTCTGAAATCATGCTCTAGCCATATCCTTGTTCTCTGTGAGGACAAGGCACAGATTTGCAGCACCTTCCCTTCCACAAATCTTATTTGGTACATAAAGGAAACCAGCCCACGTGCTCTTAAGTGCCATTAAATACTCCAGACAGCTGCTGGTCTGGATTATTATGAAGAACTAGAATGCTTAACAGTAAGAACACTGCTGTACACATCAAAAAGAAAGCCTACACCTAGATTAGGTAAGTAAACAATCAGCTGTTGCTTTCTAAAGTGCTAATCTTGGTTCTTAATGTTTAGCAATCTCTTCACTTGGTTAACTAATTGTAATATGTGAAGATGCAGAAGAAATATGTAGGAATTGCTGAATGAGGAATTGCAACATCAGGATATGGGAAGATCGTGAACTAATAAAACACACTGAATACCTATTTCTATGTAACTTAGACTCTGAAAACATATTTGCTCCATCAAGAACCACCGTCTGACAATCATTTCAGAAGACAACAAGAAAGCAAGTTAGACCATTGCTAATACCTGTCAGTTTGTTAAGCACCTCTGGAGATAGTTTTATTTTAATGCCAGCTGAAGAATGTGGCTTGACATTGTTCAGGAATATCAGAAGAGTTGCACTCAGCTTATGAAGAGAAAACTGCATTAAAGAGAAGTCTGGAGAATTGTTTTGGCAGTTTACTAATAAAATGACAGAAGCTGAATAATGCAGGAGGGTTGGGAATAGCATTTTGGTTCCTAATGAAGAGATAGTAATTATGAGTGTGAATTTTGCCTTCTTTTATAAGTTAATGTTCCACTGATGCAGTATTTCTCAGTGTTACTGGCTTATCTGGAAGTCAAATGCTGTGTGACAGACTTTTAGACTCACTTGATAGCCTGAAGTCTCGAAAGGGAGAAGCAGTTCCAATGAAAGTGGGCTGCAGCAACCACACAAGCATTTACAATTCCTCTTGATGTTAATCTGTCTCTTGACTCATAGAGAGTAGCTCCTTTTTCTCCACATTTTTTCCAATCAAGAATGTGTAAGAGCATGCCTCCGTAGCACCCTCTGAACAAAGTGGAGTGAAGACAGACTAGAATGCATAAAACAGAAAAGCACAGGAGGGACAAGGGATCCTTTGGGCACAGATTGACAGAGCAAAAGATTGGTAGGAGATAAAAAGAACTGATCCAACCGCTGCAGAGCCCTGATGTATTACGGATACTAAGCAGATAGTTTCAGTATGTGCTCCACTGCCATATTCTTCTGTTTCTGGGTGATCATCCATTTACTCTGTCGTCACAGCTACAAGGTTTTTCTTTCCTGCCTGACAGCTGCTGATACCTATTTTGGCAACTACTTCTGCTTCACTTGCTCAGACTTGTTTGTTTAGGGAAATTTGGTTTTCTACATACAATGCAAAAGTATCTGTCACTGATTACTGTCCTCCTTGGACAATCTTTCTTTTCCTTCCAAATGTGGGACATAGAGAGATTATCAGAAGAGGTAAGAAGTAAGAGTTCCTGAAAAGACTCTGAACTGAAAGAATTCTGTTAGTCCTAAGAGATTCCTTAAATGCTCTCTATTGAGCATCAATGTACTATGTAAGCATATCAGTAGATAGCTGTTTTCCTATGAAATCCTCTGGTATCATAAAGAATATCAGTTTTCCTAGAAAATGTCAATTATAAATTTCTAGAATAGCTTCCAAATGTCAAAACTAAAAAAAAATCCAGCTGGAAGATCTGAATTTTGAAATTTTCTTTAAATCATGAAAAATAGAAATGTAGATACTTTTGGTACATACCCTGGACCTAAAAATTCAGAATAATTCAGTTTCTATATGTTCAGAAGAATATAGCAACAAAAGCTAAATGCAGTTGCAGTCTTCCAAGTTATTCTTAATTTGCAGAATGAAGAAACCTTCACACTCTATACAGCATGTACTGTTAACTAAAAACACAAGCAAATGAAAATGGTAAAGATAAAAATGGAATAGGCAGCAAATAACCTCAACTTGGCACTGAAATTTTTGCTACTTTCTTGAAAGTTTAATAAAAATTATTAATGTAATGCAGAAAATGTTATCAACATCAAAAGAGCTCTTATTCTTTCTTTCTGCCCTGTTAGAAGTCATTGTAGTTGTAAAAGAGGCAGCAAAAGCTTGAAAATGGATTCGCTGCACTCAAACCTTTTACAGGTTACAACTACTTTGCAAACAATTGCTACAGTGAATTTTGCTGTAAAAATGGCAGCTTCACATCATTCTACAGAAGGAAAAGGCATAAGGAACCTTTTTGCTAATTTGTTGTTTGGTGTTAAGATATATTGCAGCTATGACAAATGCAATCGTATTTCATTGTTCTCTGCTTTGATCATGCCTGAAATACATATCAGTACTGCAGATATGAAAAAAAAAATGTTAACATGTGACTCACACAACACTAGAAATGCTGAATATGCTACATACTGATATCACCTCTGTAACTGGTAACTGTGTATTCCTGTTGATAACAATGCTAAAATGTGAGGATGAGTTATTTTTATCCTATTCTCCTTACTTACCTCAATCAATGTCAAGAGAAGACTTGGTCTGTATTATTTTCTGCTATGGTCTTTGTCATGAAAATGAAGCATCAGGATATTCATTTCCATCAGAAGAGACTGACAAGGTTAGAAGAAGGAACTGAAGGCCGCAGACGATTTTCAGAAGTTTAAAGGAAACATTGATGATATTATTATGAATGGAAATAGCAGAAATGTAGGTTACAAAATAGAGATTAGCTTTTTTTTTAAGGAAAAGTGGATGTTAAAAATGCTTATGGCTAAAATAGTATGCCAGTTCCATGCACAGTTTTCACAAGCTCCAAAATTATTTGGGGATACAAATTCCATTATTTGCAATAGCACTTCAGCTCCAAAGGCAAATAAACACTTTTAAATATTCGACTCATAGTCTTATTGCATGCTATGGAATAATGACTTCTCAATCATGCAAATTTCCATCCCTAACGATGTGGGAAGGGTTCACATCTGACAGTTCAGGTCATCAGATTTCCCAGAATTAATTACACAATGCAAAGGATTTGTGGCACTATGTTAATGGCGCTGCTCTGTGATGTAAGTGTCATAGGCATTTTTGGTATCTTGTGTATACGATGGGGGTACTAATATAGTTTGGGTGCAAGAAATGGTAGCACAGCATGATTTTTTCCCTTTTAAAACTACAAGGATACAGTGTACAAACAGCATTGGTTTATTGCTGCAAGGAAATTCTGTTATTTGTTGAAAGTCTGCAAAGAGAGGAACATTTCTAAAAATAACCCAAACAGTAACAGAGTAACACAGAGTTCTGTTTTTAAAACTGAATGTTAAGACCATGAGCCTGTCTCACAAAGTTACCACCTGCTAATCTGTGGGAACTTAAACTGTCTTCTTTTTACTCCCTCCCTCTTCATTATTCTTTTTACTGTTCCTCTGTATCATGATGCTGCATACAGAGTTCTACTAAAGTAGCCATTTGACTACTTCTGGGAAAATTCACATGCATGCATTGGACTGCTCCCCTTGGACATCCTGTTGCTCCGTTCTTTGATCCCTCCCTCCCCCTTCCATTTTTCCCCAAGCAGTCAGCCTGATAAATATGAGCAGTAGTCGTACCAATGATCACAATGCAGATCCTATCGAATAGGATTATTTCCCCCTTCTCTGATCTCTAGGGAACCCTCCAAAGTTCACTTCTCATTCTTTGGTAAGGGAGTAGTCTCTTTGAAATTTCCTTTAAAATAATGCAAGTGTGTCCAATGCCAAGGAGCAGGTTGTGAGGAAATGGATCAAGACTCAGGAATTCATATTTCCAATGTACTCACCTAATATATAAGGAACGGTTGTAGTAAAATAATATGACTTCATTTAGAAAAAAGTATTCTGAAATCAACCGAAAAAAGTACCCAATGTCACTATAAAAGACTTGACAATACTTGAGGGAATAAGAGCCTATTTTTTTCTTTTTTACTATTTTAGCAGTATAAGTGATTTAACCAATTTTGTTCTCTCACTGAACATCCTTTTTTAAGTTTTATCTTCTTTTAATCATGAACAATTGGAAGTGATTTTTGTTATCTCAGGCCCTAGCATTTGAGTCTATTAATATGAGAGTATGGGGGAAATCCATTTTTCCTGAGATAATAATTGCTCATAAGAGAGAGAGAAATAACAAACCTGGAGTCAGGACACAGAAATATTAAGCAAACATTTCCCCTTATCTAATGCTGGAGGAAAAAGAAATTTTCCAGAGATCTGTCAAATAATTGCAAGTTAGTCCCTAGTTTAGAAGCTGTAGATCTAAACCAGGAAACCCTACTGTGCATTCTGTAACCTATATTTTACTGTTCAAAGTCTGATTTCATAATGCTGGCAAGGTCTGCTAGCACAGTAATTGAAGCTTTTGTATTTTAAGACTTACAAGTAATATTCCTAGGATTTCTAGAGACAAACACTTCTTATGAAGATGCACTTTGTCCTGTTAAAGAATATGTGCATTTTTGCCAGGTGTTTCAGTTGAGCTGGATTCTATTATAAATAGAGAATTCTTTAAAAGCATCTAAGGCTTCAATTTGCTTCATCTCTTTTGCCTTGCACTCCTCCCCAGCTCTTCCAAGTACTTCTTATTTGTATGAAGAAAAAGTCTGTTTATTCTGATTGGTTTATTAGTAAGATATGTTCCACAAGCAGAGTAAAAAATGAACTTTTGCCACCACTTGGCAGACTTTACTCCCATTCAAATAGGAAACCACTGTGTGTGCTTTTCGTAGCTCCCCTCCCCCACTGCCTTCATTTCTTGGACAAAACCAAAGGAAAAACAAATTCCTTCCCCAGCTCTCTGAAGCTACTTTTTGAAATATTTTATTTTTACAACTAAAACTTGTTCATCTTTATACCCATCCCATGACTGTTTCCAACACAGCTCAACCCCACATCATGGCAGAGACTTCCTGTTCCCATTTTCCTTCTTTAGCAGTTGAGCCTAGGAAAAGTGCTGCTCATTTAATCTTTGCTTTGCAGCTTTGTATATGTAGGCAATTAAAATCAAGTAGACAAAATAATTGAGCTAACCCTTGTGTTTCAGGAAAAGGGAGTTGCATGAGGAAGAACATCAAGAGACCAGAAGGAAAAGCTTACAGATTAGATGTGGTTTAGACTTCTGGTATTGTAGTGTGGCTGTTATGTAGAGACAACTGATCTTTGGTGATCAGCACAGTAGACCTTGCTATTAAGGTTTTTTATCCCCCTATGACAGGTGTCAGAGTTGCATTGGTAGTTCCTTTCTCACTTATTCCTACTTTTGGATAAGATACTATTTCACAACATTTTATTTTGTATTGATAAGCAGAATTTAATTAATTTTTTTCTTCTGCACATATGGTTAGGAAGTCTTATAGGACCAAAGAATATTTTTTTATAGTGAATAGCTACAGAGCCAAGAAAGTCACCATACATGCTGAGGCTAATTTATATGGATATCAAGCACTTATTCAGGGTACACAGTTTTAAAAAAAAAAGTTTCATGAGGCAGAGAACAAGTCCATCTGGTTATTTATTTATATTGAAAATCCATATACATTATAAATGTGAGGAAAAAATAATATTTTCAGGAGTGCTTCAGAGTCAAATCTTCAGTGGGTACAAATGGGTAGAATAGTGGTGAAACTATTTTGTGTTTAATTAGCAGGGGTCATGACATTTGTATTTATAGAGATAGGCAAATAGTAAAACCAGATATCTTCATAACCTTATCTTTCAGAGAATGACAAATACAAGGACACACAAATACAAGAATACTCTATTATCATGGGATTTAAATAATTTTCAAATTTTCATCCTTACTATTTTCTGTGAAAAGCACTGCATGCACAGCCAGCAGCATTCTTGCTCACCTTAGGCTCTCTCTGAAGGACAGAGAGGTTTGCACCAGATTATAGATGAATGTCCTGACTGGCAGTGGAGAAAATTCTGGTGTGCCACTTGACAAAACCATACCAAGATCCAGGTTTTGCAAGTTGCAGATATCCAGGTGAGAGTTTCAACAGTGACAATAATAACGGACCTTTTTTTGTTTGAAGCTGATAAGCAGCTGCTACGGTTCAATGCTAGATTCACCAGCAGGTGCGTGGCAGCAAATAAACTACAGCTGTGTTTGGTGTGGCTCTCATTTTATTTTGAATTATTTATAAATAGCATGAGCAGCAATTTAGGCATTACCAAATGATGTGACCTTTAAATGATTAGTTCATTTTTTTTTTACTCTTGAATACATTCTAACCAAGGAAGTAGGAGCTAGATTGAAGATAATGTCAGACAGGTGCAGGAACAATTCTTTTCAGACCTATGACTCCTGTTGTCACTTCAGCAATAATGAAGATTTCAATTAGCTTTTAAAGAGAAAATTTAGATAGTGCTTTAACAATATTCAGCAAAGCACCTTATGACAAAATATTCTTTGAGCAGCACCATCTGGATATGTCACAATGTTAACAGAAAAGTAACCTAAAAATTTAGCGAGGTGAGTAAGACTTATTGTTCTGGCTCAATCTTGTCTCATGCAGAAACTACTGGTATACTGTCACATCATCCCCAAATAACAAATGCTAGTAACATGCCAATCTTGCATTTGATGTCCCATTCCCTACCCAGGGAATTACAGACCAGTCAGTCTCACCTCTGTGCCTGGCAAAATCTTGCAGCAGATTCTCCTGGAAGGCATGCTAAGGCACATGAAAAACAACAAGGTGCTTGGTGACAGCCAGCATGGCTTCACTAGGGGGAAATCCTGCCTGACCAGTTTGGTGGCCTTCTATGATGGGACTAGGGAACTGATGGACAGGGATAGAGCAGATGATGTCATCTACCTGGAATTGTGCAAAACATTTGACACTGTCCCACCTTGTCTCTAAATTGGAGAGAAATCAATTTGATAGGTGGACCGCTCGGTGGATAAAGAACTGGCTGGATGGCCACATGCAAAGAGTTGTGGCCAATGGCTCAATGTCCAGCTGGAGACCAGTAACGAGTGGTGTCCCTCAGGGATCACTGTTGGGACCAGTCTTGGTCAACATCTTTCTCGGTGACATGGACAGTGGGATTGAGTGCGCCCTCAGCAAGTTTGCTGATGACACCAAGCTGTGTGGTTCGGTTGCTACGCTGTAGGAAAGGAATGCCATCCAGAAGGACCTCGGCATGCTTGTGGGTTGGGCTGATGCCAACCTTATGAAGTTTAAACATGACAAGTGCAAGGTCCTACAGCTGGGTCAGAGCAATCCCAGGCACAGATACAGGTTAAGCAAAGAAGAGATTCAGAGCAGCCCTGTGGAGAAGGACTTGAGGGTGTTAGTCAATGAGAAACTTAACATGAATTGGCTTCAGTGTGTGCTTGCAGACCAGAGAGGCAACTGTATCCTGGGCTGCATCAAAAGGAGTGTGACCAACAGGTCAAAGGAGGTGATCCTGCCCCTCTACTCTGCTCTCATGAGACCTCACTTGGAGTACTGTGTGCAGTTGTGGTGTCCTCAACCTCAAAAGGACATGGAACTGCTGGAACAAGTCCAGAGGAGGGCCACGAGGATGATCAGGGGACTGGAGCACCTCCAGTACGAAGACACACTGAGAAAGTTGGGGCTGTTCCGCCTGGAGAAGAGAAGGCTGCATGGAGACCTCCTAGCAGCTTTCCAGTATCTGAAGGAGGCCTACAAGGATGCTGGAGAGAGACTCTTCACTAGGGATTGTAGTGATAGGACAAGGGGTAACGGGTTAAAACTTAAACAGGGCAAGTTTAGATTGGATCGAAGGAGAAAGTTCTTTACTATGAGAGTGGTGAGGCACTGGAATGCATTGCCCAGGGAAGCTGTGAATTCTTCATCCCAGGTGGTGTTCAAGGCTAGATTGGACAAAATCTTGGCTGACATGTTTTAGTGGAAGGTGACCCTGCCCATTGCAGGGGAGTTGGAATTATATGGTCTTAAGGTGGTTTCAACCCTAACTATTCCATGATTCTCTATGCATAACATAGCATAGCTTTCTGTTGTGTTGTATTCTGTTCAGTTAAATTCCATTCTCTTCTGTTGTATTCCATTCCATTCCCTACACTTACATGGAGTTGTACAATGGGGAGATCATTATTTACCTGAAATGCCAAGGGAATTCAACACCAAAAGCACTTTCAAAGAGGCAAATAAGAATGGCTACAGGTGGAAAGAACATTTTATTTATTTCTAAATAAAGTTATTTGATTTAGTCTAGGTTAGTTAATTTGAGTCTGGTTGAGTTTAGATCCTTCAGTTTAGCTGGAAAAAACTTCCGTTGAAGCCTGACAAAGGAAAGCCAGGGCAGGAGCAGTGCTGTGGTGGTGCAAGAACAGTGCAAGAAGAACCTAGCCAGAAAGGGCCGGGGAAGACCTGACGAGGGGTGGTGCTCAATGCTACAGAGGACAGCAGCAAGTCCCGGGGCCACGCTGGGGCCACCCTGGGAGTCCAGAAGGCTGCCTCCCCCCAGATGCGAGGCACGAGGGCCACCTGCATGGAGCACGAGCCACTGCCTTTGGGACACCATGACCCAAAGGAGCCCCATGAAGGGGCTGTGCTTGGCTGCAGAGGAAGGCAAAAACCCCCAGGGACGCTTGCTAGCGCAGCCTGGGGGGAAAAAAGCCCTTCCACCCCCAGCTGCAGGACACGAGGGGCCACCTTCGTGGAGCATGAGCACCAGGCCAGAACGTAGCCAGAATGGACCGAGGAGTCCTGACAAGCGGTCATACTCAGTGCTCAGAGGAAGGCAAAAAACCCCCGGGGACTGGTGCCAATGTGCCCCGGGGGAAAATTCCTTCCTGACCCCAGTGCTGGCGATCGGCTACTCCCTGAGCATGTGAGCAAGACCTGCTCCCGATCCACATGCTGGTTACGCCTCTAAGGGGACAAGGGGACACTGGCACTGCCTTTTTTGCTTCCACCCGGAGCCATCCCAGGGTCTTCCAACTACAGCAAAATGCATTGGCCTGATGAATCCTGGGAGCACAAATCCTTCCTGTGCTTGGCAGTGGGAGCTCCAGAGCGCTGGGTGAGGGCACTGAGCCACCTGTGCTTCTTTTTTCTTATGGCTACCCCACTCTCTTCCCAGGAGGTGAGGACGGCGAGCTCCCCGACAACTGAAGCAGGATCCTCACTTGGAGTATTGTGTACAGTTCTGGTGTCCTCAACATAAAAAGGACATGGATCTATTGGAACAAGTCCAGAGGAGGGCCACGAGAATGATCAGGGGGCTGGAGCACCTCCCATATGAAGATCGGCTGAGAAAGTTGGAGCTGTTCAGCCTGGAGAAGAGAAGGCTGCGTGGAGACCTCATAGCAGCCTTCCAGTATCTGAAGGGGTCCTATAGGGATGTTGGGGATGGACTCTTCATTAGGGACTGTAGTGGTAGGACAAGGGGTAATGGGTTAAAACTTAAACAGGGGAAGTTTAGATTGGATATAAGGAAGAAATTCTTTCCTGTTAGGGTGGTGAGGCACTGGAACAGGTTGCCCAAGGGGGTTGTGAATGCTCCATCGCTGGCGGTGTCCAAGTCCAGGTTGGACAGAGCCTTGGGTGACATGGTTTAATGTGAGGTGTCCCTGCCCATGGCAGGGGGGTTGGAACTAGATGATCTTAAGATCCTTTCCAACCCTAACTATTTTATGATTCTATGATTCAACCATGCATCACTGATGTGCCATTTGTGCTTTTTGATGATCCTCTGTTATCACACCTGTAATATGCACAGCTGTGATGTGCTTAGCCTGGAACTGACCATTTTGCTTAGACAGTCATTCATCTGTTGCTTCTCATTTGCTCCTCTAGCCATCTCCTCATTGCAGATATACCTGGATATCTATTCTGTGGGGTTTTATCTTTTTCTTTTTTTTTCTTTTTTTTTTCTCCTTTTCCATTTCTCATGCTCAGAAGATATTCTTTGTAAATATCTTCACAGATTTACATTTGCAATACATTCTCTTAAAATTCACATTTCTAACATTTGACAAAGGTGGTTGCCTGCCATACTGACCAAGCATGTCTTGTTCTTGCTATGTCCTTCCCTGTTTGTCTGAGAGCATCTGTTGTCCCACCTCCTAGGTTATAAGCACTTTGACAAAATGCTGCAGAACTTACTTTAAGTGTTTTCCATCACTGCCAGGTGTCCTACGTGTTGGATGGGAACAAAAGAACTTTCTATCCCAGCAATGGGATGATTCTGATACAATGCCATTTAAAAAATAATACTTGTAATGTGAATGAGGGTTGAGGAGATAAACTTGTACCTTCCCTCTGCCCAGCACTCGTTGTTCTTCCACAAGTTGATAAAAGGGAGCTGTACATACTGAGAAATGCTCTTAGCAAGAAAACATCAAGACCAGATTTACTGAACTAGACCCTTCTTTCTACTGCACAGACTGCCACCTCAGCTATTGAAGCAGTCCAACAGAGCAGAAGGCTGCTCTGAAGGCAGCACAATGCATCAGGAACTGAAACTGACAACACACAAAACAAGGACATGCAGTTAGCGGTTTGGTTATGTGCATACTCAGATCCTACCTGTATCAGTTCTGCTCCATTAGGCAGTAGAAACGTGGAACAAGGAAGAGATGGCAGAGACCCTTTGTATTTTGTTTTGGTTTTGTCAGCTCACAGGCCTGATGGAAAAGGGGAAGGGGAGGGGAGGGAAGAAATCTGCTTGATCTCCCCTCAGTTCTTGGCTCACATGCCTCTGCATGTTACTTCTGAGATAGAAATGCACACACTAACAGCACTGTACCTTTGCTGGAGGATGTTGGAAAGTAGATTGCTAATTCAGCGATGTTGTAGTACAATGTATAGCCCATGTAAATAGGTTAAGTGTAGCTTGCAATTTCCCTCAACTAAAGGTGCCTATGCCAGGCAGCTGGGTGCATGGGTGGAGCATGGATGGACCTTGGTTCTGCCAGAGAAGGGGGTTTCTGCTTAAGCAGCAGTTACTGAACACCCTTGGACACAATGTGTTTAATGCCAAATGATATAGTGGTAACAAAAATCCATGCCATCAAGCTTCTTTCAATGGGTTCATATTAGAAACGTCTTGCTTCAATAAATACTGAGCAGAGCGCTAATTCTTAACCCTTTCTCTATATTTCCATCGCTTTATCCTAATAATTTTTCATTTACTTTCTAGATTTGCTGGAAGGCAGTGTTTCCCCAGCACAAGTTTTATAGATCAGTCCCTTTGCAGTCTTTCAGATTCAATGTACAGCTTTGCATTCCACAGTAATATAGGATAGAAAACATGAGAAGGTGGTCAAGGTCATTTCCAGTGCATGAGATCTTTTACAGTGTTAGGATAAGCTTTGCAATTACTGGATCATTACACTAATTCTTTGTCTCTGTGCACATCTGCATGTAATCAGCAGCCTTTAATGGAATACATTATATTAGTCCTGTGTCAGATACAGTGTGTCTCAATCCATCAAGGATTCATGAGCAATGGTTAGAAATGAATGTAGGAGTGTGTTTAAGGCAGAAGCAGAGGTTCTAATTATTTCACATATTTCATGTATTTGCTAAACCGAGTTGTCATGTTGCTATTGATTATAATTGTCTTCTGTCATTGGCAGATGATTGTTCTGTTATTTCTGTGTCTAATTAAAATTTGTTTTAAATAGAAAATTGTTTTTTACTATCCTCAAGTCACTTATAGAATGTTTGGAAAGTGGCTATGCTGCTATTTTTACATCTTAATACTCAGAATCATAGAAACATAGAATGGTTTGGGTTGGAATGTACCTTAAGATCATCTAGTTCCAACCCCCCTGCCCTGGGCATGGACACCTCTGACTAGATCAGGTTACTTAAGGCCCTGTCCAACCTGGCCTTGTAGCCAAGACCATACATCATACACCATACAACATACCAACAACATACGTATTGAAACTGTTTTCTATGCTCAATAATACTTCACTGAGAAAACTTAAATGGCTACATCTAATTCTTCAGTGCTGCTCATAGTACTGATACATAGAAGATATGTCTGGTTTCTTTAGTATAAGCATAGATACTTAATGGAAGATAAGATGAATAATTTGGTTTTATCTATCTTCATATTATTACAAAGAGTTAGGAAGTTAATTGAAGTTATATCCCTTTTTGGAATCTGTATAACACATACCTAAGAACCAGGTATTGAAACTCAGCGATACCTGTCCAATGCAATCCCCCTGAGGTGTTATTACTCCAAATAAGTCTGAAAGAGCCTTACTGAGATTAAAAAGCCTACACAGAGACTAAAGTCAAACAAAAGCAGGCCTTTTTAACTGTCATAAAGATGGTCAAATATGTGTATATGAACTCCAGTGTTTAACTAGTTGAAGGCTGAGGGTTTCATCTCAGCTCCTCCTGTTTTCTTGCCTCAGGAGGTGACTGAAGCCTTGTTGTGAGACATAAGGAGAGGATAGCCTTAGGCAGACCTCATGGTCTTGATTTCTCTGTCAGAGTGAATGTAGCAGAGAGGAACAGACTCTCCTTCATTCATTTGGTCAAGAACTACGTGCTAATTCTTGAGATGTGTCTTCTGTAAGGCAATGTGGGGCTCTACCAATGCAGTGTGAATGGAAAACAGAAAGGGAAGACAAGTAAAAAAAATGTATCTTCCTGATGGACAGTTTCCAGTTATCCAGTCTTATTATCAGAAATGCACTAAAAGGAGCTGTACAGGATTTTGTTACTCTTTTACATAGAGATACTCAAAAGTCTATGGCTACTAGCCTGGTTACTGGACAAAATAAAAAAAGGTAATGAGCTGTTTTGATTATGCTAGAAAATGGATGAACAATAACTGAAAAGACCAAGCTTCTGCTGTGAAAGAGTGTACACAGTTTTAAAAAGATACAATTGCCATTGTGTAATACGTAATTTTTTAACATATCTTGTTGTAGAGGGAACCACTGATATCTGAGGTCTGTGATAACCATGCTATGTTTGTTACTCCATGGAATAGATGCTAGAAGAACAGACAGCTGAAATTCAGCAAAAGGCATAATGTTGACTCAGTAATGAGACATTATTCCCAAAGATAAAGCATAATACTTTTTCCTTTTTTTTTTAACAAGTTTCATAGCTGGAGCCTTTAGTATTGCTATAATGTAACAATTTACATATAAATAGAGTCATGAAAACAGTATCATATATAAAATGCTTAGAAAACTTCTGTGTTTTTTAAACTTTTGAAGTAATTTACAGTTGATCTGTAAGAATATTACAAACATTCTACTAATATAATCCAAATTGTATTTAAAAAGTACTTAATTCTGTTCCAAGTTACTTCTATATTATGTAGTCAAAAGATAGAGAAAAGATGAGGAATAATGACAGGATAGCAGTAGTAAAAAATGCAATTTATTGTTATTATGGAAATCTGTCCTCAGTTACAATTTCTATATGTAATGGTATTTCTGCAGTCCTCAGTTTGTCTTCAGATGGCTTAAGCCTTTGACAGGTTGCTAAAGTAGAACATGATACTTACCTTTAGTCAGGTTGAACAAGCTGCACCCCCAGTATATGGTACACCCATATGTATTTTATTGACCTAACAGAAAATACTTAGATCTTTCAGGTCTTCTCCTCACTCCTTCATTGATTGACAGCCTCTCAAAAAACCTTGATAGGTCTTACATCCTCATCAGCTTTTTGTGAGTAGCCTTAGATGCACAGGAAGAAGAGGGAGTGCCCTAGCTATGTGGTTCATCAAAAATGGAAAACTCAGCCAAGGCATATTGAAAAGTCGAATTATAATGGTCCAGCTTTTTAGATTGCCAGTCCTTGAAATTTTAATGCTACTCACCTCCCACACTGTTATTTACTTTCCTTGATAAACAACAAAGCATGCTGGCAGGGAATTATTCTCCTGCTGCATTTCTCTCCTACAGGCAATAGAAAAATACTTAGAAATAAATTGCTGGCACATAAGTGCCATTTCTCAGAATTTCATGGGCTGTAGTCTTTGATGCTAACACAGTTAACGTACAATATGCTTTTTTACATAAATACTAAATGTACATAAACTCATTACAGAAAATATAAATACCTTAGGTGCTCAGCAATAGATTACGCCTCAGAGCTGGATATTTTACAGTAGAGATTTCCTTATCTTTTTTCCCTTCTGAAAGCACAACTGTCCCGGAAACACCAAGCTGAGTGGTGTGGTTGATATGTTTGAGGAAAGTTTACTAATGACTAAAGGAAATCATCTCAAGACTCTATAAATAGTGATTCTAAGGGAGGCCCTGCAAGCTCTACTGGACCACAGGGGGTTGCAGGTAGTATTTTCCTCTGAGTGGGATGTCCTTCAGAGTCTGCAAACTCTCAAATCTGTGATAATTGGAGGGCTGTTGCCAAAAGACAGGACCTGAATGTAGTCCCCCCACTCCTTAGGACTCAACCCTCATTTCTGTTGAGAAATGCCAAGATATTAGATGTGAATATTTCCCTGATCTCAAGGGATTTTTTTAACAACTATACCTTTGTATGTCATTATGTATGTGTACATGTGCATGTGAGTATTAATTTCTGGGGAGAGTGTCGTAAATTCTATTAACTTCCTTTATAAGACTCTCCTTAAAACCATGTGAAAATTTCCTCTGTCGTGAATTGGTACACGTAGAATCCTTTAGATATATACTGCTAAGTCTGAGACTAAGACTCAACCCCACCTAAGATCCTTTGGGAGTTTAGAAAGCAAGGGAGGCTGTTCTGAACCTCGTGCCTCAGTGGGAGGGTGTCCATAATCCTTTGTCTGTTTGGTCTCTGTATCAATAATTTTTGGCTTGGTTTTAACTTTTACTTCTGTGATTCATCCGTTTAAGAAGTGATAGGGTGAACCTTGCCATCAAATTTTGTTAAGTCATACCTATCCAAATCATTAAAACTGATAAAAACTTTAATGTTGTTTCTCTGAGTGACCTTAAACCGCTCATTTTCATAACACAGACAGATATGCCTATTTTCCAAGTACAGTACATGATTCCTGAAGAGTTTGAATTCTAAAATAGTAGATGCTCCAGTATCAAATATTTTTCTGTCTGTACCTTCCTGTGAAATGCAAACAAAAGGTTTGTTTCTTGCTAGTTTGGAAATAGAACAAAGCAAAACAAAACTGTAAAAACTGTAAATCCCTAAGCAAGTTGTGAGATAGAAAGCAATCAACTCTTCAGGGTAACCTGAGAAGGATGAAAAGTAAAACCCATGCTTTTCTCCAATCAATCCATCTTCATGACAGGATATAACATGAATGGGAAGTGACTTGAACATAAACTATTCTTTTTGCAACCTTTTAATTGTAATTTTGTGGGCTTATTCATATGCTGTAATAAATGTGCTAGCAACACTAGCCTGTACTTTTAACTGTAGCTGTAATTTAACTTCTGTGTTTGATTTTACTTATAGATTCTCTTGCATCCTAACTAAATTACTCTTGTTATGTTAGTTTATTCTTTTTTCTTGGTCTTCCCCTTTTTATTTTTTAAACCAAGTCTTTCACCTCTGAAAGTCATTTTGAAGAAGTAAGCAAGAATACAGTTCTGGGTGTTCCTGCTCCAGTAGTGCATTGAAAGATCAATTTGGATATTAAGCTTTAGCTTTTACCCCCATGCAACGCTGCCAAGCAGTGCGTCTTGTTATGCCAGAAACTCTCAGCTCCAGTATGTTATCAGAAATCCATATGTCAAGGCAGACATACTGAATGACTTTGTATTGTCGTACTTAAAATCTGTCTGTTTCCATTATAGTTAGATGTATGTATTTTGCACTGAATAGTTTCTTTATAATTTCCTCAAAATATGTAAACATCCACATTTTAAAAGAAAAAAAATATTCTATTTTGTACTGGCATTTACTCCAAAATTAAATTACATAACTGACTGATTATAGTTTAATATCAAGTTGTGTCTGTAGATGAATATCTTGGATTCACATTAAATCAAACAAATACTATTTACAATAAAACAGAGACATAATTCTTTCACAGTTCCCACCTTGATTTGAGCTTGAATATTTTTCTAAATGGATATGGTTTACTGCAGAATTAATTTAATCTTTTCTCTTGTATCATCAATTAGACAAGTTACATGGTACCTACTTAAGCTGCTAACTGCTTCTGGAGCAAAATTCAGGTGACAGCAACAAATCAATTCAGTGTAAAGGAGCTGAACAGACTTACAGCAAGTTGATGAAGCATCCAAAGAAAGATTAACTTCAGGTTCAGTCTGCAAACTAAAAGCAAAAAGTGCTGCTGCTAGCACTAAAATTAAGCACACTGAAGAATTTTACAACTATGTTTAAGTATTTTACTTAAAATGGGTTAATTTTGTTTTTTTTTTTAAAGTCCTTTTTTGTGCTTTACTGCAACTGAAAGAACGTCCATCACCTGTAAACAATTACTCTTATTGATAACTAAGTGATGCAGTAGAAAGCATACAAAGATATATCAGGCTGTGGCCTGAGGGAATTCTCTGTTCTGAAAGCAGCAACAGCATTTATGAAGGGAACTATAGGAGAAAGTTCTGTCAGAACTTAAGGCTCTGATGATATTCAGCACAGGCATTTGAGTCAGAATATATTATGCATTCATACTGAAGCTCTTTTCCTTTCAAACTACAGCCAGTAATCACTTCTTTGGCACTCTAAATGGAGGGGTCAACTCATCAAGTTGCTGTGACTGATGTCATTCAGTGCTGAGAACAAAATGTTGGACTACACTGGCAAAATTGGAAACTTTTCCTTGTGTTTTTAGCAGCAGCTGGGACAGACCAGATCCTAGGTAGAATGTGATTTCCATCTTAGTTAAGTTACATCTCTTAGCAACACTGTCTTATAAACTGCCCATACGAGTACGTAGATACATGGATGACTGAGAAATAAGATATACTGGTAATAGAAATGCCAGACTATGATGGCTACTTTGGATGTGGTCTTTGTAGCTCTATTACATTCTCAGACTGCTTAAACATATCCCATATGCTGTTATGCACCTGGGAACATGCCCAGGACACAATCATTCTATACTAAAAGTAGATTTCTACAGTCTCAATGAGGAAGTGTGCAATTACAGGAGTGTTTTAGTTTGCTGCAGTACTATTCTGAAATTAAGAAACTGATGCCCATACTTACCATGATATGATTTCACTATGGAGTGGTTTCAGAGGGCTTAAATTACATTTATTTAGATGAAACTGAACAGAAAAAGGTTGCTCTGGTAGAGCACCAAAGTAGTGCTAACTGCAAATGGGAGATCAGCCCATAGCATCAAACTTGCGCTACACTAAAAGGAAGCCTGTAGGATTCTCATTTGCATTTGATGCTCCATGCCAGCTTTTTAATTCTACAGATCTACTTTTACTGGATGGCAACGTGTTAAGGTCAATATAGCTGTAGAGAAAAATGGGGCCACACCACTGCTAAGGAGGCATACAAAATGCACTTCATCCTTTCACTAGCTTGTGCACAAAATAGAGAACAAGAATTAAGGTAAAGCCTACTCTTGCTTTATTCTCCAGTTTAAAAAGAAGAAATTCATGAGGAAGCACAAAAATTTGTATTTTAGTTAGCTATTGACATGGAGACAAAATCAAAATAGACAATAGTTCTGAATGCATCAAAGACCAAAAACTCTAATGGTGCAAAAAGTAAATGTTTTAATGACTGCCTTCTTACAAAGAGATGTGTAGTGTAGACAGAATGTAATTACATGCAATTGTTACTTTTTTGTTCAAGGAACAGTATAAATCACAGTAATTTGTGTCTGACTTTTAAAGAACATACTGTAGATTTGGCATGAATCAGGGAGCATGCCTTGGCTGAACTCTTTAGATCTTACTCATTTGTTTGCTTTGATTTATCCATGATTCTGTTTTTCTATTGTATAGAGAAAACAATATGGGAGACATTAGGTGGCTAGTAATTAACAGAAACTCTCTAATTTATAATAATAATTGGGAGATCTACTACTAACCTTATAAATGAGCAAATGCATTTTAAAAAGTTAGGATAGTATATCACAAAATTCACCCCTAATTTATTTGCTACTTTAGTTTTATTTATTTATGCTATTCATAGTGAATTGGTAAAATGCAGAGAACTGTTGTAAATGCAAATGCATCAGATTTACGTTTCCAAAACCAGTGTTCTGAACTCTGGGGAAGTTTGGAGCCAAATTAGGACCTTGAACAGGTAACTCAGAAATATCTCTACTACAGGATAAAAAAACCCCACAAAACCCAAACCCACATATATTTTAATTAATTTAAAATTATTTACCCATGTATAGAAATATCTACAAAATGTGTTTATTTGTTTACAAGTTTATATGGCTGATTGATATGAAGAGGTGATATAAATGCATCAGCTGAAGCTACCTCATTTGAATTATTAAAACAACCATTTATCTCTCACATCAATTTGCTACTACTTCTCCAAATTGGGATTTTCATATATGTGCATGCATGTTTCTGTGCAAAGATTTTTTATTTTTTTTTTTGTCACATGTGATATCATCTCATTGCATCTTTTAACAAGGAAGGTAGAAGGGCAAAATGAGTAGATCTTGATGAAAGAACTTTTTCCTCTCAGATCACAACAGTGTTGTTTTTCTCATCCTGTTCCTTAGGATAACACTGAATAATAGATTCATATTCAGATAATCTATGTCTCCATGACAAAGAAAGAGAAGTGCAGCTCATTCTCTAACATTGAGCAGTCATAGACAGGGTTGTTAACAGAGGTGCTTCTGAATTTCCCAGACTTCTCCCTGCTTAAGGAAGTATAGGTCAAAATCTGCATCCAAAACTTTGCCTTCAATACCAAAGTAAGAATATAGCCTCAGGAGAAGGAATGGGATCTGCACCTTGGCTTTTGAAGCGACTGGGAGTTGATCTTGGCAATATGGTGTCTTCAGTTCAGGGGAGGAGAATGGAAGAAGGAGAGAAAGAAAAAAAAAAATTCTGTGAAAAACTTCTAGCTGTCTTTTCCAAATGTCAGAACTTCTTCAGCTTCACAAGTGGCTATACTGTGTTGCTAGCATCAACAACATGCCACTCAGAAAGCAAAGTACGAATTTCTGTGGGATTCCTGGATGTGCCTCCACTTGGCTGGAGATATGCAGTGCTTGTGACCTTCTCTGGATGGCTGGGCAGAATATCCCGCACGGGTCCTTTCTGTGCAACATGCAGAAAGGTTGTACAGAATCAGACGTTTACAGTGTTTAATTTCCTTTGGCTTCTAAAGGTGAAATGCTGCCAGTCAAAAGGGTCACACTGAAGTTAAATCATCCAGAGGTGGACACTTAATGTAAAGTAAGATGCGGTCATTATTTTAGTTGTTTCCAGGTAGATTAGTCATTATTGTGCTTTTAAAAGTATTCTTTGCAAAGAAGACCAGACCTAAACATATCTTCCTAATTATAAAAATTAAGGCCACAGATTTGAAATATTTAGCTGATATTATTTATTTCCTAAAAAGAAACATCACAACTGCAGTGCAAAGAACGTTTCTTCTGATCATGATGATTCTGGGAATAGAAAGACATCTGTGTGCTTGATATTTCCTGATTTTAAGGGAACATATATGGGACGGAATTTTAGGTTAAAAACATTGTTTCTGGGAGTCTAAGTGTACATTGAAAATTGAGCTATTGACCCAAGAAAGAAATTAACATGGTTTTATTTTGTTTAGGATCATTTGTAGATCAGGTAAAATATTTATTTCCCCAAAGACAGTAAGCTTTAATTTCTGCTAATGTTTTAATTTTTGCAAAGGCCTAGTGTGTCAAGTTGTTGTGCCTAGTTATTCAATAGATTGGTTTCACAAATGTTAATGTATTATTAATGATGTTTTCTTGTACCTAGGTCTACCAGTCGACCTACAAGTCTATTCCCAATCTAATGTTATTTCAAAGGTATAAAGAAAAAAAAACCTAAATCAAGAATTTTGCATTGATTTTTACAAAACCTGTTAAAACATGTCACAGTTTATTCATGTCAGCATTTCTCTGAGGCTTTGAGTTTTTACATATTAAAAAATCCTTCTCCTTTGTGATATTGGAGGTGCCTTTCCAGTCAGTGATTTAAATTTTGTCTCCATTTTAAATTGTTTTAGAGTAACTTTTGCTCTTATGTTCTGATTCTGCTCTCTCACTTCAGCTGTTGTTGCATCAGTGTAATTCTGTCTAATATCGTGACTTGGTTTTTGGAAGACAGATCCTGCTTGACTAACCTGATCTTCTTCTATGACAAAGTGACCCATCCAGTGGATGAGGGAAAGGCTGTGGATGTTTTTTACCTGGAATTTACGTAAAGCCTCTGACACTGATTCCCACAGCACTCTCCCAGAGGGACTGGCTGTTCATGGTGTGAACATGCATACTCTTTACTTGGTATAAAACTGTCTAGATGTCCGAGCGAATGGAGTTAAATCCAGCTGGTGGTTGGTCACAAGTGGTGTTCCCCAGGCTTAGTAATGGGACCAGTTCTGTTTAATATCTTTATCAATGATCTGGTTGAGGAGATGAGTGCGCCCTCAGTAAGTCTGCAGAGGACACCAAGTTGGGCGGTCTGTTTGAGGTAGGAAGGCTCTACGGAGGGATCTGGACAGGCTGGATCGGTGGGCTGAGGCTAATTTTATGAGGTTCAACAAGGCAAAGTGCCTGGTGTTGCATTTGGGCCACAACAGCTCTCTACAATACGGGAGGCCTGGGGAAGAGTGGCTGGAAATCTGGCTGGCAGAAATGGACCTGGGGGTATTGATTGCCAACTGGCTGAACATGAACCAGCTTGCTCCCAGGCAGCCAAGAGGGGCAATGGCATCTAGCCTGTATCAGCAGTAGTGTGGTCAACAGTATTGTGGAAGTGATTTTCCCCCGTACTTGGCACTGTTACGGCTGCACCCTGAATACTGTGTTCAGTTTTGGGTCCCTCACTACAAGAATGACATTGAGGTATAGGCTTGTGTCCAAAGAAAAGGTTTTAATTGGATATTAGGAAAAAACTCTTCACCAGAAGTGTTGTAAAGAGTTGGAACAGGCTGCCCAGGGAAGTGGTGGAGTCACCTTTCCTGGAGGTATTTAAAAAATGCGTAGATATTGCACTTAGGGATGTGGTTTAGTGGTGGATTAGAAGTGCTAGGTTAACGGTTAGACTTGATGATCTTAAAGGCTTTTTCCAACCTAAATGATTCTATGACCTGATATATATGATAGTTTGGAAAATTGAGCTCTTGATTTTAGCTAAACTCAAAATGATGTAG
Organism: Neopsephotus bourkii; assembly: GCF_033783945.1. Lineage (NCBI taxonomy): Eukaryota > Metazoa > Chordata > Aves > Psittaciformes > Psittacidae > Neopsephotus > Neopsephotus bourkii. The sequence continues at coordinate 963,361 of NW_026901152.1, read as the reverse complement.
ATACATGCAGGTGTTCTTTATTTAACTTTTAATGAATCTGGGTCAGCTCCCATTTCAGCATATAGAAGTGTGTTGTGCTAGATTCTCTCTTCACTTTGAAAAGGTTATAAATTTTAGAATTCTGGATTATTTGTGATATTTTTAAAGATCTCCCATAAAATTTACAGAGCACCTGCCTTTTCTCTATTAAGCATCCACAGGTTTTAATGCCCATAGCCATAGTGCTTTGTCATTAATGCTCTGTCACTGATTTTAATATTTCAACGCACCAAACAATAAAAATCTTACAGATTTTGTACATTATTATTATTATTACACAGAGCATAATAGTTTCTTCAGATGTCCTTGGGGCTTGTGACTACTATTGAACACCTTGCTAAACCTTAACACAAAAAAAAAGATTTTGTCAGTGTCACATTCTGGATTAAAGACCCATCGACACCATAATGTGTTGATAATGCTTCTAAAAAGTTAACAGAAAGATATGCCTCTTGATGGCAAGGTGACTAGTTGGTCGTGTGCTCTCTCTGGAGAACCATGAAACTGTAACTGCAATTCAGCTGTGGGCTTTGGCTCAGGACTCTCTGGGAAGGTCAGGACACTAGAATCTGCACACCTTGCTCCAGCTGTGCAACATTTCCCTTGAAACTATACAAAGATTTATCTCACTGTCACATCCTCTAAACCTCTGAAGCAGCAAGTTCCAGTTCCCTATGGTGCTACTTGCATTTTTCAGTGCTGTTTTTTATTGCATACAGTTTGTTCCCTTTCTCCTCTGCATTTTCTCTCTCGTTTACTACATTAAGATATAGATATATGATATTCTAACCAAATACAAAAATACTGGAGGTGGGGAGGTTTGTGGGAGGACAGGACTTTGTAGACTAAGAAAAAATATTCCTGTAAAGTAGATCAGGCCATCTTTAAATTCACTTAATTGATCTCTAGGTCCTATTTTGACAATTCTGACCTGTTAGAAAGTATTATTTACCTAAACTTCACCAGCTGGTGAAATTTCTAATTCACAGGAAATTCATTCATAACGAATAAAAACTTTCTTAGAACTTGCTGGGTAACTTTCCACGTGGACTTTAAGATGCATTATTCATCAAATATCAAAAATCCAAATTATTGGAAGCTGAGCTGCTAATTAATCCAAGAAAGCAAAAATAATTCTATTTGTGGCATATAATTTATAGGTCACATGGATGTAAATTTCACAAAAATAAATATATACTTCTTTACACTGGATTACATACATCAGTCACAGAAGACATTTTTAAAACCATGTCCATTAGGAGAAAAAGCAAGGTGGATTGCATTGTGTTTGGTGACAACAGCTGTTTTTTGCATGTTGTGGAAAGAAAGAAATATTCCCATGTGAAAACAGCTTTTTGCTTCAGGAAAACATCATGGATACTGACCAAAATGCAGGGAAAACCAGTATTAATAAAAATTAGAAGTGTAAAGAAGCAATGGATTTTAAAACTCTATGATTTTAAAGAATGCTACGTTCTTTTCAAGTTTGTAATTTTTTTCATCTTTGATGTTCATTTTCTTCATGTCTTCAGGGTTACTTTGTGTCTTCAAGGTTTTCATCACACGGATTAGAAATCTATGTTTCTTTATCTTTATAAATAAAACAAATTGTCTACTTAAGCAAGATCGCAATTATAAAACCTGAAGCTTTCAGAAAAATGCTAAAAATTATAACTTCCAATCATTTGCACAGAAAAATAACAGAAGTAACACACACCTTCATAGCATATACCTGTAAATGTAAATATATATATATGTGCACACACAGACAAGACTTGCGCATAAATGCATGTATATGTATATATGGATGTATAAATATATATATGTGTATGCATCTGCACGCACACTCCTGAGTAAATGCACCTGAGTGGTACAAGATAGGAACTGTTTATAGCAAGTAGCAAGCTTGTCTGGAAAAGAGTATCTGTGAGATGGAAAACACACACTCCAGTTTAGAGACAGTAGTTATTGCCAGCTGTCCAATACCTTTCCCAACTATGAAGATCTGCATATACATGTGCTTTTATCAATTCTGTGGTTGTTAACATAAGAAAAAACTCCAAACATGATAAAGTTACATGAACTCTTAAAAGCACAAATATAACTGGCTCGAGGGGAAAAATCAATGTCTTTTCACTAGTAATTCTGTGTTTCAGCATTCTTGATCTTTTTGTCTGTGAAATCTTAAATAGTGGAAGTACCATAAAGTTTGTTTGGAGGAAGTAGTGAGAGAAAAGTAAAATGGCAGCTAAAGAAGCAAAAGCACTGAGTGATCAGAAGACGCTTTATGCTCCTGAATACTGTCAGTCAAGTGAGAATGCCTTCCCTGAGCTGGCTTTTTATCAAGCCTTCATAGGTTTAAAGTTATCACACTTAAACTAACAAGCAGTATAAGCAAGTTTTAGCATCACCATTAAGTTCCATTTGTTATTTCTCAGCCTGTCTGCAATACAAAGAACCTGTTTGTTAAAAAGTTGGATCTGAGCATAATTCAGTGGGCTCTGGTGAAATGTTGCTGGTCTTGATGATTCCACAGTGGAAGGCTATAATGCAAAGAGATAGTTCTGAGTTCTGAGTCTCCTGATGAGTAGTAGCTGATAAAAATAGCTGAGCACACGTAAAAGTCCACTAAACAGTAACAGTGCTTTTCTCATGACTGTTACTGAAACACTGGGCAGGATTCAGCAGTATGTTAGGTAGAAAGATATTGATCAATTAGAAAATTTAGTGAAAATTAATTACTAGAGGTCGATGAGGATGTAGGAGAGGATTAAAGGTACTAAATTAGATATGCGATGACAAAGCAAAACAAGGAATAAGTGTTCAGATAAACCTCCCAAATTTGCTGGGGTTCAGTGTCTGAGGTGGTGTTACATGGCTCACATGACAGAAAGAATAGCAGGTCAAAAGATGTCACATTTGCTTATGACGCACTGGAACGGGCTGCCCAGGCAAGTTGTGAATGCTCCATCCCTGGCAGTGTTCAAGGCCAGCTTGGACAGAGCCTTGGGTGATATGGTTTAGTGTTAGGTGTCCCTGACCATGGCAGGGGGTTGGAACTTGATGATCTTAAGGTCCTTTCCAACCCTGACTATTCTATGATTCCATGATATCCAGGAGGAGCAGGAGAATGTGCTTGCTCCCAGTATTGAGGCAGCTGCAGGGCAGCCGGACAGCTTTTGCAGCTGAATGGCTCACAGCTAGCTATAGCTCTGTGCTCCTGTCTTCCTTCTGCTCTGGAATGCCAACGTGTCATCTGCTCAGAGATTCATATATGGTCCTGATGCAACATCGCAAATGGCCCCACAGTAAGGCCTTAGCCATATAGGAGTGTGAAGCGGAGGCAGCAGTATGAGTCTTAATGCTGAGTGTGCAAGATTTGATCAGCGAGAAAAGTGTGAAGGTTGCTAGCTGCATGCAAAGAGAGAAGTGTATAATGCAGTAAGGGAAGATATAGCTAAGTATAAAATACAGAAATTAAAAAATGAGGGTATCAAAAAACAAAACCACAAAAACATCCCAAACAAACCAACAGCAACAAAAAAAAAACACATACAAAACAAATAAAAAACAAACCACAAAGAAAACAACACAAAAGGGAGTTCTACTGAGGAATTGTTTCTTGAGAGAATGAGGAAGATGATTCACCGCTAGTATTTTTAACATTATGATATATGAAACACTAGAAAGTGTGCTTTTGGGACTGAGCCTCCCTTAGCAGAGAAATGGGCTTCATGATCAGTGAATCTTCTCTGATTTTAATGTCTGCAATTTTCTGAGTCTATTCTAAAAAATGGTCATATTTCTGCCTTAGAAGGTGTTGCTGCTGAGAGAGAAGAATTTGTTTACTGTTCCCATGAAAACAATGGAGTGCAATGAAAAAGAGTTTTTGAGCGATAATTAGAGCTATTAGCTAATAGACTAATAATATTTTTCTCATTATGTGCGGTGGGAAGGAGGAGGAAGTAGGCAGGCAGGCCTCATTCCAGAAGCACTGATTCACAATTTAAAGTTATGCTGCAATCTTGCAGCATTTCCCTTTCATGATGCCTGCCAGTTGTGTCCCCAGTAAGAATGTGAATACTGCCATTTTTTTCTCTATTGCAGTGTATCTCATCTTCTGTGCACAAAGAGAGGGAGAAGGCAGTACCCCTCTGTAACTGGCATCTATTAGCCTGTTTCTTTCTATCATGTCCCAGAGAGGTCTCAGAACTTCCTGTGCTTTTGTGAGAGACACGTAACAAACATAAATTACCATCTTAGATGTGCCCTTTCTTCACATGAGTAGGGAGAGAGCTGTAGTAAGAGAGGGAAGTAACTGAGCTCTTCAGCATTCAGAGGCTGAAGGTCTGCTATGAAACACCTTCATAGGCCTAGCTCACCTCTCTGGCATAGGTGATGGTTTTGCAGGGGAAAATCACTGGTTTGGAGTCTGCCCTTGAGTCCTTTCCTCTCTGCACTCATACACAATCCAGGAAGAGTCTGGTGTTATAAGGCATTTCCTGCTTAGCTGCTGTTTCCAATGTAGGATGCAGGCAAGATTTTCTTTCTGGTCTTCACAAGCTTCTCTGTATTTATTTGGTTGCTTGCCATTACATTTTCTGTTTTTCCTGTTACTCATCCTTTAAACATTGATTTTCAATCATGGTGCACACATATGCCTGTATATCTGTTAAAAGAATAACATAACATGTGAAAAACATGTAGTCTTAGAGATGGTGTGTCTAAGGGTCTAAGGAAACACTAATAAGTTTTGACTGGTTCTCATGATTAGAACATGACCAAGGAATGATACGTGCCTAGCTTGCTATAACTGCTCCAGTTAGCACTGAAGTCAGAGCATGAATTATAGCTGCACCACTGACATTGCATTCCAGGTTCTATTATATATTAACCATTATATAGTTGTACAACTATTAGAATCATAGAATAGTTAGGGTTGGAAAGGACCTTAAGGTCATCAAGTTCCACCCCCCTGCCATGGGGAGGGACACCTACCACTAAACCATGCCACCCAAGGCTCGATCCGAGTTGGCCTTGAACACTGCCAGGGATGGAGCATTCACAGCTTCCCTGGGCAGCCCATTCCAGTGTCTCACCACCGTAACAGTAAAGAATTTCTTCCTTATATCCAATCTAAACTTCCCTTATTAATAACTTTCACATGTTTTTTGCTTTCTCAATGGTCTAATTTCTAAACCACACAGAATAAAAAAAAAAGGGGAGGTCCTTCTTTTTATTTATGAATATTATAAGTTCTATGGTGTTTATCTTGCTTATTAAACTCTTGTTTATCAAGCTCTTGTTAAACCCAATGCATTACAGTGATGACCTGGTGAAGTAGGCAAGGGTGATGTTTTGTGGGTCAAATGGTGCCAATTTGGAGAGCTTCTGGTAGCATCCAGATTAAATCTGGATTCCAACAGAAAAAAAAAAAAATCAGTAACTTTGAGTAAAAGTCTTGCAGTCATCTTGAATGATAGGTGGTGCATAACTAATCATAACGGTGCCAGCAGATCTGTCAGCTCTGTTTTATCTAGAAAGTACTGCCTTTTGCTCATAAAGGTTAAACTGCCACTGTGCCTTCTTAAATCTCTGTTCTCCACAGCTGTGCTAGAAGTTAAAATCCAACTGTGTGTGCGGTTTGTTTAACAGATAATATATATATTTTAATATATATGTTATTTTTTTCTCCTTCTGAGGCTTGGAGACTGAAATAGCCTAAAATATTTATATTTGACCTATTATATTTGACCTAAGGATTCTCTGGTAGTTCAGTGTTGTTTCAGTAGGGTCATACGTAAGCTTGGGGATGAGGTCCAGTAGATAAAGATGGTGGTAGCAGGAAGGGTTTGTTCAGTTTCATGTAATTGTCCTATTATATAAAGAAATTCAGTCTCTGAATCAAATTTTAGTCTGCTCTATGAAAAATTCTCTACCTGCCAAGAACTTCAATAGTGTGATAATGTCCCAACAATATGGGTTGCCACATGATTTATTTTCTAGTAGTTGAAAATCTAGGGTCGGTAAGTGGGAAAACAAAAGGAGAGCTGTTTTAAATGCAATTGGTTTAACACTTTTTTCCCATGTAACTAATACAGCAAAGGTTTATTTGACTGTTCACATTTCTTTGGGCATGCATGGGTCTTTAATTTAATAGGGGAATATTATTTAGCCTATAAATTCAACATAGTCAATACAATTGAGTTTATTACATGAAACTGATCAGCAAATAACTTCTAATGTATTCTCAGTAACTTTCATCGGTAACATTAGCATATGGTAATTTCTTACCAGAAGTGAATTATGAAATCCTTCTTCTGGTTAAAATATAGAAGTTAAAACCACGAACGAGAAGAACTCAGGAAAAATAACGGTAAAAATGTTTCTTCTAATGTACAAAAAGTGTATCAAGATACTCCACACACAGTTTTCCTGAAGGTAAAGTGCAGTTTGAGAAGTCTGTATTTTAAAACGAATATTTTTTTTTCCTCATGTAATTAATGCAGGTATTAATCTGGCATATAGGACACTGTTCCTCATTGTATCTTAATGTTATCATCTGCTATACAATAAGAAAGGCTTTATAGTACAAATTCGTTAAAACCAGAAGGAAAACCTAAATCTTTTGCATGTAGACTGTGCTATGCAATTGCAATTCTAATTTTGATTGATCGTGTCAATGACCCATTTATCAACTCTACCCTAGTGTACTTTGTAGCTTTGCAGTTATGGAGCTGTGGTGCAAAGGGTTCAATGAATGTGGAGAAAATAAAGCAGACTCATAGCAGACACTTTGAGCTATTGTAAAATTAGAGGACACTAAGTTCTTCAGTTCTTTTTAGGCTTTTTTCCTAAATGACTTTTGTCCTAATTCATAGACATGATCCTTGCATTCATTTTTTAAGCACATAAAAATGGCAGATCTTCCAAAGTGGACTGGAAAATTGGCCTTTTTCTCCCTTGTTTTTTCCTAACACAGTTATATTCATTATTTGATCTCTCCTGCCAAGTTTCTATTATATTCAGGCAACTGGACTTGGATTCATTTTCCTCATAAGGCAGCCTGCTGTGATAATGGCCAAGCAATCAGGTCACCTTTTAAAACTACCAGTATAGTCTTTGATTGGCAGATATGTATATTAAAAATAATGTTCTCTTTATGGCTTTTATTTTCTGTTCTGCTCTAATATCTTTCTTCTCTCACCAGTTTTAACTGTGGGAGTGTATGTACATGTAACCAATACTGGCCCTGATCCCTTGCCCTATTTGTAATATTCCTCTCTAAGATTTCTTTTTCAGAGACAGTTATATACAGAATTTTAAATGCTGCCTTTCCAGCTCTTTCCAGCTGCACAAAGCTGTTCTGTTACCCTTCCAGCTCATTTTGTAGCTCCTGCCTGTGAGCCAGAGCGCTGTCAGTTCAGTTTCCACCCTCAGCCTTGCAGCTTCACCCAACAGTGACATTACAGAGAAATAGCAAGCTGGATATTACTTCTTCTGGCCTCTCCTTTAGTGATATATAGATACGACCACTAAGCAGCACCCTGCCTCAGGCTGGGCAGCCACAGAATTTTCTCTGCATTGCAATATGCAGTTTGCTGAATCAGAAAGACCAGTCTTCTGAAATGGCTGTGCAGGTGGTTGCGAGGAAGGGAATATATATCTTCAAATCAGGTCTTAGTCCTGAGTCTTTTCAAGCTATACTTAAGTGCCCAGAATAGTGCTGGGATAGACTCTGATACAGAAAAAGGCAGAGGATAACCTATAGGTGAATGCTGGGACCATAGAGATTATGGTCCTATAATTTCTTCTAAACTTCATATATAGGAAAATAGAGTATGACCCAGCCCACACCAGTTTGTTTTGCTGTGGGTTAAAGACACCTCTCAGCTACTCCAGTGAATGACTCCCAACATGGTGGGGATCCCGTGAGAGATCATTCTTAAACATGAAAACAGTCTTAAATATGGAATACAGCCACTAGTTTATTGATTGACAACAGCACCTCATTAAAATAAGTGGTAGGAGAATGGAATAGGAAATTGAAAGTGTCCCCTTTTTGCCAGTGGGTCACCAAACAAATAACCAGCCAAAATTCCTTCTTAGTTACAGAAGGGAATATATATATTTTTTAAGATTTTGATAGCTGTTTCCTCCACCAGTTCAGTGTTGCTGCCTAGGTATGCCATATTCTGGATTTCCCTTCAGTTTTATTTGACCTTAACTTCTGTGTGTTTTTTTCACTGTCTGCTGATTGTTGCCATGCCTTAGCACTGACGTCCTAGAATAACTTTAGTGCATGTCAGTACACAACCTGGGTAGCTGCCATTTAGTTTTTTACTACATGGCAATCACCCGAAGAACAAATCATGTTTAGTTTAGGAGGAAAGGTTAAGAAGTCATTTGAAATTTTTTGACAGATTTTTTTTGTAATTTTGCATTCTTTAAAGGCTTTTAATGTCAACATCTGCAATATGTAATTAGTATTCACTTTTTTGGTGAGATTTTCACTGCAGTGACATACAGCTGAGCCACAGAACCCCCTGCCCTGTGTCTAACCTGAGAAAATATGATTCAAAATACAACTCTCAATTCTCTCATTAAATTGGTTCTTATCCTAATTAGATAAAGAGCAGAGAAATGATTGCTTAGTGCTTTCTCGGTACACTTGAAAAGAAGATGTAAAGAGGGGTGTCTTTGTAATGTGAGTAAAAAGATCCTTTCCTGGTTTTCTTTAAAGGCTTTAATTTTCTCACTATCAGAGTAGTTTACCCCATATCTTCTTCCCATTATCAAGTCTTCAGAATACAGGCCAGCAGCAATTTAAAATCACCCTTTTACTTCTGTACCTACTAACAGCGAGATGCAGGCAATATTGAAATGCACAGATTCACCTTTTTCTGATGACTTTTTGTTGTCTCATCCATTGCCCCTTGAAAATGAGGGTTCTCTTCATATTTTCAGTTCTCTTAGAATCAGTATATTTTGCAGGATTCAGGGCATTTTGTATTGAATATAATGAGTAGCATCTAAGCCAGAAAAAGCCAATCCAAACTAAATCAACCAAAATAAACCCAGTTCTGTTTCAGTGTATTTCTATGTTTAAAAAGTAAAATAAGGAATAATTATGAGTAGCAGCAGTAGCAAAGTTAGGTATTTGACCCACTTATTCCTTCCAAATACTGGCAGTCTCTTCCTGCATAGGACTGTCATATCTCAGTTTTATATAATGGAAGCATCTCAGTACACCATTTAGCGCCTACAAATGAAGTTTGACATTTATAAATGTCTTGCAACTAAGGGGGAATAGCAAACAACTCTTTCGGTATGTTTCAGGCTTCAATGTAAACAATGTCTCATTTAGTTAGAAGCAACAGTGTTTAATAGACCTTTCCCAAGTGTACTGGGCCTGGCTGGAATGGAGTTAACTTTCTTTGTTGCAGTCCATAAAGTGCTGTTTTGGATTTGTGGCCGATGCAGTGTTGATACCACACCAAAACTTTGATGCTGAAGAGTGCTTGCACAGCGTCAAGGCTCTGTCTCTGTGTTCTAACTGTGCCCTTCTCTCCCTGTCCATACTCAATGGGTGACTGCTGTAGGGTTCAGAGGGATATAACTGGAATAGCTGACACAAAGGGATATGCTGCAGGATGTGATGTTCAACAATAAAAGCACAAGGAGAGCATGAGGAAAGGGGGATATCCCCCCTTCTCAAAGCACCTATTGTGCATGCTGAGGGCCTGCTTCTGGCTAAACATTTTCCTGCCATTTGGGAGTGCTGAATAAATTCTTCTTACTTTACACATGCAGTTTTTGCTTTCTTTATCAAACTGTCATTGTCTTGATCCACAACTCTTCTCAGCTTCCTTCTGTTTTCTTCCCATCACTCCAGAGAAGGGAGTGAGAGGGTGGGTGGGTGCACATTTGTCTGGTAGCCAAGGCTATCCCTCCATGCCAGGGATTACTGGCAGAATCAGTTTCAGAACATTCTGGATGTATATGTTCGAGAAACAACTCTGCAGTTTGTTTTCTTTTTTTTTTTTTTTTTTTTACCCCTTCCCACGTATGGAAGTTCTATGGTTCAGTGATTGACCCTGTAACTACTGTTATCACTCTGATCTTAGTTATTAGGTTCATGTAGAAGTTCCTGGATATATCCATATATCCATATTCCTGGATAATCCAGATATAAAAGAATTCTGGAACAGTATGTCCAGCAAAATTTTTAGAGCTCAGACATCTCTGCTGCTGAACAGTAGAAAAAAACCTGATAGCAACTGCTGGATCACTTTCAGTTAGCTGGAGTGACTGGTATTTCTGGCTAAAGATGAGATTAATCACCCTGCAAGTAGCAACCATTTGTAATAATAAGAAGGGTAAATTTTAAATTATGCTTAAGTGATTGGGACTCCCAGGTGTTTCTGAGAGACTTTGCTTTAACTCCCTAAATCTCTAGCCAAGAACACATTTAGCCTCCTTGGTAACTCACACATTTTTTAAAATATACTTTGCAAAAAGTATATTCAGACTTTTTTTTAAATGTATCTCTTCTGTTTGCAAAGATAAATTAAAAAAGCCAAGCTGTGTGGGAAGTCGTAAGTTGTGGACATATGCTACTGATTTAATTTATTACGTATGTGATCAAATACAGTGATATAGCCATAACATAAGGCTAGAAAACTTTCTCTGCCCTCCCATCCCCTAGAGGTTTACCAACGTATGTAAGAAAGTATAAGCTATAAAGAAGGCTCAATAAAACAATGTACTTCTGGGGACTCAGCAACCACAGCTCTCTTGCCTTCAATAGAAACGGGAGATGCTAAAAATTCTGAAAATTAGGCCTTAAAATGTGTTTACTTTGGTACACACAATTTGATAATTTCTTAGAAAAAAAAATCTTTGCTATTTATTTGCTCTTGGCAAACAGCAATCCCTACCATTCATAAACTTCATACCCTTGCAAACACTTCTGTGTAAACTGTTATGCCTAATTGACACATTCATGAGTCACAACACCAGCCATTAACTGAAATCTTAAACACTGCACTTGGTGACTGTGTATGCAGAAAGGCAGGCAGCAGGACAGAATCCCAGCTAACATTATAATGTGACATTGTGAAGGCAGGACTTTCTTCCCGTTCTTAAAGGAAGATCAGGACACTGTAATGTCATGCCTTGTACATACATGCATGACAAGAAGAGTCTGCATTTCCAGCAGGAAACAGAGAAATGGAAGGCAGGCAGAAAGTGTTTTAATTCTAATCTTGAAACCATTAGGTTAAATGATAAATTACAGGAACCAGAATACACAAGAGTTTTGTGGCAGAGAACAGAATTATGCTCTAGTTTCTTATGAACCAGATTAATAACTTTCTTAGTGGATTTTCCTTTTAATCAAAATTGAATCAAAATGCAATGAAAGAAATGCACTACATTTTCTACATTTACTACGGGTACTTTTTATTTGGAAACTGTGATGAATAATTAATTGAAAAAATGATAAAAAGACATCAAACTCTTTCTTAAAGATTAATTATTGCCAGTAGATATTTTAAGCAGTTACATTGCATGCTGAAGACAATGGCATCACCTGCACTGTTGTGGCAGCAAGGAAGAAAGACAAAGGAATAACAACTCAACAAAAAGAATGTGAGAATTCCAAATAAGAAAAAAACCTAACTAAACAATGTTGTTTTATTAATAAAACTAATTTATATACTCATAAAGTGATTTTTAAATGCATGACTCATTCTCAAGAAGTAAATGAAAGAATGTTCTGAACTTTTGTACAAAGACTTCAATTTTGATGAAAATCTAAAGCAAGGACTTTTGGAAAGCCTTAATTTAAATTTTTGCTAACTCCCTCCCATAACTATTTTAACTCACTGGCGGTAACTTACATTAGAAAAGCTGAAATTCTGAAATCTACATTAGACTTGGCATTATATGAAGCAATTAAATCTTGAAATGCTACAGGGCCTTTCTGCAGTGCCTATAATAGGGCTTTTCCAGAGTTCAGCTGTTGGCTTCACTTTGACACAACATGTATTTTGTAACTTTGAAAACTAAATTACTTATTCTGGTGCCTCAGTGTAGATGCCATTCTTTTACTTGAGGAAATACTGAGAGGAGTAAGGAGACTTCCTCGAGAAAGAAAGGCTGTGCTCTCACTATAGAGCCTAATTTTGAAATACCATTGTAAATAGTGGGCAAGGGCATGTGTTTATGTGCTACAGAAGACAGAGATTGCATGTTCAATTATTCTTGCTCACATAATTCTGCAAATTTGCCTAAAGTCTTTAGAACTGAGTCCCTTCATAGATGTCTCCATTCACTTTAAGGATTGTTTCATTAAACCAATATCAGATTCTGACAAATTAGCTGAGTTACACACACTGGTTAAAAAAAAACCCTCACAGTAGCTCCTTAGCACCACAGACTTAGGAGAAGTCAATGCTTATGTCAAAGGATGAATAAACTGAGGACTATGAGCATGCTAGCCACAATGGGAAAAGGCTGATACTGTAAACAACAATTTTAATTATCTTAGGAGACCTATATGCTATATTAGAACAGTAGGGTAGCTCCCTTCCTTAATTATTACTTTTTACAGTTATTGAGCAGATATAGTAAACCTGAGCAGTTCACATTGTTTAGTGGGAAACACAAAGTGTACTTTTTCCCTAGCATAGATGTAGGGACTAATGTAATCAAAATCAAATGTCACTCTAGCAAGTTTGTTGTGTATTTTATTAAGTACACATCTGGAATACCACAGAGAGCCCTAGCAACAAATTTGTGAAGCTTTTACATTTTTCTGACAGTTCTGTAATTCAGAAAAACTGGCTGACCAGGCTGCTCAAGATTAATTCTGCCTGAAAGCACTAGAAAATAGATCTTTAGCTTTGCATATTATTGCTTATCAAATACAAAATGCTCAAAAGCTTTTCTTTATCTCCAAAGAGTAAGCAGTTGGCAGTGCCTTTTTTGTAGTTATATTTCATGTCCATCAGTCCTGGTAGCTCAAAAAGCTTCCACTTTATATTGCAGACATAAGTGGCTGTATACCCATTTGCACATTAGTTCATGTAAGGAAATACAATTAAAAAGTCTAAAATTTGGAAATGGCAGAATACCTCCACTGACACTGTACCTTCCTGCCCTCATGCATCCCTAAACATCCTGTCCCTGAATATTGTAATAACATTCTGAATATTATAATAACATTGTTAACACAGATGACCTACTATTTCCTTTTCAGAACTTTGGCCTCATCTAACATACAGATGCCTCAAAAATGAAGTGGAGCAATAGGATACTTTTTTTATAAATCCCCTTTCCTTGTTAATTTCAGAAGCTGACAGGTGGATAGTGATGAAGCAGGGAGCTGCAGGAACAGAAGACATAACTTGGTCCTGGGAAAACTATTTCTATACTTAACCCTTTCCAAAACTCTCTGTGCAGTGATTTGAAACTCAGATATATTCTTCATCTTTGGGTGCCTGGTCTGTACCTCTAGTTTTGCTTTGAAAAATGTTAAATGGTTTCAGTTTTATCAAAATCCATGGGAGCTAACATATCAGTATGGGCGTGTAATGCTAAAACAGAATTTCAACAGTCTGAAGGATTTCACATTGGACACCTAATGCATTGGACTTTAGTCTGTGTCTCAGATCCCTGTCTCCTAAATAGAGGTAGCGCCCTCAAATTTCACATGGGTTCTGCAATGATGAATGAATTGTCTGCAAAGCATTCAGATGCTGGGGTGATGAATAGCACAGAAAAGCTCAGGAGGAAATTAATGATTTTGATTTCAGAGCAGGGCTTGAACATGTTTTTTAAATAAGGCCCAGGGTGACATACTGAACTATGAGGCTAAAAAAAATAAAATATTGAACAGCTACTAATTAAGTCCTTTTGACACACTGAGTTAGGTATGAGTATTCTTGAGAAAACCAAGTGTCTGATCCTGTAATTAAAGACTTTAATTTATATGAAAAAGGTGTCCAAATTAAAATAATGCTGATAACCTTGATACTGTCCATTTCTAATTTCACAAGCATGACCATATTCTTCTAAGAGAGAAAATTGTATGTAAATGTAATAGAAACAAAACCAAATCAATGGCATGGTCTTGACACTTACTTGATTCACAAGTAGAATTGGGATGTTAAGAACTGCTCCACATATCTCTTTTTAGATAAACTAAGTAAATGACAAAAGCAGCAGGGTTCTTTCCTCCTGGACCAACACTGAAATGGGATAAGAGACATGTTTTCTTAGAAAGCAGGTATGAGTCTGGGGAATCCTAGATTTTATTTCAGACCCTAAGGAATAAAGTTAGCACAATCTTTCACAATACTCCAAACCTCCCTTTTAGCCAGCTCCTTTGTCCAGTCTTGTCTCCTCTGATTCTACCCCTAGTTTTCTTGCCAGACCTCTCCTTGTTCTCTGTTCAGTCCTCCTAATTAATCTTCTATCTGCTTCACAACAGCTGCCAGTCTTAATTTCTGTCTCAGGGAAAAACTTACCAGTTCACATAGTTTAATCAAATTATGATCAAAATGATTTATTGGTTTATTAATGACAGATCAGGATCTGTACATTCAAGATCAAGGTCAACAACACAATTTTAGACATTTACAAAATGTTAACATGTACCTGCATACTTCTAAACACTCTTCCAGAACTCAAGCCCCAAAGTTATAATCACACACATGTGTGCGCACACACTCACACATCGACACAACCTCTTCTGTAAAGAAAAACTGGTTACCAGCAGATACAGCTCTCCTGCAGGGCATGGGCTTACCCAATTCTAGGTGCCTTTTGATAGAAATGAGGGTGCTCTAGGTTTATGTGCACCCATTTCAATTCCTTCAAGCTGCTAACCCACACACTAGTGAGAACCCTTACTGAGGTCACCTATGCACATGGGAGAGCAGTTCTACTCATCACACCCCATAGGGAGAGCACATCACCTCCA
The DNA here is from genome assembly GCF_033783945.1 of Neopsephotus bourkii. NCBI lineage: Eukaryota > Metazoa > Chordata > Aves > Psittaciformes > Psittacidae > Neopsephotus > Neopsephotus bourkii. Next base: position 948,333 of record NW_026901152.1, on the reverse strand, counting down.
TGGAGGACTTTTAAGGCACCTGATGAAGAAGATTCTTTTTGTGACCTTGATAGAAGTTATGGTGTCAGTGGGGAATCTTCTCTTAGTGTCAAAGCAGGTTTGCTGCTGTTTTCACTCTGAGGTATCTCTATACTCTTACAAAAATTTCATGCTTTTATACTTTTTTCTCAACTAGATTTTGCTTCAAAAGTCTCTTTGTAATTCTACAGTTACTATTTAATCTGACTGCTGATTATTTTCCTCTTTAACAGGATCAGTTTGGGACCAAATTTGCTCTTAGGCAGTTTGGAGTGTTAATTTACAAACACTCTCACACTCATGCTTCTGTCTTAACAGCTGTTGTTATTCAGGCTATGTCAGCAAGGGTGGGCTATGTGAGCAGCTTCTCCTCACAGTTTTTTGTCCTCCTGGACACCTTTTCCTAGTTTTCTTGTACTTCCCCTACATTTGTTTCTAGTCTCAGTTTTGTAACCTGTCCCTCCTTGCAACCTCGCTGACTCCCATTACTTTTTCAGACCTTAGTCTTCTTCCATATCCATGCAGACCCTTTGCTGAAAGTTGTGATGAAAGCTGCCTTTGGGAGTGAGGGAAGAATCTGATCTGGTGGAAGAAAACCCAATTTCTCTATATCAGACAGTGAATGTTCTGCCAACATGAGAGTGAAAAAGCAAAACAGAGCTAATATCAGCAGATTTGAAGGTACTTAGTAAAATAGAATCCAGACCAAGCTTTGGGCCTAGATTGCTAATGGCACAATACTATCATAATCTTGCCCCAAACTGAATTTAACTAGTAAAAGAATTTCTATGAAGGTGCAGAGGTCATGGATGGCCTCCTTCTGCCAGTCGTTTTTCTGTACTGCTCCAGAAGAACAGAAAATAAATTAAGGTGCCTTCCACTGTGCCCACAGAAAAAAGATGTACAACCAGCTGACCACAAGGCTTTTGTGCTGTTTCCAGACCAGTCTTTTTTTGTGGTGACCCATGATAAAATGCAGCAGATTGGCAGTTGATTTGACATTATTTTTCCAAGGAGACTGAATTGTGTAGTACTGCTGGAGGATGTAAGGCACTTAAACCTCTTTCTTTTTCCTTTTTTTTAAATAAAGTCTTTGCATATGAATTCGAGCAAGAGATCTATAGAGTTCATCAGTACATTATGGGCTAGCACCACTCTTGTTTGAAAAAAAAATATTTCTAAGTCATTGATTAAACCCAGAGAAATCTCCATTGAAAGTGGAAGAAACTTTATTTTTTCTTTCTAGTTTTTGTTTGTTTGTTTGTCTTCAGGAGCTCTAAGAGAACCCAAAGCCCTTACCTATCCCCCAACCAGAGTGGAGACAAGGCCAGGGATTGCTCCTTGTATAAAGACCTGTGACCAGCTGGGCAGCTATTGAAGATTTATTTTATGGATATCAATCTACTCACTGCCTTGCCAACTGCCCTTTCAGTTAGTGTCTACTATTTATTTTTTTATTATTATGATTATTATTATTATTTTTAATTAAGGCTTGAGACATGAAAAAGTCTTTATTTCATAAACAGCAACTAATTTCACGTTACACAAAATAACTTTTCTTCTCCTGTTGTTAACAAAAAGTTCTCATTCATTACATCAAATACCATAACAGTAAGATACTGATTAAATAAGGAGGGAGGAGACAAAATACATTTTTTCCAATTCATCTGCCACTGTGCAGTCATCAAGATTTTTTAAGTCAAAACCCTCCTGAAGGTGAAGTACATACGCAGTTGTAATGCCTGTGTTATTTCTGATTTTCTGTTTGTTTGGTTATTGGGGTTTTTTTAATTCCCCAAGTGAGATTTATTGACCTGTGTTTGGAATACGTGGGAAAGGTTCACATGTCCCTCTAGCTCTCACACTCCATGAGGAAAGAAAGCCATTGTGTTGAAGTCATTGAAATTCACTATAGCAAAGTTTTAAAAGTATCTTTTTCTCTTTAATGTTTGGTATACTAAAAATATGCAGGGTTAGCTAACATATGACAAATAAAACCAAGTTACTGGCAGCAAAAGGGCAAATACAGACTATATATATGGAACAAATACATGGTTAATATTTTAAAAGCTCTACGTTCCTAAATCCTTTACTCAGGTCTTGCTGTATACCTGGGGCTTAAAATTCCTTACATGCAAGTATATTATACAGCTTTAAGAATACATGTTTTGTGATGTTGCTGTTCTTACCGACTAAAGCACTGTAAATAGCTGGGAATTGAAATCTCAGAAACATAAATAGAGAATGAGGCAGACTTTCATTAGCTCCCAGAAAAAAAAAAATGCTTTTTTTCCTGTAGACCATAGATAATAAGTTTGCAGACAACAAAGGACCAGCTGAAGAGCAAGCAGTTAAGTTGTGAGTAATAGAGCTGAGTGGTTTGACAGATGTTGTTGTATATGGCCTGACCTACATCTGAATTACTTGCAGCTTGGTGAGGGGAGGAGAGGATTATGCTGATCATTTGAGAGTTTCTAGAACAAATCATAACTGGTACTCTGTGTTCTCATTGTAAACAATGTGTAAGAAAATCTTACACAGGAATCTCGCTTTTTTATGGAAAGTAGTGACAGTAAGTAGAGAATTTCCATAAACTATTACCTATCCATTACAGTGCCAATGCCAGTCAGTTAAATGAAGCTTTAATAGGCGTCTTTCTGGCCGTGGTTGATTTTTGCTAGTGCTGTTCTGAAGAAAGTTAAATTAAAAGGTAGTAAGCAAGACTCTCATCTGCTTCAAAGAGTTGAGACTATGAAAAGGCAGGAAAAGACATAGTTGAAAAAAAAAAGCTTTTTAGTTAAAAGGAAGAAAACTGCTGTTGGGTTAAGCTGCACCAACAAGTAACTACAAAATACATAAGTCAAATAATGGAATTTAATGAGGGTACTAAAGATGTTAACAGGCAACAATATACTACAGAAGACATCTAATACAGTGAGATGGTGTAATCTCTTATGTTTTCATCCACACAAGAACTACATAAGCTCAGCTGAGGTCATAAATGAGATGAGTCATGTTTTCCGAGCATGAATATTCAGCAATATCTCATTCTTGTTATAAACTCCACACAGAGCTGTATATGGTTAGAAGATATCACTGCAAAAGCAGGTTTCAGGCCATTTAAGGCAAGTACAAACTTAGAATCATAGAATAGTTAGGGTTCGAAAGGACCTTAAGATCATCTAGTACCAACCCCCCTGCCATGGGCAGGGACACCTCGCTCTAAACCATGTCACTGAAGGCTTTGCCCAACCCGGCTTCTAACACTGCCAGGGATGGAGCATTCACAACTTCCTTGGGCAACCCATTCCAGTGCCTCATCACGCTAACAGGAAAGAACTTTTTCATTTTTCCAATCTAAATTTCCCCTGTTTAAGTTTTAACCCGTTACCCCTTGTCCTATCACTACAATCCCTAGTGAAGAGTCTCTCCTCAGCATCCTTATAGGCCCCCTTCAGATACTGGAAGGCTGCTGTGAGGTCTCCACGCAGCCTTCTCTTCTCCAGGCTGAACAGCCCCAACTTTCTCAGCTTATCTTCATATGGGAGGTGCTCCAGCCCCCTGATCATCCTCGTGGCCCTTCTCTGGACTTGCTCGAACAGTTCCATGTCCTTTTTATGTTGAGGACACCAGAACTGTGCATAATACTCCGAGGTCCCACAAGAGCAGAGTAGAGGGGCAGGATCACCTCCTTTGACCTGCTGGTCACGCTTCTTTTGATACAGCACAGGATACGGTTGGCTTTCTGGCCTGTGAGCACACACTGAGGTTGCTTCATGTTAAGTTTCTCATCGACCAACACCCCAAGTCCTTCTCCTCAGGGCTGCTCTGAATCTCTTCTCCGTCCAGCCTGTAGCTGTGCCTGGGATTGCTCTGACCCAGCTGTAGGACCTTGCACTTGGCATGGTTAAGCTTCATGAGGTTGGCATCAGCCCACCTCACAAGCGTGTCAAGGTCCCTCTGGATGGCATTCCTTTCCTACAGCGTAGCAACTGAACCACACAGCTTGGTGTCATCGGCAAACTTGCTGAGGGCGCATTCAATCCCACTGTCCATGTCACTGACAAAGATGTTGAACAAGACCTGTCCCAACACTGATTCCTGAGAGACACCACTCTCTGCTGGTCTCCAGTCGGACATTGAACCGTTGACCACAACTCTTTGCATGTGGCCATCCAGACAGTTCTTTATCCACCGAGTGGTCCATCCATCAAATTGATGTCTCTCCAATTTAAAAACAAGGATGTCAAGAGGGACAGTGTTGAACGCTTTCCACAAGTCCATCTAGGTGACATCAACTGCTCTAGCCTTGTACATGAGTTCTGTAGCCCCATCATAGAAGGCCAGCAAATTGGTCAGGCAGGATTTTCCCTTACTGAAGCCGTGCTGGCTGTCACCAAGCACCTTGTTGATTTTCATGTGCGTTAGCATGCCTTCCAGGAGAATTTGCTCCAAGATTTTGCCAGGCACAGAGGTGAGACTGACTGGTCTGTAGTTGCCTGGGTCATCCATTTTCCACTTCTTGAAAATGGGGGTTATATTTCCTTTTTCCCAATCATCAGGAACTTCACCTGACTGCCATGATTTTTTAAATATGATGGCCAGCAGCTTAGCAACTTCATTCACCAGTTCCTTCAGCACCCACGGATGGATTTCATCAGGTCCCATGGACTTGTGCACGTTCAGGTTCTCAAGATGGTCTCGAACCTTATCCTCTCCTACAGGGGGCCTAAGGTTTTCATTCTCACAGTCCTTGCATCCAAGACTTGGGTGGTGTGGTCAGAGCATTTGTCAGTGAAGACTGAGGCAAAGAAGTCATTAAGAACCTGGATCATTTTTTTTAGTTCTTCAATTCCAAGTTAAACAATCCCCAAAATCACAGGAGTGTATCAATTACCATCATTGGACTAGCACGGCTCACTTCCTTGGTAAGCTCTTTAAAAGACTGAGCAGCTCTGAAAAGGAAAGGAACCTGAAACAATCACTTCTTTTGAATAGAAATAACTGTGGCTTCTATAATTTGGGCTGACCTTCTTGCTGTCAGGATGTATTAGGTGTACTGTGAAGCTTACCAGATCAGACCTCAGGGGACTTTGGTAGAGGGATGCATGAGCTGTGAATTCCTGACAGCCTTAGGCACTGAGTCACGCAGCTCAGCCAGCTTGGTGGCCTATCTCAGCAGGCACAGTAACAAAACTTCAGGCACCTACTTAAGCTTTGTGTTGAAAACTTTTGGTGCCTGTGCAGGCTGAAGCACTCTAGCAGCAAAGCAGGGTTTTTGTGAATCCCTTCAGAGCTAAGCATGTGAATGCAGCCTAAAATTTAATTGAAGTGCCACAATTCCTTTGTGAGACTTTGCCTAAGTTCTCTGAAATGAAACTTGCCTCTTTCATTAGGAATGTCTGTCAGCATGAAAAAGATTTAAAGGTCATTGGTTTGCCAAGTGGTATGAGCAGAATCCCAAGGCTGGTACAGCAAGTCTTGCTGAGGAAGCAGGAAAGGGATGAAGCATCTTAATTCTTCTTGCAGGCTCCCTGAGCTCCTCCAGCATTCTGTTTTTGTCTGTACAACTCTTTTCTGATGAATCTTATGATTAGAGCATTCCACCATGTGGTAGCACCTATACAGCAAAATGGCTGTGAATGGAAAACAGTTTGTATGTGCGAGATGCCGTACTTCTTTCTCAATGTTGTATTTAATTACATATTGTAATTTTGAATACCTGTTTTATGAAAGACCCTGCACTTTATTCTCAAAATTAGCTTTATTCTTTTTATTCTTTTAAGAAGGAACATGTACTACAGATTGCTACAGTGTATATCTAACTCACACTTCACTGCAAAGATACAGGGGAATTTGAGCTGGTTGATTTTACAGACTAAAAATCAATAGTAACCTTCATGTAGATAACACAGAAAAAGAATTAAAGACACAAAAGTTTACTGGACATATATATCCTATTGAACTAGTGGGATGTCTTCTGCTGTGTAGGGCATACATCTCCTTTTTTTTTTTTTTTTTGAGATGTTTTAAAAACAATGAGAAGGAAGTACATTATCAATGCTTTCCAAAAAATGCCATTTGCATAGCTTCACTTCAGATTCTATAGTACAATATGATAGCAGCTCTGTGTGAACATGCTAAGGGCATAGAGAAAAAAGGGAGTCCTTAAGAAGAAAGAATATGAATGGGAATACAGAAAACAGCTGAAGAAATGTAGAACAAAACAAGTATTTTGCCCTCTTCATCTTTCAGAAGTAGATTAATGCTACTAAATCCTTCAACTGTTGTTATAGTACAAATATTAAATTATTTACCCTAAGATATCACATTGATAATGATACTCTCCAACAGCAGAATTATGCAAGTAGTCCAATAAAGGACTTTTTCTCAGCTGTTAACATCAATACAGCAGGTGTGAATATGAGTCATGTCACCTGCTGTACTAAGAATTCAATTAATATGAAGATTACCATTCCACAATATAACTCCATATAAGGATCTCTTAAGTAATGTATATTTTGTGTTAAGAAAATCTATTTGTATAACTGTCAGCACTCAAGGAAACGTCCTTTCAGCTCTAATATTTCTGTATTGTTAGGCAAACACACACACACGAGAAATGGCAATATCTCCCAAATTGTGTAATTTATCAAAAAAAGACACTACATCTGTCTTCATCCTAAAATTACTAGTGTGCTACTTTGACATTAAGATGGTTTGATTGGCTTCTTACCCACTTTTCCCTGACTTTCTGCCAGCCCTCTCCACAAGCAGTTTTGTCACTTTAAAAGAGGCAGACAAGAGAACAATTGAATCCAGTGGGACTTCAATTCTTGCATTGTTTTCACAAGGAAGGTACATCAAAGTGGACTTTGGGAAGGAAGAAGATACATTATTTATCATTACTGTGGAAGGAATCATGAATGCTCCTTCTGATTTAAAATCACTGGAAGAGGGAAATTTTTTGCTGAGTATTCTCTACATTTGCACTGTGTTTATGTCTTAATTTACCATAATGTCTGTATAATTTACAATTCATTTTAATGATCCATTCTTTCCACAGTTGTTTTTTTTTTTTTTAATAGGGACCAGCAAAGCAGAATTATTGACGTTATTCTCACAATGGCACCTGAAGGCCCAAATAATAATTCCTCTTATAATCAAAGGATGGAAAAATCAAAGATGTCACTTTGGCTTTCTTAACTGTGCCATCTCAATGCGTAAAAATCCTGTGCTTAACTCCGCTTGGGTGATTCAAAAGCTGAAATGAAGCAACTGGGCTTCCTAAACAGTAAGATATTCTAGCAGTCTCTAAAGAACTATTCAAAGTGACTGGTAAGAAACAGTACTTCTGAAAGCTGAGCCACAAAAAAATATAGAGAGATTAGGAATCTACCTATAGCCTGTAGAAGGCTGAGATTGAGAGAATATGGAGCTGACTCTAAAGACTGCATCTGTGCCCACTTTTAAGCCACTCCTCTTTTCTGTGCAAAAAATTGTGGCAGCTGATGGACTAGAAGCAGGAGATGAAGATCTGCTAATGACAGATAAAAAGTCAGGTTACAGGTTTTTGCATGTAGCTATCTTACCTTTCTTCCTGATGAAGCTCCTTCAGAAGTCTGTATGTTTTGTGGAGTCAAGAAGAGATAAGCTTTAGATTCACAGTTTCAGCAAAACATGAGAGTTCAGCACCCTCTCTTATGCCTTTTCTATAGTTTTTGGTGACTTGCTCAATGCATTATTGCTTGGGTTTTATTATCCTTTTGGGGCATATAACTCACCAGTCCCCATACATGATCCTTTAGAAGCTTTTAGAGCTTAAACTTAGAGCCATTAGTAGCACTTAAGAGCACAGATGACTGACTCTTATTCTTTGAATAAATGCCTGACTCTTAGTCTTTGAATAAACTTACAGGGGTCAGATTCTTAATTTTTTGGCAGTTGAATACCTAAACTCTTTGAATTGTGCCCTTAGGCTTATTCAGGAGCTGTTGAGAACGAATATGACACCTTGTGTTTAAATATTTTTATTTTTTTTTTTTTTTTTTTTGCTGCTTATATTGCTAAAATAAACTTCACTGAGGCTTTATTCTTTAAGAAATAGTTTAAAAATTTTAGTATGGTGCATTGCTTTCAGTGTTTACAATACATAAGGGCTGGCTTTTTCTAAATACAAAAGAATTTTACCACTGAACATCTTGGGGAAAAGCTCAGGTCATATGTGAAAGATAGATGTCACCATGCAAACAAAAAAATTACTAACGTTTTCACTGCAAAAATGCCTAGGTCCTTTATGATTTTAACGAAAAACTGTCTTCAGTTAAATAGGACACTACCAGAAGACAACAAATGAAGGAAGCTGGAAGTTCTTGAGGCTGAGACAGGCAACAGACACTGCAATGAATGATGCCTTTATAGCAGCTCCTGGTCATAAAATGAGAGCAAATCTTGTGACCAGCAAGCTAAGGTTGGCCTCAACCAGAAAAAGAAAAAAAACCACAAAAGGCTCCTTGCAAACAGCTCTGTTAAGATTAAATAATAAAAAAGGGTTGTAAGATTTTTTTTTCCCTATTTTCAAACAAAGGAGATTTCAAACAAAGGAGGAGGTGGAAATTCCATGCATTCATAACAGTTTAGGGTAGGAGAGAGAGGGTGCAACAGCTTTTACGGCAAAAGTGAGGTGGAAGGAGAGCTTGTCATGTAAATCACAAGGACATTTAAACCAAGACTATTAGAAACCAAGACTCTGGGCTGCAGCAGTCCCTACAATCTACCTAGAATTACAGAAAATTTAAAATGGGAAGGGACTTTAGGCTGTTTACTTTATCCCTATTTAGCTTCCTTTGAATGGCACCAACAAGGACGTTAACATGTGCTTAGCTTTAAACACATCATTTAGATTATTCATCCACTTGAGTCTCTTTCTGAATAATGGCTAGTACTGATTGTTGCCAGGTCACCCTTACAGCAAAATTAATGAAGTTAGCTTTATGTTAATAAAACTGCACAACTGTAATAAGAAGCAGAAAACCATACATATATGACTGTGTACTTCAGGCTCTATCTCCTGTATCAATTATTTATTCTTCCTGATAACGGGTGGTGCAGCAGTGTCAGACAGATGGCATATTCAATAACTTTTCCCTGTAATACCCATTTTGAGCATGGGTACGTAAGTATCATCCCTGCATGCTTCGTTACTGTTAAGGAGAATGCCATTAGTGACTGCCAGTTCCTGAAAAACACTAATAATAACAACAGCGAGCTAAGCTCATGTTATTCATGATGCTGCGGCAACTGATACTACTTTGAGACCAGAATTTTTGTTGCTTCTTCTTCCTTTCCCTGACTCTTCAGAGTCTGTGAGCTTTTTAGTTTTTTTTTTCTTTTCTTGTGTATTCTGCTCATTGCTAAGTGCATTTCAGAGTTAAAACATGTAAAGGAAATGCTATAATGAGATGTTCTTTTTAATGTGCATGTGCCAGGGACTGAGAGGTTCCAAAGTTCCTAGACTAATAGTGTCTGAAGCCTGAACTATTCCTTCACAAAGTAGTTCAAGTAATTCTGTCTAAAAATTCTTTTGTCAAGCCTAATACCTCACAGCTGAAGCACAGAATACCTTTTTGAAAACTCGCATCCAGTACAACCAATACAATCTTTTATCTGCGTTCTTTAGTAATTATTCTGATAGTTAACTGTCTGCTCTTAAAAAAATGTTTTAATTCTTCTGAATTCCTCTAGCCTTAACCACCAGTCACTGACTGTTACTGCTTTTTTGTTAAGGTATCAGTTTTCTTTTGTCAAGCCTACATATACTTGCTTCAAAATAACATCTAGTCCTTCTCTTTGAGAAATTACTTCACTCTGAGAGATATTCTCTGAAATAACTTTTGTTTATCTTTTCTGAAACTTCTAAACTTGCAGTATTCTCTTTGAAGCACACACATCAGAACCACATACCTCTCACCAGTGGTGGTCTTTTCTGCCCTCTACACAGGAGATTATACCTTCTCCCTCCTTCATGCTAACATCCCTGTTTCACATTCACGGAGTGCCAGGATCCTGCTTGTTACAGCTTAGCACTGAGAGTTCATTAACAACTATTTATCCACCATCATTCATAATCCCTTTCCAGAATCCCCACCGCTTTTCAGGGCAAAGTCCCATGTCCTGTAACTATGATCCATGTAAACAATGTACTTAGCTTTGCTTCAGAAAGTTTTGTAAGGAGAAATATATTTTATGAGATCAGTATATATATTTGGAAAAAAAGGGAAGACCTGGGCATGTGACCTCTTCTTCATTTCTGTGTGAAAACTGATCAAAATCAGACAGATACACACCCGGATATTGAATAGCAGAGACAATCGGGCACTCATCCATTTTAAAACAGGATCAGACACATCTCCCGTGTTCCTGACGACAGATCTAACTTCTGGGATATTGTAACTTCTGGCAGCTTTCCTCTCTCTTTTGTTGCCATCTTGCTCAAATATTATTTTTTTCCCTGTTTTTATCACTTTCTCTTACTGAGAGCTGTCCTTCAGCTAAAGAGGGTTTTGTGCATGAGATTTGGGGTTGGAATGATTTTTCAGTTAAACCCATTAATCAGAAAGACCCAGTGCCTCTTCCTACAAACCTTCTCTTGCTTTTATACTGTTAAGCCACTACAGCTGCAAAAACATTCCTACTTTTAGCTGCATCAAATGGTTGTTGTGTATTTGCAGTTAATCTACCAAATGATCTGGATAGATATCTTTACATCAGCTTTGATATCTGCAAGCCTTAGAAGGAATTCTTTAAGGCTGTCTTCTGAATTATATTTAATACTGTCTTAATATTAGTAAATATTTAATACATCCACAATTATTTGTTTCTCATTTCATCAAACAGAAAATGAAGATTGAGAGCTGATAATATTTTTCCAAATCTCAAGCCATTTATGGTTTTGGCAGGGGTTATTTTAATTTCCCTGATAGAAGTCAATAAAAAATAATGAAACTTGTTACAGAAATTAATCAGGTTTTGCAGCTCCCTTATGTGTATTATGACATGCTGTATAAAGGAAGGCTTTCTTAAATGTTTAATCTTGTGTATTTCACAACTCTGAAAATATCCCTCTTCTTCCTACAGATAAGAAGAATTTTCTTTCCTCCTCCTTCAATTTACTCACCACCATGGATTTCAGAGTTCCTAGTCCTTCAGCATCTTAGCTAGTAGTTAAAGAGACCATTTAATCCGGTATGTGACAAATCATTTCAGCATTTGTTTAACTCTACATACCTGATGAGTCCAGTGACTGTGTTGAGCTGAACCAGGCATGTTGGCCACATGAGAACAAATTTTACTTCAGTATTTCTCATGGACTTAACTCAAAATCATGGACAACTTGGTTCTTCCATAGAAGTGTAAGGTTAAACTGAACTTCTTTCAGCTAAACTAAAATAAACATCATGATCTGATACTGTTACATACAGAGAAAAAACCTTAATATTTTTCATTGTCAATAGGCTTTGTCAAAGTCATAGCTATCAGGCCCATGTATTGCTTATTTCTGAGTAGCTGAGGGCTACAGTAGTCAAATTGTGCTCACATGAGGAAGAATTCACTACTAAGAAGCAAATTCTGTCTTTCCTGCCAGTGATGTCATATGAAGTATTTGTGACAGCAATGCTTTCTCCATTCTTTCTTTTGAGAAATGGTGCAAGTCTGATTCCAAGATTTAACTGCATCTAATTACAACCAACCTACTCATCAGTCAAGAATAAACTGAAAATGTAGATTATTAATACCTCTGATTCACACTTTGTATAACTGTAAGTTTTATTAAAACAGCAGCAGTTTGGAGTTTATTCAGTTCTTTTCACATAATTCAAAATAACTAAATTAGTGGCATAATTTTATTTAGGAACATGTGTAAAGCATAACTAGATAGTGGATATTACCGATTATAAAACAGGAATGATACTGACCTAGACAGAAAATCATTGTGTGATATTAAAATATATACACATTGTAATAATAAGAATCCAAGCTGGGCAACTTACTTATTTAAAGTGTGCTAATTCTGACAGTATTAGTGTAAGTGTCCATTAATGCTATTGTCATTTAGTACCATCTGTATTAATCCTAAAAGGGAACAAACAAAAGACATCAAAAGCATGAATAATAAAAGCTATCACTAGGAAAAAAACAACAAACAACCCAAATCCAAAATCACAAAACATAACTGAAGGAGAAGAGCATTATCACTTTGTGCTTAGCTGAAAACTTCATGCTGAACCCATGTTCTGATCCAAATCCTGTTTCTCATTCACAGGTTGTTTGGTTGTTTAGGTGGTTTCTGGCTTTGAAGTTTTATTTCCAATAAAGAGAAGGGAAAAAGAAAAAAAAAACAGAAACTCTTAAAAAGAAAATGAAACTTTTAAGGACATATGTTCAAAGAGTACTTGTATGTGAACTGGAAAAAAAAAATAAAAAAAAAAATTGAGACCTCAACTTTGAGAAAGACCAGAGATCAGCTGAAGACATGGGAGGAAAGAAAACCAAATGAAATTGATTCATCATCAGAGCACAGAGGATCTATGAGAGGCTGAACAGAAAAGAAGTTGTAGAGTGGGGAAGGTAAAGAAGAGAGCAGCATAAGTTGAAAAAGAAGTATAGAGGCAAAAGCAAGCACTTTTAGTACAAGATATTTTTCAAGTATTCCAACATGTGTTCCAAACAGGTTGCACTGCATTTCATCTTTATACAATCCAAAATTACAAAAATAGCAACAAATACTAGTCCTCTGGTAACGGGTCCTCTGATTGTTCTAAATATATATCACAATTTTTTATGGACCAATTAGAAGCTTTTAGAGCAAATTTTTCCCAGTAGTGCAGATCTTCTAGGCAAAAAGCTATGGAGTTTGGAGTAACTGTAGATTTTCACCAGTTTTGAGATCTAGCTCTCTTTTGCTGTAATTTCTTAAAGTCCTTTGTATGTGCTTTAAAAATACAAGGCTAAATATTAAAGTACATACAGAAAATAAACTGATCTCAGTTTGGAGTCTGAGCACTCAACATGAGACTGAGGGATAAAGAAAACGTCTATCTTGTTCACGTTCAGGACTTAGTGAATATGTACACTGGAAAACTTAGGATATTGCAATCTATGAAGGCAATAGACAGAATGATAGAACACTGGTTTGGAAGGGACCTCAGTCATCACCTGGTCCAACCTTCTTGGCAAAAGCATGGTCTAGATAAGATGGCCCAACTCCCTGTCCAACTCCCTGGATCTTAAAAGTGCCCAGTGTCAGGGGTCTATCATTTCCATGGGGAGATTATTCCAACAGCTGACTGTTCTCATTGTAAAACTTTTCCTTTTGTGTTCAACTAGAACCTCCCCGGGAGTAATTTATGTCCATTACCCCTCATCTTTCCAATGTGACTCCTTGTAAAAAGGGAACCTCCATCTTCTTTGCAGCCACCCTTTAAATACAGGAACATGGTGATAAGGTCTCCAATGAGCCTTCTTTTCTCAAGGCTGAACAAACCCAGTTCTTGCAGCCTTCCCTGACAAGCTTCCCAGTTCTTTGATGATCTTTGTGGCCCTTCTTTGGACCTCTTCTGCTGTCCTATGTTCTTTGCATAGTGGGGTCCAAACCTGTGCACAGTATTCCAGGTGTGGACTGGCAAGCACTAAATAGAGTGGGATAGTAACTTCTTTTTTTCTGCTGGTGATACCCGTGTTGATGTAACCAGCACCCTTCTAGCTTTCCTTGCTGCAGCTGCACACTGTTCACTCATGTTGAATTTGTTGTCCACCAAGACCTCATGTGCCTGTTTACAGACATTCTTCCCAGGTGCGTAGGTCCCAGCCTGTGCTGCACTCCTAGGTCATGTTTTTCCATGTGCAAGACCTCATACTTGTCTTTGTTGAACTTCATATGGTTCTTGGTAGTCGACTCTAACTCCCCTCTAAGGGGGGGCTGTGGGAAACTATATTGAAAGCTTTGGAGAAATCCAAGTAGCCAATGTTTACCCCTTGCCCCATATCAACCAAGCAGGTTACTTTGTTGTAGAAGGCAACTAGGTTTGTCAAATATGATTTGCCTTTGGTGAAACTGTCCTGGACTTTCCCAATCACATTCTTCATTTCACTTGTGACAGCCCCCAGGAGGATTCACTCCATAACCTTCCTGGGGACTGAAGCAAGACTGATGGACCTATAATTTCCTGGAACCTCCTTTAAGATCTTCTTGTCGTTGGCAGTAACATTCACCGCCTTCTAGTCTTCTGGCATGTGCCCCACACTCTACGACTTCTCAAAGATTAGGGGGAGCAACCTCACCAGTGGCAGCGTCAGCCAGCTCTCTTAGCACCCTTGGATGGATATTGTCAGAGCCCATCAATCTGTAGGGCGTCAAGCTCCTGAATAGTTCGTATACCAGCTCTTCTTTCACTGAGGTCTGCATTTGTATCAACCTGGATTTATTTTTTTTTATTGAACTGCGACTTTTGCTAATGAGAATTTTTTTAATGCTTTTGCACCTATGTCTATCCTGGTAACTCAATAAACATCCAATTATTATACAAAGTAGTACTTTTCAACCCATCAGGGAGAAAATAAGCAACATCTGAACAATGAAATCCTGATTCTGGACTTCTAAAGTTCATGTGAATTTTGCTGCTGACCTCAGTAAGCATTAACATGCAGTTATATATTTCAGCAGCAGTACAACCCCCTGTTCTCTGACTCTGTAAGACAGTTCAATTTCCATATAATCAAGACTGCAATGAACAGCTGCTTTCCCTTCCCACTAAAATCTGTCATAAAAAATGACTGCATCAACAGCAGGCATTTGGTATAATGGAATTAATATCATGATATTGCAAAACATTATTAGATATAGAGAATTCTTGCCTTGAGATCAAATGTTTTGGCTTTTTTTTGGCTTTACTTCTTTTGTATATAAGGTAAGCATGCTTTGGTCTTGGGATCTTTGTAGAAGCTATGCTGTGAAGTTGTCCATGTCATTAGAATGAATTACTTTGTGATAGGGTTAGGTGCAGATTTTAAAATGCAGAGTAGAATTTCCTCTGTACAGTTTATATCTGAATCCACACAAATTGTTTATTTGTTAAGCCTGCAAATGGGTCCTTCGTAAAATACTGTAATAACAATAAATGTATAACAGAGATGAGCTAATTCAAAAGCAAACTTCCCTCCACTGCTTCATGAAAAGCAAAGGAAAAAAAACAAACTTTCTGAGGTTACTGAGTTACCATGATATAGATGTATAAGCTTCAATAGGGATTTATTGAGAAAATAAAGGTTCTTACTACCAAAGGTAAAGAGACGTATTTGAAGCTTGTCACTGAAAATGACAGTACATATTTTACGTCCAAGTGACTGGGACTGATATACAACTTTATAGAGTCTCTGCAGTGTTTCATCTTGCTATGAGGGACGGTTCTATTTGAGTCATTCTTAATACTAAGGCCCAAACTGTGTCATTGCACCTGCCTATACACATCCTTTAGAAAAAGAGTCAGTGAGACCTGGGAATAAGGTGACTTTTTCTTTTGTACCCTGCTAACCTTTCCTTCACAATTATTTCCTTTGTGTGGCTTGGCTGTGTCTCTGAGAGACTTCAACTTGTGATAGATTCTGAAACACCAAAGGGGTTTGGAAACATTTTCTTCCTTCTTTAATCTCCTGTATATGGGATAACCCTCCTGCACTTATTACTGCCCTGGGAACATAGTCCCCCCACTATTCATGCATATGCTGTAGCACATCCCTGGGAGAAGAGGAAGGAACAGCAGTGGTGAAAAAGGGCTGATTGTGTAGCTTTCTCTATAACTGTGCCCTGAGTCTGTGACTGGGAAAGAGCAGTTCTGGCAGAAGCAGAGAAGAGCTGTACAGCAGAGAAACGGGCTGGAAAATATTGCGCAGGCTGTGACAAGATAGGACACAAAGCCAGTAGTGTGGCTATATGATAGTGTGACTGCCTCGTAATTTTCATGGGTTTTGGTATTACACACATCTAGATTGTCATAAAATCATGAAAACTATCTGTCGCCATTACTGTTAATTACTCTTCGGGCCCTGACAGATGAGAAAAATTGCCATAGAAGTTTGCTTTGGATTCTTATAAAGAAGGTCCATGTAGCCATAGAGAAGGAGGGCACCTGGAATGCTAGAATGACTTTTGTGATTTGCAACCCCTTCCCTGAGTATGTCCCCGATATTTCTTAGAAAATGTAGAGTGGTAAGATTGTCTGTGTTGGTTGTTCTAGTGGAATGGATCTGCTGTAAAGCTGTAAAAAAGCTGTTGCCAAAAGTTAAGTGAAAAACCCCTAAAAATGGTGAATATGCATTTAAATACTACCTCAATTAGTAACCAAATACTTATTTTGATAATTCTTTCTGTTCAGGGTTTGTTGTTGGTTTGTTGTGTTATTTTGGGGGGGGTGGGGATTGCGGGGTTGTTTTGTTTTTTCTTTTTGCCATGAGATATCCCTACATCTGCAGAATATCTTGACTGAACTTGATGAAATTGTTCTGGATAAATGATGCGTTTATGTTACCATGGTTTCATGGTTGTGATAAACCTTGTACAAAGCAGCCCCAGAATGGTTATGCTCCATACAGTTATGCAGGCAATTTTGTGGTCATATTCTGACCTTGCCACTGCTTTTCTCTGCAAAACAGTGACAAGGATATCCCAGAGTTAGAAACTGTGGGAGAAAATAGTGCCACTTTGATCACTTTGAATTGCCTCTTATCATACAGAAATCTTCAGGCTAGGTCTTGGTTTCTCCAGATTATTACTCAGCAGTAAGGAGACAAAGAGGAACAGTGCACCTTGAAAGAACAGAATTTCTACTGATAGCCCAAAGGAATTTCAGCAAAGTTTTCTTAAAAAAGAAGAAAAAGAAAAAACATCTCAACTCTTATTGGTAGTGTGATAACATCTTGGTATTAGATTTATGTAAGATTCAAACTTGATATCACTGCTTCAGACTTACATTGTCATAAATTAGAGCAGAACTACTTAGTAATATATCACTGTGTTTATTCTACTGTGCATAGGGAGTTCTACCTCTCTGAAAGTTTTGGATTTTTTTTCCTTTTGCCTTGCACAGACCTCTTTTCATGTTTTGCAAGGTTCATCTAGGGGCAAAATCCTCCTTTCTAATGCTACATTATGAAAATTCCTTCCTTGACCTTTCTAGTTCACCAAATCTGCAGTTCATTTCATCTTTAAGTTGAAATATCTCCATTTCGACACTCTTGATGTTACGATTTCCTTTAATTTTGCAAAATACTTTAGGGGACCCTTTCTGAATGGAAGATACAAATCTTAAGTTCAAATCACATTCTCTTTGGAAGGAGACACTCTGGAAACTTCAGATCCAAATCTGAATTCCCAGCATTCTTGGTAACTTATGCAAGTTAAAACCAGAATCTTGGTGCTTTTTGTGTGTGAGTTTCTTTTTGAAGTTTCTAAACAATAAGTGACCTAAAGCTCAGCTACCATTCCTCCTTCCTTTACAGAAAATATCAGCCAGTGGTCTTGTTTCTGAAAAAAAAAAAAAAAAAAAAAGTTTTTCTTAAGAGGTGCATGACCTACTCTTCACCCTGTCAAGGCACTATGTATGGACAAGAATTTAGGTACCATGTAGTAAAGGTTAACCAGTCTTCATAAGTCAAGGACTCAAGATGTATTAGGTAATTGAGACCAAACTCTGAACAAACATTTGAACATTTATATGTTTACTCAAATTGAATCTGAATGTTGAGCCTTCTTAAGTTCACTTGTCCTTATTTATTTGAAAAATAGATTATGATAAATTACTGAGTTATCACTAAGGGACAAGAGTTCAGTGTGAGGCAAGCCAGCAGAACTCCACTGGAAATACAATGTAAATTACTGACCTCTACAGCTGTCACTGTGATATCAGTTGACAATGTCACTTTAATCAGAAGACCTGCTTTTGTGCTGTCTTTGCTGCCAATTGTAAAGTTTTCTGGCACCTATCTGTTTCCAGTAAGATTTACTAGCCTGTACCTTCAGCAACAGGCAGAGTTTGTACTGCACCTGGCTGTATTTTCTCTTACACTGTCAGCAGGGATCCCTAGCTGTCTGGATAAAGTCAGACTAAAAAGAAATATTTGATTTGATGGAGCTCTGAGGGAGTAGTTGAAGTGTTTTCCAAGGGAAGGAAAGGTGCAAACTCTATAGGATGCTCACAGGTCCTGTGGCAGGAAATAACGGCAACTCAAATTGGAGAAACAAATTCAATATATGTAATCAACTGTGATTTCTCCCTGATCATCTCAGGACTAATTAGGGAGTGCTCTTTACAGCTAATCAGAGGAATCTGGAAAGAAGTCATTTGCATAACTGCAAGTCTAATTATGTCTTGAGGACAGCTGAGCTAATGTAAACTGTCATTTACAGTAAAATTAGCATGTATTGCATTCAAACAGGGAAATAAAGAAACAGTAGAAACCTACCGACTAGAAACTAGGAAAAGCAGTACTGATGGAATGCAGAAGCTGTGCTACATGAAGCATATCAATGCGTGAAACACAAGGAATGTAAATATGCAAAGGCCAAAATATCTGCAGAAGGGGACACATTTGATATAATTGTAAATACCATGGATTCTGCTGGCTAACTGTCACTTTGCCACTGAATGTTGTCATGGTTTGTAGTTTAATATTCCAGAGGAAAAAAGCCCTCTTTTCTCATTTACGGGAGATTGTTTTTTACTTACTTTAAATCAAGTCTAAAATTAGCTTCTAATCCAGTCATTGTAGCAAGTCTTGAAAAGACATACATGCTTTTGTTTCTCCTACAACATGCAACACACTGGAACTCCTATTCACCTATTTCTTCAAGAGTGCTTTTGAAATCTGTTTTTGTCTCTGGGAATGCAGGGGAGATTTTGGTTACCTCACTTCAGGCTGCCAGACTGTAGATCTGACAAGTTTCTTATCTCAAAGCCCTGATCTGTGAATGATCTTCACATAGCTAAGCACAGGAACATGTGATTTTTCGCATGCGACCAAAGGTTCATGTGTATCTGTCAACCTTCTGCTTCACGGAGTAGGAAGATGTCCTTGTGAGCTCTGTTGCTCATCTATAATCCATTATACGCAAAGCTAAGGCCTAAAGTTAGAACTGGACTTCTTATAGGGGCCCTACAGAATGTATGTACAGACACTTCAGTTTAACTAAATTTAAACACTCTCTTGGGGGACATTTGAATGCTAATACCCATTATCAACCCTTTGAAAAAGGAGCAGTTCTAAGAGTAAATTAAACTGGAGATAGATGATAGCTGTTAGGCAGAATCAACCAGTAACTGATTAACCCTTGGAGCTAAGTCAGTGTCTCTCCATACTAAGTACTTTTCCATAGGTCCAGATCTGTGTAAGCATTTGGGTGCTCAGTTGACTCCCCCATAGACTTGTTCACCAACGTGGCTATTTTGTATTTTCTTTCCATTGAAAAAAGATAGCCTTTTTAATTTTAAAAGCTGGATTGTTTTTTATATTTAAACAAGTAATATTGATGACAAAACACAATTTTAATATAGCTCATTCATATACAGATTATACAATTTTCACTGCTTACTTAAATATGCATTTCATTTGTTGTGACTCCATGTACAGATTTTTCTTTGAAACTTTTTTTAAAGAGAACCTGACTGACATGGAAACCAGTGACCTCAGAAAGAAAATAAATGTGTTCAAACACTGACTAAATGGTTAAACCCTAGCAACGTCCAGATGCAGAAATTGTATTTCTGCTTTTCTCTTTATCTGTCACCCAAAAGCTCATTAGCTTAGTATAGTTTGTGTATTATATTTCCCCTTTCTCTGTCTCCCTCAGGAGCTTTCTTATAAGCATTTAAGCATGTGTAATTGACATGGCTAGGCCTAAGTTATTTTTCATGAAATTTGCTTTCTTACAGCATTTTTAAGAAAGTAATGAGAAAGTCTAAAATGGAAAAGGCTGTTTCTGTCTTATTGTTCTGTCAGTGAGTTACTTTCTTCTGTTGAAAATGTCTGAATTTATAAAAATACCTCCAAATAGAAATGAATTGTTTGTTCAGATTTCTGCTTAACACTGATTTCTTACATTACATGCTTTTTCTAGTTTTCACTGAAAAAAGTTAAGAAAAATCGGGAGGTCCCAATTTTCATTCCATTATACTGCTTAAATAGTTGGGTAATCTTATTCAAGTCATCTGAGATGTTTTAGTCTAAAATCACTTTGATAAGCAGGCACTGTTGCAAACTAATCAGATCTTGGATATCAGAGAAAAGGGAGTAGTTATGCAAAACTAGTAGACCTTAAATTAGTAGACTAGAAGATTGTGTCAGGGGCAAGATTGTGTTATGCTTTTCTCATTCTTGTTTAGAGTTTTTGCTGCTGGCCACTGTCCAAAACCAGACAGTGATCTTCATCTAACCTAATTCAATAGTGGCTGTGTTGTTATAACTCAACCTAGTTCTTAGTGAAGGCACTAGGAGAAGGTGAGACCCTCAAAACAATCCCAGTGTGACTTGGAAAGATTTCTTCCAATCTCTGCATTTCTCTGTCCATTCTCTGCAAGCGAGAAAGAGACTGAGATATGTAAAGATTTTTCTGTCTCTGTTATAGTCCTGTCCAGAGAAATTACCCTTTTCACAGTCTGTACAGTGCATACAGCCTTCAAGACTCTGAGATATCTCCAGATTGTGTTACACATGAATATGCAGAAAACCTTCAGAACTTATTAAGACACAGCTTTCAGTTTGCTATTTATCTATTTTTACCTGCTTCTGTTTTCTCTCATTCCCTCCTATTTCAGCTACAGCCAAGCACTTTGACTCCATCTGTGAAGGTGGCAATTCCAGCTGCCTCTGCAGCTGTTGTCTTCACTGTTTCTTGGCCAGCCATCAGGGAATGACTCTTCCTTCACTAAAGACATGGTACATTTCAGGCAGTTTCCACTTGAAAAGCAAAAGAAGCCATTTGAATACTGCATAAAGGCAGTTTCTAACCCCTAAATCTATAGAGAAAAACATCACCTCAGGCATACAGCTAACAACACATTTGCTTTGAAGTCTAGTCAATATATTTATTTACTATTTTAAAGTTTCAGGTTTCAAGTCAGTGATTTTTTATCATTTTTTGGTTTTGTTGTTATTGTTTGTTTTCACTTTCAGATCAGTTCAGAAATGTCCATGTAGATCGTTTTTAGATGACAGATCCTAGGAGATCTTTGCAGGTTCCAGATCCAAGTAGCTACCATGACTGCAGCCTGACACCATGGCACACACATCCCCACCTCTCTGCTCTCCAGTTTTTATGCAATGAAAACCCATACATGCAGGCTGGCAGCAACCAGTATGCATGCAGCTGAGTACACTTAGTCTGCATTTTAGATACAACTAAAAATACAGCAAAATAGGGTCAAAATTAAACAAGAATCCTCATTAGTACTAATGCAGTAGAAAATTTATAAGATTTGTGATTTTAATTGGAGCCAATAGAAAGTATGTGACAAAATCCCGGATGCAGCTTGCAACACAATGCTGAATTATCTTGCCCTATTAGGTTTGCCCCTTGCAATTGCTTTTACCAAACACAGCAGAAAATGAGAAATGACTGCATTCTAAGTGTCTCAAAGAGGAAAAATAAGTTTTTGCAAACCTTATATAATACTACTTCACACACTATTTACAGGAGCAGGTAGCTGGAGTTACTGTCTTAAAAAAATACCTACAATGACAAAAGGGAGCTGTGGGCTTTCTAAGCTGGATAATGGCATAATTTCTGTTTTTATAAGGTGTTGAACAAGATTCTACAGGCTCTAAAGATGTTTTGTCCCCATTATTTCTTTGCTAAACTTACTAAAACGTTATAATGATTCAATACCACCACTACTCTATTGCTGAAATAAGCAGGGAACATTAGCTTGATGTTATTTTCATCATGAACTTAATAGTTCTACTGAATTTAGAGGCTTCTTATACCAGCTTGTACTTCAAGAAAAATAAAACAACATCATTAAAGTAGGGCATAAGTAAGGCACAGTAAGTGCCAACAGTTATGAAGCTCATACCGATATTTCTTTTTCTCATTTCCAGCTAATTTGCCAGAACAGCTTTTGGCCTATCTATAAATAGGTCTATGATAAACCAAACATTAAATTGGAACTAATTCCATAATTAGCACAATTTCACAGTCATATGTTTGACAAAACAGTCTTGCTTAACAAAAAAAACCCAAATCCCACCACCAACAGAAAAAGACTAGAAAGCATTGGACTGGTAGAGCAAACTTATTGCCCCTGGGTTTACCTCACAACCTGTTAAAACGCATGCAGTGGTCAACCTACCAAATAGGCAGCCATATCACATAACAGCCACATGAATGCCACTGTGAGTCTGGCTGCACGGGTGACTCTCTGGTGTTATCTGCCGGACAGTAGGAAGAAAACAACCAGGCAGAGATCTGCAGCTGACATTTCCAACTCTTGCATTTGGCAGAGCTGAAGAAGTTGGAAAAAGCTATGATGGAGGAAACCAAACATATGCAATGCTCTGAAGATATGAAATGTTCCTTCCTTATCCCCTAGTCAGAAGCTCTGAAATAGGAGATTTGATTACAGATATCAAATTCTAGCTTTCTGAAGGGATTTCATCAGTTACCAAAACACCCTCCAGCCTTCCTTTAAAATCCAGTAAAAAGATCTAACCTCAACTTGCAACTTTTGCAAGGTGGAAGTTTTGTTTATGTTAATCTTATATACCTATTGCCCTACATTCAAGTGTTTCCTTTGTGTATAATTAAAATTTTAAGATAAAAACATGGTGCTTCATTTGCACGTTTGTGGTCCTCCAATTAAGACTGCGCTCCTGAAAATAGATGTATGAAAATAAACTTTTGTGCTTATGCAGTGCCACTGTCTGAAGGGGTTTTCCACAAGGGAGTGATTGCTGTGTCAGGGCAAACTTAAAGGCCTGAAGTAGCTGTTTTCTACAAAGCATAAGGAACATTTATGCTTCAGTTAAAAACACTGTTGCAGTGCTGTAGCTTCAAACTCAACCTGCAGCAGATTAAATTTTTGGAGGTCATTCCTATTTACCCCCTCTCTCTCTCTATATATATATATATACCTGAAGCCTCATCAAAAGCCTACTGGTGTCTAGCAGAAGACCAAAGAGGGCTTAAGGTCAAATCTAGAGCAGATCATTTACCTCAGCATTTAAAACATCTAGAGCTTTCAGAAAGTTTAGCAAATCTTTAAATATATTGTGAGCACTGTCATCCCTAATGTCCATTTACATGTAGAAGTGTGACTTCTTCCAAAATATCCATCTTCAGGCCTCCTGGTTCTAGGACACCTGAGCAACTCTGCATATCATTTTTCATGCAGTGCATATAAATCTGGTGAAAAAGCACCATCACTTTCAAATTCTTTCTCCTTCAGCTGCTAGCCTTGGACTGTCCACTGAATCATTGAATACCTGTCTGAGAGAGGTAACTGGGCCCACTGACACCAGTGACCAAGAAAGAGCATTGCATTTATTTCTTCTGTTAATATTTTATTGTCAATCTCATCACACTGGAATCACAGAATCATCAGGGTTGGAGGGAACCTCGGGAGATCATCTAGTCTAATCCCTTGCCAAGGCAAGGCCACCGAGTAGGTTACACAGAAGTGTGTCCAAGCGATTTTTTAATGTCTCCAGAGAGGAAGACTCCATGACCCTCTGGGCAGCCTGTTCCAGTGCTCTGCCACCCTCAACATAAAGAAATTATTCTTCTTGTTGAGGTGAAATTTCTTGTGGTTTAGTTTATGGTCACTGCTTCCTGTGATGTTGCTGGGAACCACCATACAATCTGGTACCATCCTCCTCGCACCCACCTTTGAGATACTTATATGCGTTAATGAGATCTCCTCTCAGTCTTCTTTAGACTAAACAGAACCAGCTTTGGGAATCATAGACTCATAGAATATCACCTTAATATCACATAGTTCCAACACCCCCAGTCATTTCTGTGGCCCTCCACTGGACCCTCTCTGGTAGCTCCTTGCCTTTCTTGTACCGGGAAGCCCAGAATACCGCTGACTACAGGCCTTCAACTGTATTCTACTGTGCTGATCATGAGCCTCTGAACTTTCTGATCCACAACATCTTGCATGTGTTATCCATCCTCCCATAGATTCCTTGATTTGTCTTTCAATAAGGTTGTCCCAAAGAGAATGTGGAAAAACCTAGGGGTGGCTTACTCAGCAGTGACCTCCTTAACAAATTTGTGGAAAAATGTGGGAACTAACTTTGGGAAGGTGTGACAGTGAGAAATAATTTTGGAACAAGAGTCACAGAACGATAGCATTGCTGACAGGAGGAAAACTGTAGGTTTTTATAAGTAACTCTGGTGAAATCTCTTTGCAGTACTATAATGATACTGTCAGGGTAGATACTGGTCAGTGGAAGAATAATACACCCTTTGATGTTTCGATATTTAAGATCAAAGTTTGAACTGAAATTTATGTTTCCTTATGTGTTACACGGAAACTGCATGGTTAACTCTTGTTTTTATATTCCTCTCTTCAGACCAAATGGGTGTAAGTCTCATTTCAAAGCTGAACAAAAAGATTTGCAAATGCTTAAGCTTTTGGCTTTTTTTGAAGAGGCAGTGGAAGGTTGCCAAGTGACTGATCTTTGATCTGATCTTCAGATATGTGCCCAGGAATTTAGGGGCCATGCTGAATTAAGTATGGTCTGTCTCCTGCAAGAAACCTGTCTTTTTTTCCATCTAAATAATGGTAAAGAGAAACTAAGGAAGAAACATACAGAGTTTTTTTTCAAAGCAGCTCTGTTTTCAAGAAAAAAAAAACAAAACAACAACCCACAATGCAATGACAGACCAGATGTGGCACATTCCACTAGGTAGACCTATAAAGAGTTGCACAGACTGTATGCAACACAAACTAAACACCTGAAAATGTTACTGAGTTTGTAAGATAAGGGGCTAGGAAGTGCTATAATTAAGGTTAACAGTGCAATCATAGCATAGCCCTTCTTTATGGATGCATGCTGATATAATTTTAATTGTGTACTCTTTTTTCTACTAGCGCCTTTAACCATTCAGGCCACAGAATAACTAATTTTATTTTTTTCTTTTTTTTTTTTACTTTCATCTCTCAATATGTCCATATATCCCATTACTTTAAATTAGTCAAACTGCACTGAAAAAAAATTACTGCTTTCTGTAGTCCTTATCATCACATCATCTGAAGAAAACAATCCCTATTTTTGCACAAAACATGCATGAATGATTTGAATTTCTGCATTACACAGAGGCATTGTGGTAAGAAGTTATACCCTACTTTCAGACAAACCACAGCGTAGAATTTGATATTGCAGAGATTTCATGTTGTATTTGAACTTCTGTTCAAAGCTTAACATCCAGAGGCTTCAATTGCATCTGGGAAGGAAGGTCAAGAATTTTTGCACATTCACCTCATATAAAATCAAGAATAATGACTAGCCTTTGTGAAACAGCTGGGTAAGTGACTTGATTAGCACCAGAGAGGAACTCTGTGGCTGAGACAGGGCTAAAAGCCAGCTTTTCCTCTCAGCATTTGGCTTCCTTGAGAATGTCTTTGTTTTTCCTGAAATTTCCTGCTCTTCTGTTTTGATAAAATTTTACATGAAATAGGGCGAAAATCCCACTCTGTTAGACTTTGTGTTCAATTAATTGGCTGTAGAACAGGAAAGATGTAATAATAAATATGGAAGAATAAAACTAAAATGCGACTTATCTTTTGGGCATGTGCATTTCTACAGTTTAAGTGGGTTTTCCTATGTGCTTTAAAAAGAAATACTGGGGGAAGAAAAAGAAGTCACTACCCATTGAGGCACCCTCTGATCATCAGAAAGGCTGAGCTCTTTGGGACCACCACACCAGACGGGCACTGTAACTGACAGCAGCAGTGTGTTATGCCCCCTCTTCCTATGCACAGGCAGTGAAAGGGCTAAAGCAATTCCATAATAATGTCTTCAGGCATTTCCTGGCAAGGAAGGGCATGGTGGAACAGCTGCACTGAGCAACATGCTCCAGACTCTGGAAAGATTTGTGCCGGCTGGTCCATTCACTCCAAACACAATCCTCTCTGCCTTGCTCATTCCACTTTAACACTTCCTTCTTTCCTTCTATCTGCCCCTTTCTGACCCCTCTTCTCCTTACCCTACCATTCCCAGCATCTCCTCTTCCACCCCTTACTCAGTCTATCAACATTTTTTCCCAGACACTGGAGATTCTGTATAAGGCATGTGGGTTTCTGTACTCAAACTAACCATCCTTTAAACTCATTTGAGAGATATGTACATTTCGGGGACAAGACTTTTCTTATCTCAATGTAGATAACTAGTGTAAGTGACCCTGGGTATCAGATTTTAGACTTCAAAACTATACAAAGTATATAGTAACTGATAACCTGGCACATTTTGAAGAACTCCCATACTTTTAGTACAAACCTAAGCCTTTCCTGCCCTCTGTATGATCCAGCTGCACCACAGTGGAGGAATACAGTCCTTTCAAAGTGCAGAATAAAATTTTCTTTAACCTCATTCTCAGAAATAGCTGAATTTGTGCAAAAAAATTCCAACAAGAATGAAATGAAGCATGGAACAGACAATGACATGTTAAAAATCAGTCCAAACGATCAGGCAAACTCTTGAAGATTTAGAATGCTTAGATTGCCAATACTTATTTAGAAGTAAAGTACCACGTAAAACAATGTACCAGTAAAAAGGGCTACAAGGCACTACTAGACAAGCTTTTAACGAACTCTGTGGACAGACTGTGGTTTGTATATTATTGTAGCTACTATTATTAGCAGTATTAGTAACATTAGTACGTGCAGCTAATTAAAGGTTACATTACGTATGAAATATTCTTGTTTTCCTTAGGTGAGTGTAACTCAGACAACCTCACCATAGCATAACACATTCTGTATCAGAGTAGTGGCGGGTGTAGCTTTTTTAAAGCTTTGAGAAGTGCTGTGCTACTCTTTTAGGTCAGCCTCTCTACTGGTTCCTTGTCTAATCCAGCAGACTTCTGTAAAGTGGAGTTCAGTGCCACTATTCCCACTTAGCAAAATTGCTTAACCTAATTGCATTTAACCTGAAAACCTGTAATACTAGGTGCTAACCATGAGAAAATCATGCTTGCCTGTTCTCAGATTTACCTAAGGCAGGTGGTGCTGGGATTACAACCATGAGATGCTTGGACACAAGGCACTTGATATCAAGGTGGAGCATACAAATTAGACAAAGGTTTTCTTGTGTTGACCAGCAGTCCCTTCTATACTGAGTGACACAGGCAAGGTCCTGAGCAGAGTGCCTTCCCTGCAGGCAGTAGAGCTGCATCAGTTTGCACCTGCTGAAAAAGCTGACCCATTGTATGCAGAGCATCACCTCAGATATATTGAAATATATTTTCAGTTAAGAATCCTGCTTAGTAAGATAATATAAATACTTAGTAGGGTAATACCAAGATAAAAAAGTGATTTTGCATATGATTTCTTTTCAGAACAGCAAACTATATGGTGCTGTAAATTATCATAAAACTATTTTTGAATTTTTAATTTTAATGTCATTGAAATTTTAATCACTATTCTAATTGAAGTGAATACTAAATTATTAACAAAAATATTATTGCTTTTAAAAGTGGCCTTTTTAGAAATTAAAAAAAATACTGTTATAAAAAAGGGCAAAAAGTAATTTCTTATTCTCATGCTCATTCAGCTCCACACAGAGAAGTGTGTATTCTAATTGCATTTCAGATTCAAAGTAGAAGTGTGATTTTTAGACCTAAAAGTGAAAATGGATTTTTTTTAGACTTATCAAAAAAATAATTTGAAAATGAAAGTGAAAAGAATAATGGTGTTGCATCTTCTACAGACATTTTTACTACAAAGTAATAAAAATGCAATAAAATTATTCATGAAACTTGTCAATAGTTAATGTATTGTCTTTGAGATCCTTAGTATCCTAATATAACCCCTTGGAACTGTTTTACTTCTATATTGATGTGCTGGGATTATAACACACATTGGAGAGCTATGCAGAATGTAAATGCAGTGTCAAAGATTACAGAAAACCACAGGGGAAATTAAGAGCTGTTTCTTGTATGGTGTTAGAGGCTTTAAGCTATTTTGTTCTGGGCATCTTGTCGTTATTGTTTTGTATTTAAGACTTTGGTGGTGATAAGTGATACATTCTGAAGGTAAGAATTACTCTTGTGGAATAGTGAAATCCCAAAGGAATTATATTTAAAAATTTGCCTGTTTTCAGAAAGTTTTCCTGGAGATTTTCAGATTTAGAGAAATAAAATTTGGAGATGTTCTTGGTGTTTCATGTCTGCATATAACTCCATTACACTGTAGCTATGAATCAAACTCAGTCAGTGCAAAATTTCTCTTAATTTCAGTGGGCATAGGCTGTCAGGTTGTGGTTCATCCACACCTCTATGCAAACTCTTGGTCACTAAAGGTGAGAATTTGACTCACGCTGTTTCTGGAAAAAGAATGGCTTGGAAGGTTTGCTTGGAAATATTTTTTTTTCATTTGCTTTCATTTTTTCCCTTACTAGACTGGCATACAGATGTCTACACATTTCAAGTTATTTTCTTTTTTGGTTTTTTTTTTTTTTGTACAGCGTTTGCTTCTTTTTTTTTTTTGTTTGTTTGTTTCTTTGTTTTTATGGGAGTGGACTAGGACTTCTTACTGCCTGTGAAACTGAACGAGATCCATTTCAGGTTTACAGTATTCCTTGAAAAACAAAATGTGAGGGGCTGTATTTCTCTGTCTGACAGCCATTCAAAAACAGTTTGTTTTCAAGAAGGTTACCCTTTAAGTCGAATGGCTGTTAGGGGACACACAACCTCCTTGGTCCTACCACACTGAACTTACTATTCATGTTTTCCACTCAAGGTAGCTACCTTTCTGATCATAAGTTGTTACCAAAGTTAACATCTTGACCATGTTGAATACATTCACAATTATAATGAGCAGTGATGACTAATGCTTATTTATGTGTGAAGGATATTTAAATGGCGTTTGTGAACAACACCCGCATTCACAAAATTGCTGTGTTACGGAGTTTTTCAGGGTCTCCTGTAGTTAGCTACCTACTGCTGGGGCCATGTCATGTCATTTCCAGGTTAGTGAAAAGGAAAGCTGTAAATCTTCATGCTTTATGCTCAAGATGCAGCACACAGACATGAAAGGATGGTGGCACTTGGGACTGACAAGAGTTTGAACCTGGGGGATTGTCCAAAAAACAGAACAAGGCCATGAGGTGCTGACACTAGATGTGAAAACACAGGCAGCTTGCAGAGTACCTGAAATTTCAAAGCAATAAAAGAAATATGAACATGGAAAATAACAGAGCATTGTGCTTTCATAGTAAAGGAGTATAGTTTAATTGCAGATCAGTTAGGAAAACATGATCTGCATAGCATAAGGAATGTGGAGAATGGACCTGGAATAATTTCCATTTCACAGACATCTACTTAGGTGATCCAAGAAAATGGTAAGATGATAAGGAAACAGAAATGTCAAATGCATGCCAGTGTTGTATTGTTTTGTCTCATTTTCTTTGTTGTTTCTGATAAATAACAAAGAATTCTTGGTATTTTAGACCACTATGCAAAAGTTGTGTGCCTATTAATCATCCCTAAGGACTCAGCTGCAAGCCCCAAAAGGCTAAAGTAAAAAAATTATAATGGTAGAGTATCTGAAACTAAACAAAATTTGTAGGACAAAGACAATGCACAATTTCATTTCCTTCAAGGAGTGAGACAGAAGTATGCATACACAACATGTACTACAGAAACCAGCATAAGAAGTCATTAATGTTATCTGCTGAAATTCAGTATCAGGCTTCGTTCTCAGTTCACTTTTTGTCACATTTATATTAGTACACCTTATATGACAATAGGATCATAAAAAGCTTTTATGATTAAAAAGCTTCAGTAGTGCTTCCTTGCTTTTCACTTGGTGAGGCCCAGCATAATCTACACTGATGCACATGAAAGCAGGCTTTCACAGACTAGTGGCAATAACACGTGAGGGCCTTTCAACTTAGGAGCATACTGTGTCCGAAAAACCTGGTGGCTTTCAGGGCACACAGCAAAAAACATGTGCACAATCTGATTTCTGCTAGTGAGTAACCATGCTCAGACAGCTGAGAAGTAGTTCTATTTCCACACCCTTAAATATGAACCACTTACTGTGCTTTCTACACAACTGTGTGTAGTTCAGTATTTGATTTAATGGTGATTATTTCTTATTATTCTCCATCTGGCTTCTGAAGGAAGTTGGCCTCTGACACCACTTAAGCAGAAATAGTTTGTAAATTTGTTTCCCAAGGGCTTTGTGATTGCTTTTGATAATAGGTGCTGCTGATGTAAATTGCTGTTATTATCTTCAGTGACTCAGTAATCCATTGGTTATTGATCTATTAAAACTTTTTTCATTTTAAAAGACAGGAACAAAAATTGTGCTGTAGCCTGCATTTCAAAACTTCATTAAAAGTTTAATTAAATTTATATAGTTTTGCAAGGAAATCAAGATGCATGAGTTGAATGCACTATGGGTTTGGATTTTAACTCACTGTTTTAAAGTTTTCTGTTTAGACGTTGATAGTTTCTTGCATTTTTGGCTATTTCTATCACCAGTGGAAGACAAAGCAGCAAGTCCAAAAAGAAATTACTTTTTTTTCCAGTAACTGTTGGGGGGTTCTACATGAGTAACAGAGATACTCTCCATCATCTTTACCAAGTCTTGGGAAACGGGAGAGGTGCCTGAGGACTGGAGGAAAGCAAATGTCACTCCTGTCCTCAAAAAGGGCAAGAAGGAGGACCTGGGTAACCATAGACCGGTTAGCCTCACCTCCATTCCTGGGAAAGTGATGGAACACCTTATCCTTGGTGCCATCTTAAGGCATATCAGGGATAAGAGGGTTATGAGGGGCAGTCAACATGGCTTCACCAAGGGGAAGTCATGCTTGACCAATCTCGTAGCCTTTTATGAGGAAATAACACGGTGGATGGATGATGGCAGAGCGGTGGATGTGGTCTACCTTGACTTCAGCAAAGCGTTTGACACAGTCTCCCACAGCATCCTTGCGGCTAAATTGAGGAAGTGTGGTCTGGATGATCGGGTAGTGAGGTGGACTGTGAACTGGCTGAAGGAGAGAAGCCAGAGAGTTGTAGTCTATGGGGCGGAGTCTAGTTGGAGGCCTGTATCTAGTGGAGTGCCTCAAGGGTCGGTACTGGGACCAGTATTATTTAATATATTCATCAACGATTTAGATGAGGGAATTGAGTGTACTATCAGCAAGTTTGCTGATGACACTAAGCTGGGAGGAGTGGCTGACACGCCAGAAGGCTGTGCTGCCATCCAGAGAGACCTGGACAGGCTGGAGGGTTGGGCGGGGAATAACTTGATGAAATATAACAAGGGAAAGTGTAGAGTCCTGCATCTGGGCAGGAACAACCCCAGGTTCCAGTATAGGTTGGGGAACGACCTGTTAGAGAGCAGTGTAGGGGAGAGGGACCTGGGGGTCCTGGTGGACGACAGGGTGACCATGAGCCGACACTGTGCCCTTGTGGCCAAGAAGGCCAATGGCATCCTGGGGTGTATTAGAAGGGGGGTGGTTAGTAGGTCGAGAGAGGTCCTCCTTCCCCTCTACTCAGCCCTGGTGAGACCTCATCTGGAATATTGTGTCCAGTTCTGGGCCCCTCAGTTTAAGAAGGACAGGGACCTGCTGGAGAGAGTCCAGCGCAGGGCAACTAAGATGATTAAGGGAGTGGAGCATCTCCCTTATGAGGAAAGACTGAGGGAGCTGGGTCTCTATAGTTTGGAGAAGAGGAGATTGAGGGGTGACCTTATTAGTGTATATAAATATATAAAGGGGGAGTGTCACGAGGATGGAGCCAGGCTCTTCTCAGTGGCAAACAATGAAAGGACAAGGGGAAATGGGTACAAATTGGAACACAAGAGGTTCCACTTAAACCTGAGAAGAAACTTCTTCTCAGTGAGGGTGACAGAACACTGGAACAGGCTGCCCAGGGAGGTTGTGGAATCTCCTTCTTTGGAGACATTCAAGACCCGCCTGGACAAGTTCCTGTGTAACCTTATCTAGGTGTTCCTGACCCGGCAGGGGGATTGGACTAGATGATCTTTTGAGGTCCCTTCCAATCCCTAACATACTGTGATACTGTGATACAATAGCTAGCTCATAGATACCAAAAACTAGGCAAAATTACTTCAGTTCTAAACACTTGACTTTGAAAAGTGTACTCAGGTCAATTCCCAAGCCATCTTTTCTTATAAACTAATTAAACACCGAAGTGAAATAACAATAAAACTCTCATTAATAGGAAAGAGTTGCCTTAGGTAGCAAAATATTAGTCCAGAAGAAACTTTCAAACTTTCTTCTGTCACCAGCTGTAAAAAACAGGGGCAGCTTATAAAAGGAAGGCTGATACAAAACAACCCTAGCAGAAAAAGTAAGAGAGGCTGAAATTAATCTGCACAGAAATTGCAAACAGTACAGGAAACCCTCTGAAAAGGTTAGAAGTTTCAGTCACTGAGGCTGCCCCCAACTGGACCATAACTCACTCGGATAGAGGTGGAGTAAGCAGGACCATCCTCTGTTACAGGTCTACACTATCATTAAACACGAGTAAGACACAGGCAAACTGGGATAAAGGCATAATGTTCTTAGAAATTGTTAGGAACTATGGCTGGATAAGCACAGCTTAAGTGAAATACCTATTGTTTGATGCAAATACGTTTTAATAATAGGGCAACTTGTTTCTGCCACTGAATTTGCCAACTGATGGTAAAAACAGTTCTGTAAAAGTCATCTAGGAAAAAGAACAAATGGGAACAATTATTTTTGCAGAGCAGATTTCCTAAATGGAAGCTTCCTGCAAAAAAGACTGAAATCACTTGCTTTAGCTAGTGCTCTTTTCTTGTTTGTTTTATTTGTTTCGGGTTTTCTTTATCTGTAGAGTATGCACAGTTTTGTAATGCCACAGCTGCTAAATTATGTATTTCTAATTTGCTTAAATCTGTCAGTCTCTCTTCCCCTATATAGATAGATGTAGATAGCTTGATTTATTGTTTCATTAATTGAATTGTTTGTCAAAGCAAAGGATATTTAAGAAAAATCAGTCCTGCTGTTTCTTTTAAAACAGACATTTGCATGTATATAGGTACAAAAATATTTATGAATATATCTGTTCAACTTCAGAGGTGCCCTTCTTTACTCAAGGTCAGTGTGTTAGGCCTACAAGGTACTGTCTTTCAGTATACTGTCATGATGGTAGATGTCTTCAAGTAAAGTAGAATTTGCCTGACCTGACTTCTTGTATGTAGAATAGGGCACCTGGAAAAAAAAACGGCAAGGAGCTGATGGTAGTGAGCTTCTGAACTTTAAACATGTTTTCTTTGCTACAAATTAGCATTACTGACACACTTATCTCACAGCATTTCACAAATGTTGGTGACCTTTACCCAGACAGCTTTGAAAATATAATTCTTAAAGTAGAAGACACACGCCTAATAAATTCAGTTCTGAAAGACTCACAAGTCAGGAATCTTCACAGGGCCCCAGTGTTAATTTTACATCCAGACCACAAAAAGCTTCAGTCTTAGCTAAACACCTAACTCCCTTAAGTCTGTACAAATATATATGTTGCTTGACTGAAATATGAAGTAATCGTTTTAATACATATTATGGTTGCGCATGGTGGGTTAACCTAAGAAAATTACTGTATATACAACAAATGAAGCAAACCAAACAGTACCTAGAAACACTTCTTTGTCTCCCCAAAAGGAATATAAGAACACTAGCTCAAAAGGAGGTGATGACATTATTAGTTGAAAACTATCTTGCCATCAAAGTTTAGTTTTACAAGATGCATTTCATTTCTCAAAGGTGATTTCACTCAATGTAGTAACATGATAAATGCTTTTGAGGTTTTCTGGGTGAGCTCTCTGAAGAAACTCAGGACTGAGCAGCCCACGCTGGTTTAATCTTCTACCAGCAGAACCAGGGAACCATCATCCCAGAGAACTGCAAATAAACGTCATCACTGAAATATGAAAGGGGATAGAGGACTTGAGCATCCCTGCAGTCATTGGTTTCTTGGTTTCTCTATTTAGACTTCAAGAAGTAGTGCTTCTTAATGTAAACCATGCTAGTACTTTAGAAATGCCACTAGCTCCTTCATGTCCTGACTGACAAATGTCAGAGCAGTCCTTTCAGGGACTTCTGATGCTGCCTCATTTGAACTTGTCCTATACATGCAAGAAAAATCCTTCTATTAATCCTCTGAGAAGCTTATTTGTAAGGAGGAATTTAAAATCACAGTGGGAATAAAAATCTGTGTTGTGGCTTGTGTGGTACTTGTGTGATAATGAGCTGTACTTGAATTACTTTACATGGTTTCAAGTATATCTGCACCATTTGGGTGCAGACTACGATCCCTGCAGTACGCTGTTGGATAGACAGGGAAATGTGTTTACAGGAAGCATTACTTTTACAGTGTAGGTGGTGACATGTCACTGTAACAATTTAAGAGGTCATTGTGTGCTCTGCACAAAAAAAATCTTGCTCCAATCCTGAGCTCCTGAATTTGGGTAAGATGAACAGAGAAACTGCCTGAATTCTATGCTGTATACAGCACAAAGGCTGCTTCTTAAGAATGTCAAAGTAAATAAATGCTTTTCTGCACACATCCCCTCCATTTCCCGAAGCTTCTAGAACTCCCTCTCTCTAAGAATTGTAGAGATGGTAGCGGTGAGACATGGCTAGAGCAAAACTGACTTTTCTTCTTTTCTTTTTCTTTACTTGTCTGTTTATTTTCCAATAGGTATCATCCTCTGGAAAAGACTTCATGGGTACAATGACTTGTAATTTCTTCCCCAGAAAGTTAACAATGCCAAAAAAGGAAGGGAGCTTTTTTTGGTGAGTGACTAATGAGGAACATTAGAAACAGATCATAAGGCAAAGAAGTCAAGGTGATGACAGATATGGTCTTAAAAATGATGTGGATCTTCTTTAGCTGTGTTTGGTTTATTATGTAAGTTCTTTGCTGTTGGAGATTTTGGCACAGTTATTGTAACTGCTCTGTAAATTTTTATATACTTAGCTCATGACCCTTTGAATATTGGTTGGTTCGTATTTTTCACCAGCATTGATTTCAGCTAAAAATGCATTCCACCTCCCTCCTCCCATTCTCCTTCTCTCTTGACTTTTCCTGGTGCATTGGGATTATTTATGGCTCACTGGATAATTTCAGAGAGTGCTTGGGTTTTTAAAGCTAGTTCCTAGGCTCAACTACTTCAGTCTTGCAATGCAGAGATTTTGGTACTAAATAAGATTGCCTTGAAGATGTACTGAATTCCCATCACTTGCATTGACATCCCACAAATAAAATCCAGCATTTCTGAGAACTGGAGAAAAGCTGTTCTTGGTCCCCTATCAAACTGTCTAGCTTGGGAAATGTTGTTTTATAATGTTTGGCACCCAAAACCATCTTCTGTCAGACAGGGATGTTAACTTTACTATATCTACATAAAAGTTGTAATGATCTAGAAATCAAAAGAACATCAAGTATTCATTCATAGTTGGGGCTAAAACCTACTTACTATAGTTATGTCCCTCTTTGGAATTAGCTAATGTAACACTGATAAAGGTTCTATTCAGTCACTGTATTCAGCAACTGCAAACCTGGGCTTCTACTTAGTTGTTTTTAGCTTGCTTCCTTTAGAAAACCGATTTATTTGCTAAATTAACTTTTTTCTTGATTACTGATTGCATTCATGGCTTTCAATACCATAGAAAACGGTAAAAGCTCATCTGAATAAAAATTAAAGCAGTTACTTCTAGTTCAGTTTGAAGTAATACCTCTCAGCTTTCAATACTAAATTCTTGTTCTCTGTATATATTATTCCCTAAATATAGTCTGGGTATGGTTTACAATCAGTATTACTATATTACATTTTTATGTGAATCTTGTCATGTGTGAAATATGAATTTTGTAGATGGTAACACCAAGATTTGAAATATCTCAAAAGGGAAAATAGAAAAATCCTCCTTGCCAGTTTTTCCTTCAAATGAATATAGGGTTTAGAAAGACACAGGGCTGATAGCACAGAAGAATTGAATTTATTTATCTGTGAAACCTGTCTAGCACCAGCAACAACAGCAGCTTCTTCCTCATTTCTATGCTGATGCACTTGACTCTGAGGTGAAGTACCCATGTCTAACGAAGCATCTCATTAGTCACTCTAGACATGGCTTATTAATGTTATTGCTAAAAAAGGTACTGATATCTTCCTAGTACAGATGTTTGACCATAGTGAAATTTACATACATCAAAAATATATTTTTCAAAATAAATGAAAAACCACTGGGTTGTGGTAAGTTGCATTAGCATTTAGTGACTTAGGAAAAGTGGATTTTGCATATCAGAAGCATTTTTCTGATCTGTCAGGCAAATTAACTTTCTCTAGAGCTAAGGCTAACAAGCTTTGCTAAAGTCAAGCCTTTGAAAAATACAACTAGTAAAACTACAGTGGACAACTTTCAGTTAGTGGAGTACCTCTGGAACAATGCAGGCATCAGAAGTTCCCATATTCAGCCTGAGTTTTAAGAAAAGCTGAAGTGCCTGTCGTAATAGGTACCTACTTGGCTCCATCCGTCTTCACCAAAGCACCAGCAATTTGCTTGAATCCCACTATAAGCAATGGGAATATTCACATACTTAGGTAAAAACTGTAGTACTTTGGTGGAACTTGGTCTGAGTGGGGTGTAGACCCTGAGAGGAATACACAAAATCTGGTTTTGCAACAATCTTGACTATACAAGATTAGGAGGTGATCCTGCCCTTCTACTCTGCCCTTGTGAGACCTCACATGGAGTATTGTGTACAGATCTGGTGTCCTCAACATCAAAAGGACATGGAACTGTTAGAACAAGTCCAGAGGAGGGCCACAAGGATGATCAAGGGACTGGAGCACCTCCCATATGAGGATAGGCTGAGAAAGCTGGGGCTCTCCAGCCTGGAGAAAAGAAGGTTGTGTGAAGACCTCATAGCAGCCTTCCAGTATCTGAAGGGGGGCTATAGGGATGCTGGGGTGGACTCTTCATTAGGGACTGTAGTGGTAGGACAAGGGGTAACAGGTTAAAACTTAAACAGGGGAAGTTTAGATTGGATATAAGGAAGAAATTCTTTACTGTCAGGGTGGTGAGGCACTGGAATGGGTTGCCCAGGGAGGCTGTGAATGCTCCATCCCTGGTGGTGCTCAAGTCCAGGTTGGACGAGGCCTTGGGTGATATAGTTTAGTGTGAGGTGTCCCTCCCCATGTCAGGGGGGGTTGGTACTAGATGACCTTAAGGTCCTTTCCAACCCTAACTATTCTATGATTCTATGATTCTACAATTTGAAATTGTAAACCTGAAAGAGAGGAGAAAATTTAAATTTATTTTGTGAATTTGTTTAACAGCTCAAAGGTCATATCCTTGAAAAAAAATCATTGCCCATTCAGTGGTCTGGATGATTTGATTTTCTTATTATTGGTGAGACACTGAAGTGTTAAATGAAAACCCACTGGTGGAGGCAAGAGGGAGAAACTCTTGGCTGGATGAGAGTAGGGGAGGCAAACTCTTTCATTATGCCAGAAATGGCTCCCAAGGAAGAACTGGACAAAAAGCTGCTCTGTGCTTATACTGCACTTGTTTAACAAGCTTACAATTCAAGAAACTACTCGCTTTCTTATCACACAAGTATTGATAGCTTATCAAATTTAGAGACCCTGTGGCCATCTATAATAAGACAGTCTGAAGTCATTGTTTTCCAATTGTTTTTCTACCAGTTTTTGAAACTTGACATATGCAGTATTATTCTTCACAGAAAATCATGTGGGGAACATCTCAAGTGTCCATATGATGTTCTTCACTCATTCTCATATTCTCACATCCATATGCACAGCATCACAATATCTGTGGTTTCAGAATTCCTCATTTCTAAAAGGAATACAGATATATGTGTCTGTGTGTCTGCATATGTAAGTGTATATAAATATTTTTGTTTATTATACAATGCATATATATGTATAT
Source organism: Neopsephotus bourkii (assembly GCF_033783945.1). Classification (NCBI taxonomy): domain Eukaryota; kingdom Metazoa; phylum Chordata; class Aves; order Psittaciformes; family Psittacidae; genus Neopsephotus; species Neopsephotus bourkii. The sequence goes on along the minus strand of NW_026901152.1, from coordinate 910,098 downwards.
ATATCTCATATACATACATATACACACAAATATGTATATCATACAAATACAGGCTGGATGGAGACTGGATTGAGAGCAGCCTTGAGGAGAAGGGTTTGAGGGGATTGATTGATGAGAAGCTCAGCATGAGCCAGCAGTGTGCACTTGAAGCCCAGAAAGCCAGCTGTATGCTGGGCTGCATCAAAAGTATCATGGCCAGCAGGCCAAGGGAGATGATCCTGCTCCTCTGCTTTGCTCTTGTGAGACCCCACCTGCAGTACTGTGTGCAGCTCTGGGGCTCCCAACAACACAACAGGGACATGGGCCTGATTGAGCTAGTCTAGAGGAAGGCCATGAAGATGATCAGAGGGCTGGAGCACCTCTCCTATGGAGACAAGCTGAGAGCTGGGCTTGTTCAGCCTGGAGAAGAGAAGGTTCAGGGCAGACCTTATAACAGCCTTCCAATACCTAAAGGGAGCCTACAGGAAGTCTGGAGAGGGACTTTTTACAAAGTGTAGTGACAAGACAGGGAAGAATGGCTTTAAACTGGAAGAGGGGAGATTTAGATGTAAAGAAATTCTTTACTGTGAGGGTGGTGAGAGACTTTTGTAATTTGGTGTTGTGTTTTGTTTTCACAAAGGAATTTGTTTCAAATTTTTATTTTTTAACGGCCCAGATTCAGAGGTGTCAATAAAATGAAGGTATGCCTTAAAACTATGTCATTTTTTTTATTTTTTAGAGGTGGAATCCTGATATGTCTCAGGATCCTGGAATACTAACTAAGCTGCCTTGAACTGTGCTCTGCAATCGGAGTAGACCTTTCATACAAATCTATTGGACAATTACTTGGTTAAATCAATACTCTTCTCCCTTTTGTTTGCAGTCTTCGTGCTTGTGGTTCGTAGCTGGTTTAGCTGAGTCACATTTTACCTTTCTGCTTTTTAAGAACAGTTATAAAACTCGAAGTGAGTATTCACATTGAAGCTCATTGTGCAATGCAAATTTTCTTCTATATGTTAACATTAAAAATGGGCAGGCTGTTTTTCCAAAGCAGCGTTAGTTGTATGAAGTAAAATGAGTCACTATGCTTAAAACAGAAGTTTTGCCTTCTGGAGATATTCTCCCTTACAAGAATTTGTTAGTGTGTGTCCATGAAACTTCCTGGTGTTAAACTGGATTTTGAATGCAGAGATGTTTTCTACCCAAAATTATAACATTTCACATAAAACATTTTTCCTTCCCTTCGGTTTTCAGCCAGAATACTTTAGCTTCTGAAATTCCTTGCAATGAACCATAACAGTCTGGGTGGTGCATTCTCAGTTGCAAGGTACAATCCTTTGATAAAGGCCATTTGGATGAAAGCCTTCTGCAGAATGGCCTAATTGAGAAGACTTCTGGGGCTGCCAGTGAAAGGAACTTGCCACTCTGTCTCAGCAACTGGGACACTTAATCAAGCAGACAAATAGGTCTGAAGTGGCGGAGAGAAATTTTCAGTGGTTAAGATGGGGGAGTATAGGGTTTGCTGCAACTCAGTAAGCCACTGAGTTGGCTGAAAGCAAGCCTGAGAGCAAAGGTCTACCCTGCAGAGATGCAGCCTGAGAGGCAGAAGCTTTTTGTATTTTAGGTTCCCTGTGTCCTAGACAGACCCATCTAAACATTCTAGCTAACAGAGGTCCTCTTGCACAGATTTTGGTCTGTTCTAAATACAATTTTTTAAAAATGAATGAGACTGGGAAAGTATTTTTCATCAGAGGCTGGTGATAATGGTTCTACTGACTTCTGTTTGCTCAGCAAAAGTGTTTTGCTCTTCCCCATTTTCTGACAGTTCATGACTCTGTAGCTACAGCAGCTGTGTGGTACGCTGAGGTAAACTGGACTGGTGCAATCACCATCTGGTAGTACACATGTATTCCTGACTGTCCATCCCCACTGCCCCATGTCAGTACAGCGAGTGGTGCAAAAGTCTAAACTGCAGCTGTTGATCTATAGATATGTGGACAAGCCTTTGTAATCTATGAATAAAGTATTATGTATTCCCTCTTCTTTAAAAATGTTAAATTCTTATCAGTCTATAATTCGATACCAGACATAAGCCAGATTTGGTTTGTTACCTCTAAGCATGCAGTGAATATACTATTCAAATGTACAGGCTGTGTAAGCTCAGACAATCAAGATTCTTCTTGGTCTTTCTTAGGCTGTCAGGCACCAAATTCAAGTTCAAATCAACACAAAAATGCCATCGGTGTTGGGAACCAGGATTTTAATCTAGAATGCCCTCTATAAAGAGGAGAGGTGCTTCCTGTTCTTCAACTTTAAAAGTCTCTTGTGTACTTGCTTAATTTTCATACTACATTTTAAAAGAGCAGGTCTTGGTGAGGCATGAAGGGCTTCAACCTCTTGGTTATCTGGATAGCTGGTGATGATGGTGTGAGCAGAGCCATACAATGAGCAATGCAATGAGTAAGTTCCTATGTTCTGCAAAGATAAAAGGCCTATATTTCATGTTACAGGAGACAAAGGGGACTACTGTTACCTGGGACAATGTTCCTTATATGTTTATTTTGTATGAAGCCACAGAGGAAACTGTATTTTTCTAATGGAATTTTGATTTTTTTTTTTGCTTAATTGTGTTTTACTGCTCTGTGTTCCAGATGGGTAGTGGTCACATGCTGCTTCTTATGTGTTGTTTGCAATTAGTAATGATCTTCATAAGTGATGTATAGTTCATTTGCATTTTGTGTTGCAGCTATGTGAAATGCAGGTTGCTTGTGAGGGGTGCTGCTGTTAATGTAAGTGGACAAACACAACATTTTAATTCACAGCAGTACAGATGCGTCTCATCTAAATAGGGCTTACAGACCAGTGGAAGAAATGTTAAAAATATATTGCTGACTAGTTGCAGGAGAAGTTTTATGTTGGTGTGTGTGGTAAGGAAACTCCCTTGAAATTGTCAGTACTAGAATTTTTTCCAGCCCACCTCAACCTAATCAGTTCTTCAGGGAGTGTGTTTTTCTTTGCTTTAATAAAACCCAAACACCTTAACCCAGCCTGCAGAATAAAAACTACCTTAAAATTGCCACTTTAATACTGCTGGGAAAGAAGAATCTGAAGTCTCTTAAGAGTCAGATCTCCTGCCTTCTTGAATTGAAAGTGGACTCTGCATCGTTTTTCTTTTACAGATTACTAAAAGCCGTAATAAAATGCTCCATTTTCCAGCCAACGCACAGAACCTTTTGTATTCTGCCTCCCTTCTGCCTACTCCAGAGATTTGCCTTGATAGCAGGAGAGTGGCCTGTCTTTGCACTGCAAGGCTCCTGGCCTCCCAAAGGAAATTTCACCTTTCTGACATCCAGTGCTCCCCAGACTCTTTCTTTCTGCATGCTGGCTTTGAGAATACCACCCCAGTCAAATAAACAGTTCTGATATTTGAGCATTATAGCTGTCATTTCATACTTATTCCATCCCTCTTGTCTCTTAGTAATCCAGCAGGGCTACAATATTGTCTCATCACCCTGTAGACATTCTGCGTCTCGTCACAACAGTGATGCACGCGTACGCATGCCGCAATACCATTCATGTTGTTGAACTTCACACATTAAAACCAGCACACTGCTGTGTCACTTCCTTTTTAGGATTCAGACAATTTAAATGTTTACTTCACTTGCAGTGGCAGCATCATAACTCCACATTTTAGTATCCACAGATTACAAATATTTTATCATCAATGAATAAGTTGGACAAATGAGCCCCTGCTGAGACAGACAATTCACTGCTGGTGTGCAGCAGCCTGGTTGCTCTTTTTGCTTCATTTTTTTTCTTACATAAATGCAAGAGATGAAAGACAGAAAGGGGTTTCTTTTCTTGCAAAACAGTCTTTTTTCAGACCTTTGGCTTCAGGCAGAGTTAAAATCCCTGACTTCCTGATAGTGCATTTATTTTCCTGAAATCAGCTGAGGATCTCAGCCCTGTTGTTTTCCTGAGGACCTAGATTGCATATGCCTGGTAAAAGCTGGACATTTTTTTATGTATAGACTATAATATTTAGAAATTGAATCCACCGATTTTTTAGCTGTATAGGTTCAGTAGTAAATTTCCTGTGGGAAAAGTCCTCCAACCTTATTATGTATGTACACAGCTAAATGACAGACATATGTTGGTCGTTTCTTTCTCTTTATAGTTACCTTGAAGAATATCAAATGGTTAATTTTTGCTTCCTATGTGGTCCTATGTATGGACACCACCCCCTGTTGTGCAAAGGGATTGAAAATAGAGGTTGTACTTTTCTCTTCCATGAGTGCTTCTTGTGCAGTGGGTACTGAACACAGATACCGTCAACTGGTAGCCCCAAAGTGACTTCCAATCCCACTTCCAAGATTACCTACAGAATCAGAATGAACATTAAATCTTAGGTTTTTGCCTTGCTGAGTAGCACAACAGCATTTCCTTAGACAGCTGGGTCTAGTGCTGCAACATGACAAATGAGACTGAGCTCTTCCAGCAGCTCCCACATCTATAGAGCTCCTCACAGCCAAGGCCGTAGCTTTGTAACAAACACTTGAGTTTTGCTTTCAATCCATTTTCACCACTACAGTTCATATCCTTGACCTACCTTTTCTCGGTGTACCTTTCTTGCAGAAGTGTCATGTGATAACTCATATGCTTTTTATTTTTAACACACGCATATGCAAATATGTGTGACAGGGCAGAGAGAAAAATACATCTGGAGAGCAGAAGAGACAATGTTTTTAAGTTCTCAGTGGCTTTCTCTCTTACACATGAGACATTATTTTTCAGATGTCTGCAGAAAATTGAGTTACAAGTCCCTGGCAGTGGAGATGCTGAAGTGAAAGGAAGGCTCATGAGAAGATAGCCTCCACAAGCATCATGAACAATATTGGCAATACAAACAACAAAAGCAACATTCAAGGCATCTAGGGTTAAATCTGTGTTCCACTATTCCCCTTCTGTGTGACTGGAAAAACTCATGTGAACTGAACTCTGCCTTGTATCTAAGAAGGAAACAGCAGTCTATTTAATCTATTTTTTACCTGTATTCTAGTTAGCACAGAGACTGTCTCTAGCTCTGTATTTGTTCTGTGGCTAGTATAATCAGGAGTCCTGATTTTTAGACTGACTTTGTATATTTCATAAAAGAAGTACCTGCTAATCCTTTTTACCACTGTTGAGGAGAAAGCCATCAAGTAAGGCTCCAAAACCAGTGAGCTGTTGTCTAAGAATACAGCATGCGCAGGATGCTCAGGTGTCTTCTGTTGGCATCTGTGACCAAAACCCACTGCTTTCTCCCACATCTCCCTTCAGAGTATGACTGCATATACTACTAATATACTCTCTTTTCTTGTTTTTTTTTTTTCATGGTTACTAGCTTGAGGCCAAAATTATATCTCTTTCACTGTAATATCAATCTAACTGCACTTAGGGCTCAGTATATCTGATGCAGACTAAACAGCTGTAAAACTCCCGTTAACTTCAGTCTTTTGCCAGTCTGGAGAATTCCAGACATATCTCAAAACTTGCACATCTGTCAGCTGAGGTAATTTATTGCATCTGCATGGTTTTGCAGGAATATGGCAGCGTTAATATTAGATGATACATAAAAATTGGTGCACTTTTTATGTTGCATAGCATTAACATGCACTTAAATATTCCTTAAAAATGGTGTAAAAAGCCCCAGAATGTGACAGGTAGGACTGTTTTTCAAGTGCATCTGTTCTGAATTGCAGGTACACAAAACAATCCATAATAAGACAATTCTAAGAATTTTATTATAAAGACAGCTTGCCAAATAATTTTCTTCCACAGATAAGTTGTCAGTTAGAGCAAGATAACATATGTTTGTACTGTGAATACTTGTCTTAGAATCTATGTGAATTCTTTGTCTAAATTTGTCCCTACATACATTTAGCTAGAAAAAAGTGACCTGACAATAGCTGCATTTTAGCCACTGTTTCTTCTGTTGTCTTGCCTATCTAGAAGAGAACTACATTTTTCTCACCAAAATGTAAATTGTATTTGCCTTTGAAAACAATAGGACTAGTCAAGTACTTGGATGTCTTTTCAAGTATCCAGGTGCCAATGTTTAAGAACAAATGACAGCATGAACAGTTAAGTGCATTTGTTTACCAATGCATTTTAATGCCAGGTATATCAAATACTATGAATTGCACAACTTCCCCATTCTGTGTGATAGACAGCACAGAGGAAGTTTGGATGGGCCAGCATGGTGGCTCCTGCCATACTACAGTCAGTCCTGGCACAGGGTCATGGGCTCTTTTCCACTCCCTGGATTCCCAAGGTTGAAGAGATGCTTCCAGATCCTGGTAAAGGGTTGTGGGCCATCCCTCCCTTGAAATATTTTTCAGAAACTCTTGGTTACTCCAGTATTCTTATGTATCTTTAGCTTTAGAACTGTCTAGAGAATACCCTGATAATGCTTAGGTTGTGCAACTTGAATGGATGCTCTTTTATCTGCCATTGCCACTGTATGTACGCTTCTGGACACTTATGCACTTCTTGATGATCAATGGGTTGTTTGTCCATCTACTTCCATGAGCATGCCAGAACTATTCTGGTGTTTACAATAGGCCATATTTGTGTCTACTTCTACTACATACAGAAGAAAACTCAAAATTCACGGGCTTATTCTAATGGCAGATAGCATAAACTAGGCTTAGTTTATGTTAGCTGTTACACTAGATTATAACCAGATAGTCTAACGAGATGACAGTGAGATCTGCAACCAAATAAAATGTGCTCTGTTCATAACGTAAGTGAAGATGGATAAAAAGAAGTTGTGGTTATTTATTTATTTATATTCCTTTGTGAAAGATATTTGTTTTTTCTGGGTGGTCACCTCTCTTTCCATCTACAGTTATGCATCTGGCATATTTGTAAGCATGTATTTTGCATGTGCAAATACTTTGGGCACCTGCTAGACAGTCTTACAGTTAATGTGAAGTAATCAGAGTGGTGGTGATCACAGTGAATTTCTAGACCTCCAAGCCCCACAAAACTAATTCAATTTCAGCAGAACAGATGTGAAGAGACTCCTCATAAATTCACATGAACAAAAGAGTGTTATCTCAGAGGGTGTTCTTTTCTTTAATTGGATATGTAAGTGTTTCATGGTGTTATCAATTTTCCCACCTTCTTCTCTATCATGAAATCTAATCAGCTTCCTTTCTTTAATGTCTATACTTTTTCTTATAAATGGAAAGTTCTCATTAATGGGAACGCATTTTTTTCTTCTGAATTGTGGAGCTGCACAACAGTCAAGTCCTAAGTTAAACTTTTCATTGCTAGGTTTGTACAGTTATCTTTCTGACAATAAGGTTAAATCAGAGTTTATCTATAGTATTAGCATGAAAAGAACAGATCCAATTCAACTAAGGCAGAATGTTTGGAAAAAAAGCCTTTAAGGATGCCTCAGAAGACAGTCAGCCATTTTTGTTAACATATAAAACAGTCAAGCAGGCTTGTTGTATGATGGAAGATGGTTTATCCAAGCAGTCATGTAGATTTATTACCTTCAGTTACATGCTTCAGTACTTCCAAATGCTTGGTCTGCTCACATTGTGGCTGCTGTAGAAGCTCCAGCTCTCTGAAGGCAACTTCCCTGTCAGTGCCTACCCCACTTGGAGACCTTGAGCTGTTGAAGGACTTTCTCACAGTCAAGATTTCATACTGACTACAGTTTAACACCAGCCCTTCCAGCTGGAAATACTGTTCTGATGACTACTGCGTTGTTACTCTGGAGCAAGAAAGCTGATGTTAAACACTATGAACATCTCTGGTCTTCTGGAAGGGGTGGATGAGGGTAAATTCAGGGTATAACGACAAGGAAATAACTTTTATTTTCCTAGCTTGGTTTGGGTGTAGTTCTTTTTTTCTTTGCTAATCTCTATTAAAAAATATTTAGGGGCAAGAAGAAGGTAACAGTAAACATGTATCAGCAAGGAATTCTATAAGATCTTGTAGCAAATTAGTTCACTGCACACAATTGGATTATTAAAATGACAAGATATCAGGCTTGGCCTTAGAATATAGAAGTGAGCCTGAATGTATATGCAAGCCTGAGGGGCTGGTTTCATTATCTTTTAGGTTTAAGTGTTGTTTATGTGGATTGTGGAAATAGCATAGTGATACCTTTACACATACGTTGAGTGGTTGTGAAGTATTTATTATTTTGAATGGGGGGAATTACAATATTATGAGTTCTCTCACATGTATGCGACCATGAATACTGATTTTCCCCTATTTCTTTGCTATTGACATATTGTCTTTTAAGCTTGTTTTATTTTTGTATAATGTCATATGTTATAGTTTGTGTCATGCAGAATTGCCTACTCATGAAGTAAGCACATGCATCATCAGTCAATGGTAAAAGTAAAAATATTTTCACCTGTGTGTTTTGTAACATTTGCAAAAAAAATGTATAATGACACAAAATTTTCAAACTTCCCATTAAGTAAGTACCATTCTGCTTACTCCAAATGTACAGATACTTCTAATCTGATGAAACTATGAGAAATATTTCTTCTCAGTGAAGAGTGAAGTTAATGCAAGGACTAATACAAGGAGGTTCTACTTAAACTTGAGAAGAAACTTCTCAGTGAGAGTGACAGAACACTGGAACAGGCTGCCCAGGGAGGTTGTGGAGTCTCCTTCTCTGGAGACATTCAAAACCCAGCTGGACACGTTCCTGTGTAAACTTATCTAGGTGTTCCTGCTCCGGCAGAGGGATTGGACTAGATGATCTTTTGAGGTCCCTTCCAATCTCTAGCATACTGTGATACTGTTTGTTGAGACTATTTGATGAAAACGTACTGCTTTCAGAGTTCGTGTTGGCAGCTACTCAGATTTATTTGTCTTCTTGCATGAAAGTCCTGGCAGTTGAAATATTTTGCATATCAAAATTAAATTCTATTATATTAAACAATGTGGACCAAATGTTGCAGTCCATTAGACCAGAGAAATAAAGTGTAAGTAATTTTATTTCCACAGAATTCCTTTGGATTTATGCTAGCATTAATTAGATAGGATTTAGTCACTCGGGATACAGCATGAATTCTGTCATGCATTAGCATTTTTTCCAAGCTGCCAGTTTTAGTCTTCTTTGACTAGTTAAAAAAAAAAAAAAAAAAAATCAACCCTTAATTTATTAAAATATAACCAAAGATTCTTATCCTAGTACGTCTGGGGATTCTGCTTGTTTACTTAAAGCAAAAACAATATCTGTCAATATATCAACAGTGAACTTGAAGTTATTTTACATTGGGTAATTCAAAGTAAACAGGAGAGAGAAAGTGACAACTCTTTTATAGCCATCATTGAACAGCATTTCTGATACCACAGTATTGTGTTGTAGGATTCTAAGCAAATGCCTCTTCAGCATTCAAGATAGCTTGTAGATTTATGAAGAAGTGTTAGTATAGTTCAGTTGCTTGCTACCAGTATAAACATAAATGAGAAAAAAATGTATTTATTTCTCCTACCGGAAGAATCCATTGAGTGGATTCCACACATATGGAGAAGATTCTTTTCATTTCTGGAGTACCTTGGAATAGGTTTACACATCTAAGCATTCAGATAAGGATTGTTAATCATAAATACTTGAGCTTCCAGTGTGTGCTATCAGGCTTAGTGACATACTCAGTTAAAATTCTAAATTCTGACCCATTGCAGGAGACTGGAAGTCTGTGTGAGGGCCAAAATCACTACTCTTAGGTCTACAATAAATGGACTTCACTGGGGAAGTAGATCAAATTCTTTTCCTGTACCACGAGACTAGATGTTGTATATGCTAACCAAACACCATCCCAGGTCACAGAGCTGACAATTCAACTTTTTTAAGAGGCAGAGATAATCACACTTAGCCCTGGCAGTTCTTTGGAATGGTGGCCATTGTGTCCATGTTTTAATGACTACCAGAAACCAGTCAAACCTGCTACAAAATACACATGCTAATGGGTATTTATTTATTACATATATATATATATATATATATGTAAGAAAAAAAGTTATTTGAAACCCATTTGAAACCCATTATTGCAAAGACCTTACATGAATATAAACAGAGAGGAAAAACTGAATGAGACTCACAGGCTTGTGAAAGGCATCCTGCCAAACTTTGGACCATCTTTATATAATGCAGACTAGAATAAAAGAATCCTCTGCAATTTCTTCTGTGTCATCTTTGAACGTGGTACAAAACATTTAATTACATGTTGGAGAAAAGTGCGTTGTTCTGAATGTTAAGTCTTTTATGTTGTTTTTTATAATAGAAATCCTGTTGTTCATTATAAGTGAATAGTGTCTATATGACAAAGGAAAAAAAGAAAAGAAAGTATTTTAATCCAGAATAACATAAACATGCAAATTAAAAATTCTAATGAAAAAATTGCAGTTCAACAATCTGCAATTTTTAAATTAAATATTTCCCCTTAATTCGCAGCCATCTACATTTGCTCTTACAAAGTAAAGCATATCAGTGGTTAAGGAGCAAACCGTAAATTACACACTTGCCTTTTCCAGAGGGACCTTGACACACTTGAGAAGTGGGCTGATTGCCAACCTAATGAAGTTTAACCATGACAAGTGCAAGGTCCTACAGGTGGGTTGGAGCAATCCCAGGCACAGCTACGGATTGGGCAGAGAAGAGATTCAGAGCAGCCCTGCAGAGAAGGACTTGGGGGTGCTGGTTGATGAGAAAATGAACATGAGCTGGCAGTGCGTGCTTGGAGGCCAGAAAGGCAACCATATCCTGGGCTGCATCAAAAGGAGTGTGTCCTGGGTTTAGCAGCAGCAGTCATTTTTTCTCCTTCTTGGTAGCCAGTGCAGTGCTGTGTTTTGACTTTCAGCTGGGGACAGAGCTGAAAAAGAATGATGTTTTGGTTTGGCCAAGGACTTTGTGGGCCTCATGCTCTGCCAGGGTGGAGGGAAGCTGGGAGGAAGCAGAGACAGGACACCTGACCCAAACTGACCAAAGAGGTATTCCATACCACAGCATGTCATGCCCAGGATGTAACTGGGAGTTACCCCGGAAGGGGCTAGAGGGACTGCAGGGTTGGAGGAGGTATCGGTCGGTGCTTGATCAGGCTGGGGGGCAAGTTATCGGTCGCCTGGTGATGGGGTGTTGTATTCTCTTCCCTTGCTATTTCCTTTATCATTACTATTATTGGTGGTAGCAGTAGTGATTTGTGTTATACCTTAGTTACTAAACTGTTATCTCAACCCGTGGGAGTTGCATTCTTTCGATTCTCCTCTCCGTTCCCCCAGGAGTAGGAGGATGGAAAGAAAGGGGGGGAGTGAGTGAGTGAAAGCTGTCTGGTTGTGGTTAAACTACGACAGAGTGTAACCAGCAGGTCGAAGGAGGTGATCCTGCCCCTCTACTCTGCTCTCATGAGACCTCACTTAGAGTATTGTGTGCAGTTCTGGTGTCCTCAACATAAAAAGGTCATGGAACTGTTGGAAGAAGTCCAGAGGAGGGCCATGAGGATGATCAGGGGGCTGGAGCATGTCCCGTATGAAGATAGTCTGAGAAAGTTGGGGCTGTTCAGTCTAGAGAAGAGAAGGCTGCGTGGAGACCTCATAGCAGCCTTCCAGTATCTGAAGGGGGTCTACAAGGGTGCTGGAGAGAGACTATTCACTAGGGACTGTAGTGATAGGACAAGGGGTAACAGGTTAAACCTTAAACGGGAAGTTTAGATTGGATAGAAGGAGAAAGTTCTTTACTATAGTGTGGTGAGGCACTGGAATGGATCGCTCAGGGAAGTTGTGAATGCTCCATCCCTGGCGGTGTTTAAGGCCAGGTTGGACGGAGCCTTGGGTGACATGGTTCCACGTGAGGTGACCCTGCTCATGGCAGGGGATTTGGAACAAGATGATCTTAAGGTCATTTCAACCCTAACTTCTATGATTCTATTCTATGATTCTTTTTCTTTTCTTTTCCTTTTTTTTTTTTTTTTTTTAAGGAAAAAGACGTAGAAAGAACAGTAACTGCAAAGAACTCAAAAAACACCCTTCTCCCCACCTTGCAGTTTGAACAATACCATTGTCTTTTCGTTCTCTCCTTTTCTTTTCTACACCTTTTTTAGTTTTTGTTCTTCAATTCCAGGACAGTTTGTTGTCTCATCTCATATTCAGCTCTCCATATTAAGTTGCTTGTCCTTCATCCCTTTATGCTTTATGTTTTTCTGATCTGTCCTCCTGTTCAGCTGCTTTGTAATGTCTAATGGAACTTACAGTAGAATTTGATTCTTATCTAACTTGATTCTTATCCAATTATGGATATTATTTTCAAATTTTACATAAACACATTTAATTGGTTAGATTTTATGAATTAAAAAAAAAGGCAAACCACTTTGCACCGTGCTATGTGAACAGAAGAACAGTTTCAAAGACAAATGTACCAAAGGCTCTTCATAAGTACCACTGTAAAAATCAGTTTCTCAGACAGCCCAACAGGATGCCCAAACTCAATAAAAGATGTGTCAGGCTGCACAGTTGACATCTCAACACTAAAAAGAGCTTACCCAAGTTTTTATACACAGAAAATGGATTATGTCATGTTACCAATGAAACATGTAGCTGAGAGTTTGATTACCTGCTGTTATAAATCTGGTAGGGAACTGACTTTCAAAGTCAATGCTGCTGGGCAAATTAGTAATTGTCAGGCAAAGGCATGGGGGCTGTTAATATAGAGAGTGCTTCTTAAGTAGTCCTACTTCCTTATGCACAAGACTGTTAGAAATGTTTCCATTAGATAAAATTACCCCATTTCCTGTGAGAGGCAATGAAAACTATCTCATGTGTAAATCACAGGTTTATAACAACCCATCATATTGCAGGTGCAAGAAAAGAAACCAATGGTGGTTTATTTCCTTAAAGATTTTTCTCTATAAAAATACTATGCATGCCTCTGTAGTGATGAAGCACTGAAGGAACACCTGAGCTTCGACAACATTAAATATTAAAGTTTAATTTCTTTCAGTTTAAAAACTTCAGCAATGTGAGAACTCATCTTGTATTCCAGGAAACTCCTAGAGCTTTTGCTACTCTGTTCATCAGAGCATGGAGGACTGGAGAGGACATTTGCCTCCTATTCAAAGGCTTCAAAGGAACCAAGCAGTAGAGATGCTGGTAGGCTTAATAATGCTTCTGCCCATCATTCTGTCTGTAAGTAGCCTCACATCCATGGCTAGCCACTGATCAGTCCAATAATGAAAATGTCAGCCAAGAAAATAAAAAATAGGAGTATGCTGTACCTCTCAAAGACAAATCTCACTGCTGAAAAGCTTTGCTGGTCCCCTTTCAAAAGCAAAGCATTCCACAGGGAAGACTTAAAAGGCAAATCCAACTACAATACTTAGGGAAATCTTAAACCAAACAAACACCATTTCTGGAAGGCCCTCTTTAGGTATTGGCTGGCCTCCCTAAGGTATCCCTGGAGCAGTCTCTTCTTCAGGGTGACCAACCGCAGCTCTCTTAGCCTGTCTTCATCAGAGAGGTGCTCCAGATATCTGATCATCTTCATGGCCCTCCTCTGAATTCAGAGCTGAATGCAGTACTGCAGGTGGGGTTTCACGAGAGCTGAGTAGAAGGGGAGAATCACCTCCCTCTACCTGCTGGTCACACTTCTTTTGATGCGGCTCAGCACATGGCTGGCTTTCTGGGCCGCAAGTGCATACTTCTGGCTCATGCTGGGCTTTTTGGCAACCAGCACTTGCAAGTCCTTCTCCTCAGGGGTGCTCTCAATGTAGTTTCTGCCCAGCCTGTATTTGTGCTTGCATAGCTATTGACAGCTACTTGTAGCATCCTATTATCATACAAAGAGGTTTAAAATGGTCTAATACAATACTTTGGATTGCTTAAGTGATGTATTGTTACACAGTAAGTTCTGATGGAATGTTTTCATTGCACCTGAATTAATGTTTAGATTTGAAGTGATCAGGATGCAATCTGAAAGATTTCATGTCATTTAAAGGAATATAAAATAAGATTACTAGCTGTCCTTGGTTCAGAAGTAGCAGTCATTCTTCTCCTTCTTAGTAGCTGGTGCAGTACTGTGCTTTTGACTTTCAGCCTCGGAACAACACTGATAACAATGATGGTTTTAGTCGTTGCTAAGTCATGTTTACTCTGACCAAGGACTTTTTGAGTCTCATGCTCTGCCAGGGAGGATTTGAAGCAGGGAGGAAGCAAAGACAGGACACCTGACCCGAACTAGCCAAAGAGGTATTTCATACCACAGCATGTCATGCCCACTATATAAACTGGGGGCAGTTACCTTGAAGGGCTAGATTATTGCTTGGTCGGGCTGGGTATCAGTCAGCGGGTGGTGAGCGGTTGTATTCTCCCCCCTTGCTATTTCCGTTATAATTTTTATGATTGGTGGTAGCAGCAGTGGTCTTGTGTTATACCTTAGTTACTGGACTGTTCTTATCTCAACCCATGGGAGTTACATTCTTTTGATTCTCCTCCTCATCCATCCAGAAGTGGGGGGAGGAAGGAGAGGGACAGTGAGCGAGCGGCTGCATGTTCCTGAGTTACCGGCTGGGCTTAAACGGTGATGTTAATGAACCTATACTTTTTTTTTGTTTGTTTGTTCTTTGTCTTATACAGCAGTACAGCAGTAAACATTGTATTATTTCAAAATTCTTTTATGATGAAAAAGGACACCTCTTATTCTTCACAAGGTAGCAAAAAACTTACTTCCTGCAAGTAATTTTGGAAAATGCACTTAATTTTGGAGAACGCATGGCTAGTAGATGTGGGAGGTTTGGAACCAGTTGTAATTCTCATGTCAGTAAATCCATGCCTTCTTTCAAGAACTCCGTTTTGGCTGCTAATTGCATGACAGTAGGAAAAAAAAGAAAACAACAAAAAAAGTATGAATTTATTTTATATATTTCTAGCTATTTTTCAGATTGATTTGAATGTCATGTAATTTCCTCTGCCACTGACCTCTTCACATTTGACCTAATCTAGCAAAGAAATAGGGCATATACACACCTCCATCAAATGACATATATTTAGTAATTGATGTCTACTTTGACATACAGCTGCTTTAAACTCTTTTTTTTCATAAAATTTATTTATTACAGTTTAAAGTCATTAAAATGCCACCCTAGTATTTTTTAGCCATTTTAACTATATCTGCTTAAGTGTTGTACATGATAGAGAAGGGGAGTGAGTCATTTGTATGTGTCAGCAGTGCCATGGCCCCATGATATTCCAGGGCTATCCTTGACTTGTTACTGTTATTTGCATAACTGCTTAGTGTGAGGACTCTGTTTTGCCTGTTATGATGAATCAGCACTCCTGAACAGCTCTCATCTTTCCACAGGGACCAGGGACTAGCTAAATATGCACTGTAGGTCTAGCTCAAAATTCCTATAACCACAAAATTATTTTGTCCTGATAAAGCTCAGCATGATCATTCAGTGTGGTTGAAATGACTGACTCTTGTTTTGTTTTTCGGTCTCTGGAGTGAAGAATAAGAAGACTGCATTTTGGCACTTCACTGTAGAAGCAATCACCCAACAAGCTCCATACAAAAATAAACTGATTTTTTTTTGTCTAAAGAAATAAGGATTGTAGTAAGTATACTTTGTATTATTTTAATAGTATTAATATAACTATTGATATTTAAAATAGCTTTAGGGGGAGGGGTGTTGATTGTTTGGGGGTTTTGTTTGTTTGTTTGTTTTTTTTCTTCTGCAGAAGAACAGTAAATGCAAATAGCTGGGATCTTCCAGAATATTAATAATTACTATCATGCAACATATGACACACCAAGGAATTAATATTGAAAGAGTGTCAACCACATCAAATGTGAAGCATGTTAATGGATTCCCCTCTGAATACAGTAAACAAATGCACAGGAACCAGGGAGACTAGAAGATATGGGAAGGGCCATGGTAACATAAGCTTGAGCCTATGCATGTAGCTGTGCATAAGTGTAAACAAATGTAAATTAAATTTCTTTGAGTTACTTGTTATATGAGCTCATCTAGAACAAAACACCTGCCTCAGGAGAATTCATACCAGTTTCTGCCAGTAACTGCCATCTTCTTTATTAACTATTTAAAGCAATTCCTGAATGTATGTGCAAAATATTCTGGGAATTTAATTATCAGCTGCAAATGAAACAATGGAGAGCTGCAAATTCTAGTTTTAATTTAAATCTTTTTGATTTATTTTAAAATAAAAAAGCACTCTTTTTTTCCAGTTTATATTTACAATTTGAATAGCAGTGTTTGTTTTTTTTTCTGAGGCCTTAAAATCTTAGTCAGATGAAAGCAATTTAGACACTTTTATGTAGACCTGAGGTCAGCTGTGTGTTCAGCACAAATGTTTTCTTTCCAACAGGGAGCTTAACAACACTTCCCAACACCTTCCTCCTTCATTCCCACTCTGGATCTATAAACAAGTGGCCTCTTCACAGTATTTACAGGAAGAGGATTGTCAGGTCAGGTTTTCTATGATGTTTTCTTTTCTTCCTCAATATGCTCAATGCTTTACACAGAATTCTTTCAGAGATCTGTGGTGACTTTCTTGATCCCTGTGTTTACCAAGTGTCTCCAAGAATCATTTTTATTTCAACCTCTGTGGGAGTTTTGTTGTTGCTTGGTGCTTTTTTTGTCTGTTTCACAATACGGAAAGGGTTTTTACCATTAGGAGTTTAAATCTTTTCTTCTGCAAAGGTAAACTGGCAGAAATTACATCCTGTGGAGACATAGTCCACAATTTAATTTTGTCTTGAGCATAATAAAATTTGATGACTACAGCCTTATAATTAATTGAAGTTAGGAATTAACATGAGTAGAGTCACTGTAGACATCCTAAATATTCAGCGGACAGAAAGAGGGGAAATAGATGAGTATAATACTCCCATGTGGTAGGAGGATTAAGCACTGGGTTAGTCTTCTATCTTCAGTGCTTCACAGAAACAGAATCAGGCTCATTCAATCTGGTCCAATACTGCTAGAATTATTCTTAGTATTACTACCAGGGATAACTAGTTTCACTGCTAGAATATTTTGAATTTTCTATGCATTAAGGAGGACATTTCTATGAGAAGTTTTGATCTGCTGTGCTAGCAAAATAGATGCCTTCTTTTTTGAAGCTGAATATATTATGGGTAATTAAACTAATGAAAGTTAACTTGGTATAACATGAAGCCAACTTGATAATAAAAGAACTCATTTATTTCATATTCTGTGATTCCAAAGAAGGAAGGAAATATGTTTTCAATATAAAACAATATTTCAGTTGAAGTGCTCAATACTGTAATTATGCATCTCTCAAAAATTCTAATCATTTTAGTATAGATGGTGTCTGTACTCAATTTTTTACCCTTGTGTGGTCTCTTCTTCACTCTTCCAGACTCACTGTTGCCTTTTCCTGGTTTCTGATGCTCATCATGTCTATGCCATAATTCTGAATTAGATCAGCTGTTGAATGTCCCATGGTCTCCCAGAATAGCCTGTCTCCTTTCTTGAGTTCACATAGGAAAGGTAGGCCTGTGGAACCAAAGAGGGAAGAAAGAACAAACTAATATTTATCTCTTCATATTTTTGTCTATTAGAGGTTTTATCTTAGGGTAAGGCTAGGCTAAGAGGATTTTTGAATATCAAAAATTGTTTGTGTCTGAAGAAATAGGAAACTGAAGGTGGAGTAGTGAGGCACTGGAACAGGTTGCCCAAAGAAGTGGCAAATGCTCCATCCCTGGTAGTGTTCAAGGCCAGGTTGGACAGAGCCTTGGTCAACATAGTCTACTGTGAGGCGCCCCTGCCCATGGCAGGTGGGTTGGAACTGCATGATCTTAAGCTCCTTTCCAACCCTAACCATTCTACAATTCTATGATTCCCAGGCAGGAGAGGACCAAGAGAAGGCTGTTACGACAGAGTACGGGCAAGGGATTGTGGCATTGTCCTGGGTTTAGCAGTAGCAGTCAATTTTTTCTCCGTCTTAGTAGCTGGTGCAGCATTGTGTTTTCACTTTCAGCCTGGGAATAGAGCTAACACCAATGTTTTTAGTTGTTGCTCAGTACTGTTTACTCTGACCAAGGACTTTGTGAGTCTCATGCTCTGCCAGGGAGGAGGAGAGGATGGGAGGAAGCAGAGACAGGACACCTGACCCAAGCTAGCCAAAGAGGTATTCCATACCACGGCACGTCATGCCTGGGGAGGTAACTGGTAGCTACCTGGCAGGGCACAGGCTCTCTTCAACATGGAGGGAGAGGAGAGCTTAGCATGAGGCTAGGGCTGAGGAAGCATGGGGCAGCTGGCTCATGTCTGAACCTGTCCGCTGACAAACACATGGGTTTAAGAAGGGATTTTAACTCATTTTGAAGGTCCATTCACTGCTTGTCTGGCAGATGGGTGACGGAATTGTGTGCATAAAGAAAGACACAGTAGTACCTTCCATTGGTTACTGCAACAGCAGTAACACAGGGTAGCAAAAGGCTTTTAAAATGGGATCTGTTTGAATGTGTTGCCCTGATCCCACTTCCATTTCCATCAAGTAGGAGACCTGAGTGCTGAAGAAAGCCAGCCATCACTAGAACAGAAGACAGTGCGACAGGGAATAGCGGGTGTGCTGGTATTGACAGCATAGTGAGATTAGCATTACCAGCCAAACTGAATGAAGTAGCTAGTAGAGGAGCAGAATTGAAGGTGGGGACAATACAAAAGGTTTCTGTTGGATTTGAATATTAACATCTTATGACCAGATATGAACTTGAACAGTAAGTTCTAAGTTACCTTATAACCCCCCTGTATCTAAGAGAAGGATGGGAAACATTTAAGTAGAGGGAATATCTGTATAGGGGTCACGCTGTTGAAATATTTGCTTAGTTTGTTATCTGTCAAAATTCCCAACTAAGTAGCAAGATTTGTTTCATAATTATCAAATAATTGCTTCTAACACAAACACATTATGGTAACTATCTTTGAACCGTTGTAAGTGTAACTGTTAACGAAACTCAGTCTCGTCTCTTCAGCACAGAAGGCAAAGGCTCAGTAGCCACTGTCTCCCTGCTTCCCCAAGGGTATGTTATTTAAGAGCTTGTCAAGTCAAACAAATTTAATTGCCGTGCCTTTTTCTTTCTAATTTCATGCTAAGCATGGGCTCACAAAACTGTACAGAGCTCTAAAACAAGAATTCCTGGGTGTCTCTATCAGTTTCCCTCTATGATTTAAGGGAAACACAGTAAACCCCCTGTTCACCTTTGCACCCAGGCTATGAAGTTAATCCATCTGTTTTTTAAGTTAATCCATCTGTTTTTCAGAGCTATAATTTGAAGTAATTAGGTGATGACCGTTTTTTCATTTTGGGAAATTTGGGATTAATTCTATCCCCCTTAAAACTCTTGAGTCTCTCTCTTCTTTGCAGGTACTCCCACTAAAAGAATAGGGACTGCACACAAGGAAAGGAGATTACAAAGCTCTCCAAATGTTATGTTTTATTAATAAATACAACTACACTGTTAATTTGTTATCTGGCAAAATTCCCAATTAAGTAGCAAGATTTGGTTCAGATTTATCAAATAATTGCTTCTAACAGAAATGCATTTTACATGGCAACTATTTTTGATCCATTGAAGGTATAAATGTTAACAAAACTCAGTCCTCTGTCTCTTCAGCACAGAAGGCAAAGGCTCAGTAGCCACCTTCTTCGTGCTTCCCCAAGAGTAAGTGAAACCCCATTTGAAGAAGTGGGTGCAGTTGCTCTTGTAATACCCCAGTTGCAGAACTGGGTGCAGTTCTGGTATTCTTAACAAAAGAAGAACATGGAGCTGTTAGAGCAAGTTCTGGTTCAAAACTATCTTAAGAACCTGTAAGTGCACAAGTTCATGGGACCTGATGAGATCCATCTGTGGGTGCTGAAGGAGCTGGTAAATGAAGTTGCTAAGCCACTGTCCATCATATTTGAAAAATCATGGCAGTCAGGTGAAGTACGCAATGACTGGAAAAAGGGAAATATAACCCCCTTTTCAAGAAGGGGAAAATGGATGACCCGGGGAACTACAGGTCAGTCAGTCTCACCTCTGCGCCTGGCAAAATCTTGGAGCAGATTCTCCTGGACGGCATGCTAAGGCACATGAAAAACAACAAGGTGCTTGGTGACAGCCAACATGGCTTCACTAAGGGGAAATCTTGCCTGACATTTGCTGCCCTTCTATGATGGGGCTACAGAACTGATGGACAAGGCTAGAGCAGTTGATGTCATCTAGCTGGACTTGTGGAAAGTGTTTGACGCTGTCCCACATGACATCCTTGTCTCTAAGTTGGAGAGACATCAATTTGGTGGATGGTTCACTGGGTTGATAACGAACTGTCTGGATGGCCGCACACAAAGAATTGTGGTCAATGGCTCAATGTCCAGCTAAAAGACCAGTAATGAGTGGTGTCCCTCAGGGATCGGTGTTGGGACCGGTCCTGTTCAACATCCTTGTCTGTGACATGGACAGTGGGATTGAGTACGCCCTCAGCAAGTTTGCTGATGACACCAAGCTGTGTGGTTCGGTTGATACGCTGGAGGGAAGGAATACCATCCAGAGGGACCTTGACACTCTTGTGAGGTGGGCTGATGCCAACCTCATGAAGTTTAACCATGCCAAGTGCAAGGTCCTACAGTTGGGTTGGAGCAATCCCAGGCACAGCTACAGGTTGGGCAGAGATTCAGAGCAGCCCTGCGGAGAAGGACTTGGGGGTGTTGGTCGATCAGAAATGAACATGCGGCGGCTTCAGTGTGTGCTCGCAGCCCAGAAAGCCAACCGTATCCTGGGCTGCATCAAAAGGAGTGTGACCAGCAGGTCAAAGGAGGTGATCCTGCTCCTCTCCTCTGCTCTCATGAGACCTCACCTGGAATATTGTGTGCAGTTCTGGTGTCCTCAACATCAGAGGGACATGGAACTGATGGAACAAGTCCAGAGAAGGGCCATGAGGATGAGCAGGGGACTGGAGCACCTCCCATACGAAGAGAGGCTGAGAACGTTGGGGCTGTTCAACCTGGAGAAGGCTGCGTGGAGACCTCGTAGCAGCCTTCCAGTATCTGAAGGGGGCCTATAAGGATGCTGGAGAGAGACTCTTCACTAGGGACTGTAGTGATGGGACAAGGGGTAACGGGTCCAAACATCAACATGGGAATTTTAGGCTGGATATAAGGAGGAAATTCTTTCTTGTTAGGGTGGTGAGGCACTGGAATAGGTTGCCCAGGGAAGTTGTGAATGCTCCATCCCTGGTGGTGTTCAAGGCCAGATTAGACGGAGCCTTGGGTGACATGGTTTAGTGTGAGGTGTCCCTGCCTACGGTAGAGTGGTTGGAAATAGATTGTCTTAAGGTCCTTTCCAAGCCTAACTGTTCTATGATTCTATGTTAGGTCTTGCTAAAGTACAAGTAATTTCATCTGCTTAGGGTTGACTTTTTCCTTATAGTTTCCTTGTATTTTTGAACAATTCTCTCTCTTGAGAGAATTAGAAGTTTCATATGTCTGGCTAGCTCTTGAAATATGCAGTACATAAACAGGTACCGAAAATGTCCAATATAAGCTCTCCAAACCAAGAAACTGAAACATGCAATTTTCTTAGCTCCCTCTTTGCTGGTACTGGAGAGCACTGACAAATCTGCAGCCTCAGACACACTGTAATCTAAAGTAATGACTGTGGGAGCATCACCAATTGCATCTTTAGACTGTCCAGGTGCTCAGATTGCACTGGTAATCTGGTGGAAATTTGCCATTGCAGCTTTGTCAGCCTTCCCACTCATTCAGTCTATAACAAACAAGCATGCCGGTGTTGCTATCTGAGCGTAACCCTTCCCAAAATATGTGCATTGTAACTTTTGTTTTCTATTTGGAACTGCTGTTTGGTACACAGAGCTGTGTCAGCAGCCAGTGTATGATGTGTATATCCTGTGATTCAGTTGGTCGAACAGAAAAAACTGCTTTGTCCTCATTCCCAGATGCTGTATAAATTCGCTACTCCTGGAATATAATGGTGCTGGTTTATGTTTTGTATCATTTAATGTACTGGAATTAATAGCAGAAATAAACATCATAATAACTTGAAAGTAATGATAGCCATTCTTCCTTCTGTGGAAAAAGGGCTGCAACACTTCACATGTGAGTTTCATTCCCTTGGCTTACACTTACTGAATGTATGAAGTGCACAAAAACTTTGATTCTTAGCTAGTCTCAGAGTATGTCTGAAGGCTTTGAACATGTATGTGCTCTGAATCTTGAGATACCTGTTACCCAAGTGCAGTGTTTCATTAGGGCTGTGATGAGACAAAAAACTCCATTTATGTATCATATAATGATATATCCTTGTAGGCCTTGAAGAAAAATGAAAGCTAATAATTTCAAACCAACAAAATCTGCATTCTAGTCATCAAGTTATATGCATCATATACAGAAATGCTTACAAATTGCTGAGATATCTGCAGGTTTCCTGATCGGCAATATCGAGTTATAACTGAGAAAACAGAATCATCCATTCAATTAAAACAATAGGAAAATAAGAGAAAATGCTGCCTTTTCAGTTTTCTAAGACTGCCCTTGAGTCCTCCACAAGCTGACTTCTGTGATGTTCCCATTAAGACCCCTGAAGTTCCCAACAACTTTCAACTTATATTTCACTTATTACAGAACAGCTAAACGCATCCTTCCAGGCTCATTCTCATGACATGGATTGTCTGCTGAAATGACCAAATTGCAGATCTGTTCCAGCACAGCACAGACTGCTACCTGGGTGCACAGGCAGCTATTTAATCAATGTCCTTCCAGAATTTTCCCTGCTGCAGCATGAGCTCTCCCTTCCCCTCAAATTCTATGCACACTGAATAATGCAAATCATGGGACTGGTCATTGAAAATACTGCTGTTTGTTCTGCCTGGCTGAATGAGAATTTCAGTACAAGCAAACAATCTCACTCCCAAAATACCAAACAACCACTTTTATCTGAAGACATGTCTGTGTCACTCTCAAAATTGACCAATTCCTCTGTTTTCTGAAGTCATGGTTTAACTTTCAAACTTTTAAAGAGTGTTTGAATTCATCTATCACCTCTGGTAGCTCTTTGAAATTAAGTTACAATAGGAAATTAACCACAAGAAACAGAGAAATTAATAAAATTTAGGATTAAAAAAACCAAATGAAAGCAAAACAAACAAACAAACAAACAAAAAGCCCAACAACAACAACAAAAAACCACACAACTGAGATGTAGAATTATTTCTATATTGATTTCTCTGTTTAAAGTATGTGTTAATCTGTAAGAAGGGAATCAGGTAGCACAGTGCACATCTGATAAAGATATTTAGGGTGGGAAATAATTATGTTTAAGACATTATTGGTCTGCCCTTAATAACCACTATGTAGAATTCATTTTACTTTCTTGCCTATATGGGACCTTCTGAACTCTCCTTTAGGCATCTGAATTAACCTTAAGCAGATGGGACATATACATTCTTTTGCCCTCCAGTCTCTGAGGGTACCAGAAAAACTTCAGTCTTCAGTATGTGAAACATATGGTTGATGAACAAAAGCTAACACATCAGCGAGTAAAATGACAATTAATACAGTTAACATAGGAAAGTAAATTGTAGAGAGACTTAATAAAGGGACTAAGCTGCAAGTCTGTAACGTTGAATGCAGATTAAGATTCTGCTGAGTTGTAAGACACACAAGTAATGAAATGAAGCATAATATAGAAATAGAACAATGCACTTAACAATTTGAGTAATGTCTCACAATTAACAATCTCTGCAGAGAGAGAAATCATCAAAATCATGAGGTCTGAACTAATTTGCTAAAACTCTCATGATTTTGTTTTAACTGGAAATTAACATATTAAATCAAACTCTTTTGTAATTCAAGAATAATATTAAAAGTATCTTTAAACTTCCATTGCAATGTCAAAAAGTAAGAAGCTTCCTGTTTCTCCAGACACTCTTTATGTGTTATTTAGATCATGTCACTCACAAAAATAAACAATTTTCCATGGTATTTCTTCTGCAGTGACACAGATTTATTTTTTCTCTAACTTGAAGCAACAGAAACAATATTAAAAATGCAGTGGCAGACACAGGAAACAGATGCTATAAAATGACCAGCTACAAACATATTTCATAAAATCTCTCATCTAGTCCTACAAAGTCTAGGTTCAGGTGAGTAACAGTTTGTCTCCTCCTTTTAATCTCAGGTGTATTTTTTCATTTGGAAGTAATGAAATCATAGCACTGCTTTTTTCCAACTAGTGATAAATTTCGGACATTTCAAGTAGAACTGCAAACAGATGAACTAGGCCAATGTCCTACCAGTTGTGTATCATGCTATGCAAGTTCTTCTCCCAGTGAAATTCGGGCTGGTCAAGAGACCAGGCTAGCCAGGTAGCATGGGGCTTTCAGTTAAACCGAGGACATGAGCCTTTTTCTGACTCACTGTGCAGCCAGCTACATTTCACTGTTACCTGGGTTCACCTCATTCTCAAAAAACTAACTTTCATTTAAAAGTATGTTATCCTGAGCAGTCCCATCAAGGACAGAGCATCAGACAGATGGCAGTCTGGCCCTGGGAGATTGGGGTGTAGCTGAAGAGAGAAAAAAAACACAACAAACCAACAAATAAATGAAGATGAAAACACACTACAAGGAGCAGCTCTCTATTAAATGTCTTTGCAGTACCTTGCACAACGGGCCCCTGATCTTTTTTCCAGTATAGATATTATAGGCATGTGACAACTTTCTAACACTGCACTACTTTTTTCTGATCAGGTACTGTTGATAGCATTGTTGCTTTCTTTAACATTAATCCTTCCTTGTACTTAATTTCTTCTTTTGTGTCACTTTTTATGTGCAAGTTTTGAAGAACACCTTGAGCTATAACTGAAGCTTGTTCTGGATCTCTAGGGCCTGTCCACACTCTTAATGAAATAAAATTGCTGTTGGTGGGACATGTCCAATGAATTGGAATAATTCAGTCTCCCCAGTGCATATGTGCATGTTCCAGTAGATATTTAAATTGGACCCAAAAGGCAGAGTAGATTTTTATCTATACGGATTAAACTAGGAACTGTGCAACTTCTAGCAGCTGCCTTTTGATTAACACATAATTCACATAAACTATATTCCTCTTCTTTGGGCAAATCTTATGTAATAGATAATGAAAAGCTGTTTTTAAGACAGACTTTTTAACCTTGGCACTTCGTTTCATGGGCTGTTAGGTTCCTAGGTAATGATTGCAATTCTTCATCTAGTAGAACTTATGATGCTGTAAATACAGTTGAGTTAATAAGTCACAATCTCCCCCCTTTTCCATTCCCTTTTAAATGCCTGGTACAGACAACAGTTATGGCTTTTTGCTGGGTCTGTATGTAGCACTGCATCATATCTCTTTTGCATGTACTTTAGTACAGCACATGAGTAGAGGGGCAATGGAAGGGCCATTAATAAGTGTTCAATAGATTAGTGATATAATCACACTTCAATTATGTAAAAAAAAAAGATAAAGGAAATAAAAAACCTTCAACAGCACAGTTAGAAATCTGATCTTGTTGTATGGTAAATTTACGTTCAGTACATGTGAAAGCTGCTTCACCTTTCTAATATGGAATCCTAAAATAAAGCTGAAATGAAGCATTAACATTTTGGAAGAACGAAGCAACACTGTTTAAGGCACTGGGATTTGGAAAGTCCATGTTTAATTATCACTTTTGCCATAGAATTTCTGACTGAACAATTTATCTGCCTTTAGTTCTTCATCTTCCAGGCAGGATGGACAAATCTTTTTTTCCACTCAATATCATCTTTCTTATTCACTTACATTCTGAACATCCTGCACTCAAACACTGTGCCTTACTGCCTGTGGTTAGCAAAATGGGAATTAATTTTTATTGGAGGCTTTATGAACTGCAGTTGCAATAGTCCAGAAAGGTGAATAAATTATTATTTTAAAATTAATTAATGATTTGGAAGATGTGACTGTTTCTGCAATGAGATATGCTGGCCTTTTAGAATGAAGAAAAGAGGTTCTCAGGGTTATGTTACCAGGTATCAGCAACATTCTGGCAAAAGCCAGAAAAACTGCTAAGCCTGAGGAAGCTGTGTTACAGAAAACGTGAAGTTAAATAAGATCATATTGCTCAAGACTGTCACCAAAAAAATTATAGAGGGCCAAGGTGATGTCTGTCAGAAAAGAGTGAAAGAACAGCCAAGACTTGTAGCTTATCCCTAGTGAAGCATGCAGATGGAAGAACAGAGTCGCCATATTCTTTATATTTCCCCAGAGCAGAGGAATTCAAGCATGATAATATGCATATCTAAAAAAATCTGGAATCTCCATTTGGTAATCTAAAATTCTAGGAGACTCTATTTTGGCTATTAGAATAACATACTTCAGGCTTTTGATTTAAATTGTGACTATGCTCTGTGGGAAGTACAATCTTCTAACAGTAGAAGCCTAGACTTCCACTGCTCTCTTTGCTTCAACTTTAATATTCACATTCCTGCATTTCCACCAGTGGTCTAAATGCACATACAGTCATCACACATAGCATCTTCTCGCTTGCCACAACTGATCATTATGGACTTTA
The DNA here is from genome assembly GCF_033783945.1 of Neopsephotus bourkii. Classification (NCBI taxonomy): domain Eukaryota; kingdom Metazoa; phylum Chordata; class Aves; order Psittaciformes; family Psittacidae; genus Neopsephotus; species Neopsephotus bourkii. The sequence continues at coordinate 883,505 of NW_026901152.1, read as the reverse complement.
GAGCTAATGCAACCTATTGCTTGCATATGCATATTTTAAAGGTAATAATTACTTCTATCAGTGTAATGTGTCCCAATTACTATCATCCCTGATAAAGCTTTATGTAGTTGAGACAGGTGAAAACAAGTTACAATATACAAAAATATCATCCCCTTTTTTGTCATGGGTATTTTCCAAAATAACTGCTTTGTTTAGATATCTAAATATCAGCCCTGAAACAAGCATGCTTGGTAATTCCGGCATCTAAAAAAAATGAAGCCCCATGACAGCATATAGTCAACAGAAGACACTTCTAGAAAAAGGTACAAATTGTACCTGAGACAGGGAGCAACCTTTTTGTGTGCTCACGTGGTTCCTTCTCTGTTTTTATCCAAACCTTTGCATAATCTGAAACTTCAGCATGTTTTCCAGAAAGCTAAAACTTGCCTACCTGCTAAAATATTTGGGCAACAATGTAAAACAGAGGCATTGAGTGGCTCTTTCTGTAGTAGATTACAATGCACTGTTGGATCTAAATTCCTGGGACTAAATTCTCATCAGTCTGACAAAAATGACCTGTGTTATATAAAGTTATAATTCATACAACCTTTTGAAAAGAAAATGCTGGTGCACACTGGGGCTTCTTGCAGTGAGGTACTGCTTAAAGCAATACAGTCTTTTAAAACCACATATTATCAAATAATTGCTCTTTTTAAGTATCCTGAAGAGAGCCCAAAGGCACTGGATGTCCAAACAAGGTCAATTTCAGATAATATTCCCTATTAATGATCCAAGAAAACTGCATAATGGCTGTATTAGTTGCATGCACAGCAAAGACTCACCTGCCCCCTTTGCCTGCAAGCCAGGGAGAGAGCAGACTAAGATGAGAAATGGTTAGCTGGTTATATCACTGTGTAACTATATAAACTAGCCTACTTGAACAACTGTTATAATAAATTCCTACTTATAGAACATTTATTTTCCTAGTTGAACTAAAGGATATAGATCACAACAGGTTCTATTTATTACAAGAAAATGAGTCTCAGTTATTTACAGGAAATTTGGATTCTGAACAATTATTTTGTACACAGTATCAAAACTTATTAGTTTGCAGGGAGAATAAACAATGGGACAAATTGCCTCCTATTGTTTATATTATTAACATTTAGAGCAAAACAGCCTTGAAGGGGTACTTCTGTCCTGTAATCTACTTCTAACAATAGTAGGAGTGATGTAATTACCTCTGCATAATAGCTTCCAGCACTGTACCTGCACTTAAACTTCCCCATCAACTTTGTGATTTTGCAGTCACATTCTCCTATATATCTAATATACATATATATGTATGAGATTTTAATTATGTGCCTTGCTGCTACAACTAGAGAGAGATGTTTTAGTACTACCATATGACAAAAACAAGAAAACTAAGTGAATATAAAAAAGTGCTTATGCACCACGTAAATTAAGTAGGATCCCACCCCAAAGTAAAGTCTTGTTTGGTTTTTGAGAAATGTGTCCTTTCTGGGGGAGGAGAGAGGATAAGGATGGCGAGCAAGAGCTGCAAAAAGTTCTTTGCTGTTTCAGCTAGGACACTATAGTAAACTTCTGAACACATCCTCAACCCATCAACATGGGATAATTATTCTCAAGAACAAGCCACACTAGAATTGATTGTGTAACTGACACTTGTTCTTTTACTTCAAAACAGACCTGAAATACAGCGATGTTGATATGGAGTGCCCACATATGTGAATACTGAATTTATTAGTTGTAAAAATAAGTAAGTGTTGATTGCATTTTTTGGAGTGCTTTCTCATAAAAGGAGTGGGTGATTTAACATGCTGAGGAGTTTAGTTCTAAGTCACTAAAAGCAGCTGCAGCCTATTACCCTGGGTTGACAGCAGCACACACCAAGTGTCATAGTACTTGCAACACAAATACCACTGAGGAAAGAGGGAATGTCTTAGGTAATAAAACCAACTTACTGAGTAAAAATAAACACCCCAAAAAACAACCAACCAACCAACAAAAAAATATCAGCACAAAACCCCCACTCTTCTCTGGGAAATCATCTGACTTCTTTTTTTTCCCTGAGATTTAGGAATTACAAGAAGTCATGAACTAGATCTTTAAAAGGTCATACTTAATTTGCTTTCACTGTTATGCAAAGGCATAACCTTGTTGTATTTTCCAAGCAGTTCAGCAGCCTCCAGAGAGAGGTTTAATAAAGAGGAAACTTACCTCTGGCAGCTAAATCAAGCAGTTTAGATTTTAGACCATCAGCTCCATCACACTTAAGATTAATACGCAGCGACTTCTGCCATGCCTGTTCAAAGCAAAGGAAGAAAACGGCAAAGGAGGAAATGAACTAAAATAATTTGCCTGCTCAAAGCAAAGGAAGAAAATGGCAAAGGAGGAAATGAACTAAAATAATTTGGGCCTTCAAAAATGAAAAGCAAGCATTCCAAGTATTTCTCAACATGTCAGGCCAGTTTTAGAGCTAGTGAAATCACACATTTATTAGCAGTGCCTTTTTAGAAAGGCCAACTTCTGTGTGCTTGTATGCCACCCACCAAACCAGTCTTAAACTCCTGACCAGCATTTCTGTGTGAAGTGTTTAGGGACTCTCTCCCAGCAGCTCCAAGTTCTGTTGTAACTTAGTATATCTTACAGCATGCTGACTTTGATCTCAGGGCAATCAATAATCGAAGAATATGGTTGACAAAAGCTCTATTTTTCCATGCCGGGCCCCAGACAATATTTCACAAGCAACTTGGCCAGTTTCTGCAATTACCATTATATATTGATTTCTAAAGAACTCTCTGAGTATATCAATGCACTTGAGCAGATTGGAAATCAGGCAGGACATACAGTATGAAATTAAATTAAGAAAAAAAAAAAGCCCCCCCCCTCAAATCCTTTAAAGACTTACTGCAGATGAGAGCAGAATACATTTGAGCAAAGGTTTGACCATTAGCCTGGGTATAATGCATGTGGGATAAAAAAAAAACAAAGAATCCAGCTCATAGTGGGATGCTTGGGCTGAAGTTTAACAAAATGAGAAAGGCGAGACAAGATTAAGACTCTCTGTACCTGACTCTAATACAGACTTCTGTTCTAAAATCTCCTAAGGGGAACAGTCATAAGTCCAAAATTCATGGTATGTGTTCATATCGGGCATGAGAATGATGAAAGTACCCATGCACTGTAAAAACATACAAAATATCCTGCTGAGTCAGATCAATAGTCCATTTTGCCCAGCAGCTTGTCTCCAACAAATAGCAAGAGGAGGGGGCCTCTCCTGTCATTCTTGTCTAGCATCCGCAATTGTTACATTAGGCTGCTACTCTGAGAAACAAAGCTTGGATTTGATGCATGCTGTGCCAATTATCTATGATGTAGTCATTGTAGTTGTGCTAGCTTAATCCAGAAGTACATTTCACCCTATCTTTAATCTCATTTTGAATATATGACAATACTATTGGGCTGATTACCAGTACTTTTATGAGACTGTACTAGATTGGACTCCTGCTCAGCAATACCAACTGATGTATCAAATGTCCTCCCATGTGTGTAGATAAGACAGCAAACACTCTGCTATATGATCGGATTTCAACTAAATCCTGCCCCAGTTTCTACTTTCAAGAGCTGAGAGAGGCATAGATCAAATTCTGCTGGTGATCAGTGCCCATTGGTCAGGGAGAGCTATAAAGGCAGAGTAGGTGAGATGAAGCAGGACATCAGATTTCAGTTCAGTCATACATAGTAGAGCTTATCCCAGAGACACAAAACGCGGGTTTGTTACAACTAGGTCAACTGATCACTAGGCCACCTCCTGATGCATTTTATATCCTCAGTTACTAAGGAAAATGTTGATCTTCCCTGTTAAATTTGCTGCAAGGGCAGAGCATTGACATGCATTATGAGAGAATATCAGATGTTTTGTCAATATAAACCAGGCAAAGTAGTATTTCTTTGTATCTTTTGGTTTTGTTCAACCTTACAACTAAATAAGTTCTTTTCCAAAGCAGGTTGATCTGAGATTAGGTAATTGGCAGTACATTTTCTGGTATTGTTGGCAAGAAAGTTTGAACATAATTGCATCTGTTTTAGTTTTTTAGTGATTAATTCCCTCAAAATACTCCTAATCCAGTTATGTAATTTCCTACAGACACTGTTTTATAACCATGGGTCTGATTCACCACTGCATCACTCCAGTTTTATCCCAGCACCAGTCTAGATGATTGACTTTCAGAAGGGTTATATCAAGACAAAGCTATAGCAATGTAGTTGTGGATCAGGCCAAATCAGGTGCATGTATTCTGGGCAGAAAAATTATTTGTAGAAACTTAATTGTTAAAAACCTTGACAAGGCCATAGTACCTCCAGGTGATTTTCTCTCATTCCTGGCTGAATGAAACCACTCCCCAGGTCCTGCAGCTTCTCAGGCCCACTGAAACTACAGCTGCAACTCCCAGCACATGAGTTTCTCCCACCCACATCCCCTCCAACATGGCTCATTTTTAGCCTTTTGCTAGAAACGGCTGAAAGAATGAATCTTAATCTGTATTTTTCAAAAAATGCTATGTAAACTCAAAACAACCGTGCTGAATTATTTCAGCTGGGAGTCTGGCCTTTCCTAAAAACCTTTGTAACCACAGGGACCAGAGCAGAACCATTTTGCTAGATACTGCTCTGGGCTGGCAGCTTTCCCATCCCTATCTTGTATTTGCAGAGCATACAGGGCTGGTCTAGGATATCAGAGTTCACTTGTTTTTTCTGCATGTGCTGTGGTGGTTGGGGGTCAAGAACCCCCTGCCTGCTGTACCTGTGGGCTGGGAGGAGACCCCCACCTCTGAGGGATGCTGAGCTCTATCCCCTTAAAACTACAACTGGTTGCATACTGTGGTATGTTTGGGAAATGTGAGATCATGTTTTAGATTACAAATCACTCTCCTGTTGCCAATCTCTGCTGTAGAGAGGTGGATTGAAAATGTGCCAATATGATCAATCAGACGCTTTTTAAAGAGTCTAAGCCTGCAAGAACAGACAGAGGCAAGGAATCACTTATGTCTCTAGCATAAGATTATAATTACATGTGGGTTTTTTTCCTGTTTGCCAGATTTGTTGATAAGCTTGCTTCACCATTTCTGTTTCTGACACAAGGATTAATAAATACTTTGCCACTCCAAGTCAAAATGCCCTACTGAAAGCAGCATTTCCACTCAAAAAAAAAAACAACACCAAAATAACCCCAAACCAAAAAATAAGAAAAACCCAACCTCCCTCCCCAAAACCATTTAAAAATTCCTACTGTTCTGTGGTTTAAAAAGCATGTAATACACAAATATTGGCCTCTCAGTCCATTTTCTGCAATATTCTTTTCTATATTGTCACAAGAAAAATTCCTGTGTTCCTAAACTTTCTGACAGCTTTTGGTTGCTGGATGTTCTTGCTACTTAAATTCCAGTCATGGGAATCAAGAGCTGATCCAGCTAATTTACATTTCATGTGAACAGCAACCAGTGCTAGTCAGTAAAGAGTAAGAAACCTACTAAGTAGTTTTCACTGTAAAAATATTTATCTGCTTTTGATTTGCTCACAGTACATAGTTCATGCTTCACACTTAGTCATGATTTGTTTCTTCATAAATTCTTTTGTTGCTTAAAACATTTAGTGAAAGGTTTCCTTTCATATTGAGACTCCTCCAGATATTCTGCTTGCCTTCTTTGTCCACACAATTAATGTCTTTTTCAGTGGAGCTCTGACTTTGGAAGCTCAATTACATTCTAATTGATGTTTTAGGAAAAGGCTTAATTTCGTCATCATTGTTTCTCAACCAATCTATAAGGGCCACTCAGAAAGAACTGCTGGTGTGCAAAGACAACCATCTAGCTTGTAGTCCCCCTTATGTCCATCTCTATCTACTATAGCTTGTCTTATACACAGTTTACAAGCTTTTTACAGGGTTTCCATATTTGTGCTTTACATTTCTGACTGAGAAAGATATGACCTGGCATGCTGCAGTGCATGTGAAATGAGTCTGGCGCTCAAGATCCCTTGAGCCAGTGCTGCACAGTTAATCTGTGCACAAGCAGTCAACTCAATATCAGGCAGCTTTATAATCTCACTGCATATTCTTGTCATGGCTTAACCCTGTCAGGCAACTCAGGACCACACAGCAAGTTGCTCCCTCCCATACCCGGTAGGCTGGGGAGGAGAGTAAGAAAGAGATAAAGTCAGGTTAAGATGAAAACAGTTTAACAATTGAAACAAAATAATTACTACTACCAGTACTACTACTGCTAATAATAATAATAGGAAAGACAGAGAGGAATAAAACCCAAGAAACAAGAGATGCACAGTACAGCTGCTCACCACCTGCTGACTAATGCCGAGCCTGTCCACAAACCAAGCAGTAACTGGCAGCTCCCAGCTAACTTCTCACAATTTTTATACTGAGCATGACATTCTATGGTATGGAACACCCCCTTGGCTAGTTTGAGTCAGGTGTCCTGACTGGGTTCCCTCTGAGTTTCTTGTGCGCCTGCTCACTGGCAGAGCCTGAGACTGAAAAGTCCTTCATCAGAGTAAGCATTATTTAGTGACAACTAAAACATAGGTCTGTTATCAACATGATTCTCACACTAGAGCCAAAACACAGCACTGTACCAACTACTAAGAAGAAAAGTAACTCTATCCCAGCTGAAAACTTTGGGGCTTATTGTTGTGCATTCAGTCATTATATGTCTGGAAGTTCCAGTACCGAAGAATCCAGTAAGTGGATAATATTCTTTTGCAGTGCTCAAAGTTGTACAAAAAATGTCTTTCTGGGAAGACTCAGATGTGTCAAAACCTATTTTCCTTGCACTGTGATGTACAGCACTTCATGTGAAGCACCCAGTGTCAGGCCTATGGCAAATACTAAAAAATTTAGAATCTAAAATTGTGAGCTTACAAAGGCAGCAGCTTAGAACCATAAAATCATAGAATAGTTAGGGTTAGAAAGGACCTTAGCATCATCTAGTTCCAACCCCCCTGCCATGGGCAGGGACACCTCCTACTAAACCATGCCACCCAAGGCTCTGTCCAACCTGGCCTTGACACCACCAGTGATGGAGCATTCACAGCTTCCCTGGGCAACCCATTCCAGCGCCTCACCACCCTAACAGTAAAGAACTTCTTCCTTAAACATATAGACATGTATAAAGATAGACATATATATAAACATATATGTTTATATATAAACAAATAGAACAGCTTACCTGTTCTATTCTCATATTCAGTGGGTTCTTAACTCACTGGGCTAGTTGCCAGCCTCACAGCCTTGGAAATGAACATACAAAGTGACATGAGTGTCAATGGCATTTTGGAACTTCTTCAATGAAATAACCCTGTCCTGTTATTATGCAAAGTAGTTTGCATAGCATCTTAAGATCACATGCAGACAAAATGAAAAAAAAAAGGCTTAATTTTTGTTACTTTCTACATTTGCAAAATCACTGCTGCTTTAAGTAATTTGCATTATTTTTTTTTTTTAAATAGCTTCACAGTTTTGACTGATCTTAGGCATGCCTTATTGTACCTAGGGTATGTTTACATGAGCTTTTGCAGGCTGACGTGATATGCCATGTCTTTCCCTTCCCCCTGTTCTGAATGGAGCAGCTGAATAACACCTTACTTAAAACACTGATGGTGACAGGATTTATATTAACCTGAAATCTGTGCTTTTCCACCCTATATAATTCCTTTTCATCTCAAAGGATGGGCAGAGCAAGCTTGTGTCTGTCTGCAATTCCATGTGAGGAACTCTCCACAGTCTACCAGTCTCATTCCCCAGAAAAACCTCGAATTTCATCCAGGAAGGTTCAATCCAACCCAGGGAAATTAATAGAAAACTTATAAAAGACATTATTGCACATTTGTTTCAAGAGGGGCTCAGAGAAAGCCATATCTACTGAATAGAAAGCTGTGTTTCCTCTGTGAGGTCTGAAATAGAAGATGAAGAAAATTAACAAGTTGTCTCTCTTCACATTTTTAGAGTAACAGACACTGCAGAATTGTGACATGTTTCTACGGAATGATTCCCCTAACATCATGTTTGAGAAAAAATTTCATTAGAAAGGTTCATGTATTTATTTTGTATGATAAAGAGGGAGAAAATGACATGATAAAATTGTAAGAAACTCTGCCATCATTGATCATATATAAATTTTTTTAGAGCATTGTCATTGTACAAACCTCACTTTTTAGTTTGATTCTAAAAATCAATTTATTTTTGTAATAAAATAGAAGAATTCTGCTGCTTTGCATTTATATTCTCCTATTCTCTGTAATCTTGCAAGTGTGCTCTAAAACCTTTTGAGTTCAAGTAGCTTGAAACTTCACAGGTTCACACCATTGCTCTATGAAACATTGCAGTGGGACGAAAAGATGGAGGTGAACAGAGGAAGTCTCTAACTTAGAAGCTGAACATCCCTTACACAGTCAGTTTTCACCTAATAAAAACAGCTAAGTCAAAAAGGAACCTGGGAAAACTTGTGTAGTTTACTTGGCACTTTTGAACAAAGGGATTTAAATGCCAGTAAAAAGAAACTGTGAAACCTTCCCAGCTCCCCCTGCATTAATTTATTCCAGCTGGTGTTAACTGAAGAGAATCTGATTTGTGTTTTCCTAAGGCCTCTCCGTGAAGTGAACTAAAGTTCAGTAAGTGGAGACAATATGGAGGCTCAGTTCAGAAGCGCAGTCCTGATCCAAACTATACTGTTATGTAGACAGTCTAGACAGGATTAGACAAAGCATTAAATCCTAGAGTGAACAAAATTCAGGTTTCATTCTGAGCTTGCCTGAAAGACTCCAACAAGACCTAGCCTGCAGAAAGTGCACCCACAGCCCTTGCTTTCTCAGGTAGGAGGGACAAGGTTGTGATGATGCCACTCTCATTTAATAACTTAGCAGTTTAGCCCCCAGATCTCCCCGTTACCTGCCATGATCAGCTCCCATTTCCAGACAGGACTGAAGCCTCCTAACAGACTGCCTATCTTGACTACAACAGTTTGGGTCAGGTGTCCTGTCTCAGCTCCCTCCCAGCTTCTGCCCCTCTTCACTGGCAGAGCATGAAAGACTGAAAAGTCCTCGATCAGGGTAAAATCTGCTCATCAATAACTAAAACACTGGTGTGTGATTAGCACTGTTCCCAGACTAGAGCCAAAACACAGCACTGCACCAACTACTAGGAAGAAAAAGAACTCTACTCCAGCTGAAACCAGGACACTTGCCTCCCTCTTTCTAATGCCTAATCCTCCTCCAGATAAACAACCATTCATAGCTCAGTCAGTATTCCTGACCCGTTTCTGACACAGGTAATCTCAGCTATATATCCTATCATTGATGTGGTTATCAAGGTGCTGTTGGTCTTGCCCAAGGTCCCAAAAGTATTTTTCAGGGATGGCTGGCCATCTCTCACATCACTCCCTATGAACCTCCTGTGAAATCCAGCCATTCCTCATGGTGCTGTTGGTAATTCCTGTCAGCTTCTGTCATCATTGGCTGTCACATCCAGCAATTTCTCATGTCAAAGCCAGCAGTTTCTCATGTTAGTTCAATCAGCTGAACCTGAGGCCAGGGCCCAGCCAGCAGCCTGCAACCCTAATAGTCCTGGCTGCTTTCACCAATAGGGATGATTTACCAGCTCCCATCCTGGACTGCAGGGCTTTTAACCTTTTTTTAAAGGTTCACATAAAGCTCATCAATCTAAAACAGGAGCCTCAAGCCATCATCACTTTATATCTTATGAAATAAGAATCCATGTAACTCTGGACTTAAAGAGCTTAGATGAGCAGAGGAAAATAGAACAGACCTTGCTTTCTGCATATACCACATATAATAGAGGAATGGTTTTGCATTGTCCTTGTATCATCTTTATCTTTAGCATCTGCAAATTAATACCGTTACAAGATTTTTCTGTCACTAGAGCTGTGAGGGCAATAAAATCACTTCAGAAATGGTACTGCATTTGTTTCTGGAGGGTAGTAATTAGTGTGCCTGAGAGATCAAGGCCTTGGACATGTAAACCTCCTGTGTCTTGCTAATCCTTTCCTTCTTTGAAGGCAGAACTGGAAAAAAAAAAAAAGGAGAAAATTTTCTTTCTGCACCCACTTGCAGTTATAGTAGAGGAAATGTCACCAGTTTCGGGAGCCATTACTTCCATGAAAGCATGCTTATTGCAAGAAAGTACTTTGTCATATCCAGTGACATAGCTGAGGCAAAGGCTTATGCTTCTGTTTTGAGATTCCTTTACTCCTGCTGCTCATGAAGACACCTCCAGTAGAAGCCCACCAGCCACTGGCCTCAGAACAATGTGCAAAGTGGAATCATACCAGAGAGAAAACAGAAAATGTCAGCTCTTTTCATGGTTCATTATCAGTCAGCTGGGGCCCATTGCCAAATCATGACACAGTACAGCCACAGCTGATCTGAGCTCATTCCTTCTAAGCCTAGTTCTCTTACAATTAACCAGAACACTGGGAATCAACAATTTCTTCTGAGCCCAGTTTAAAATACTCTGGTTGCAAGTATTCACTGGTTGTGATTAAGTTTCAGCAACGAGAATGTGAGCTGCCTTGTTGCAGGATACAAATGAGAAGGTAAAAGCACTGAACCAAATACCATCACACACTGTTTTTCTCCCCCTGAGGTTGACTCCCTTGCAGGATTGCTGACGTCATAGAGAATCATGCAGCTTTTCCAACCTAAACTTCTATTTGCCGTCAAGGCTCTATCAGACAGGGATCTTGTTTGGCACAGATAGTGTAATCATGTAGGTCAACAAGGTAGCAGTATTTCAGCAGAGTTCTCATTCATCCAACAAGAACGGAGTCCAAACTATTTCCTCAAAGAATTTTCTAAGCGTCCTGTGCTGAGTTCTCCCATTGAAATAAGCAAGGCGGGCCCTGCAAACCTCACGAAGTTCAAGATGATCAAGTGCAAGGTCCTGCAAATACAGGTGGGGGGCAGAGACTGAATTGAGAGAAGTTAAAACACTTGGTAGCTGGAGGAGGGGAGAAGGGACCATGAAATTTCTTTCTATTTTCTGTTCTCAGAGCTTTCACATACCAGTAGCTAGAAGTTTCAGTTGCTGTTATTTTTCTTAAATGTTTTTTAGGTCAAGAGCCAGTATTAGAAATTATTTGAATGGTCATTCATTTTGAGCAAGAAGACACCCAATGCGGCTGTGATACAAAGGGAAATCTGCCTCAGAGCAGTTTACTGTGCAAATGCACTTCTATCGCAGTCATTGCAAAAAGAACATACTGTATTGTTCATAATTACATCCATATTAGGAGGAAAAAAAATAGCTAAGCTGTTCAGTTACATGCCAAAACTATTTCCTGAGGGTTATTTATTTTGACTAATGTTAGGGAAAAAAAAAAAAAAAATGAAACCAATCTGGCCTGGTTTAAAGCACTGAATTTTCTTTTATGTTTTATGGAGAGAACAAAGAAAACCAAGAATTTATGTAAAGCCACTGCTAGGTCTTAAGGTGGCAAGATTTTTTTACAGTGGCAACAGTTCCTACCCCTTTGCAAAGAGCAGGAATTCATAAATGCAGAATGAGACAAGGTTACTGTTCTCAGGGAGAGGTATTTTTTCCCTATCTATTGCAGCACTGTTCTGTGATTTGGCACAATGCCAGCATTCACTGGGACAAAATCCTATCTCCTGAAGTACCAACTGCTGTTTGGCTCTAGGTATTTGGAAATACACTCGTGTTGCTACAGTGATCTCAGTATAAATATGTTTTCTTGCCTACTTTCTATTTCTTTAGTTTCTGTTGTTCTTAACTGAAGAATAAACAGATCGTATTACTCCCAAATGAGATAAGTCATAGCTAGACATTCCTAGCATAGAGGCACTGGTCTGCTAAAAACTGTTGGCTGGTTGTAACATTGGCTTGTCTTTAAACCCATGTCATCAGATTTCACTGTGAATTAGAGGGAGAGCTTTATGTAGACATAAGAGTGCCAGTGAGAATCGTTGGCTGGCAGAGTACAGGTCAGATTTAGTTTCCCTGCAACCTTTACTTGGCCTGAGGCTTTCCTCCCTGAAACACTGCTTTCTAAAAACAAACAAAACAAAACAAAATCAGTCTGCCCACTGTGAACTCCAAGAGTTGTTCCTGTAAGTTATCACTGAATAATTGCAGTGCCTGTATGAGTTCTGCCATCAAATAATTTAAAACTGAAAAGTATTAGGATGGTCCGTGATTAGGTTGAAGATTAACATTTGGTAACAGGAAGAGTAGGGACTAATCAAGATTTGGGGAGCACATTGCATGAAAATTGAGTCAGTTATATCCCCTTTCCAGAAACAGGTGTCGAAAAGCCTACATTCAGATGCCTTGTCTCCTACCTTCTGGTAATGAAGTCCGCCCTCACTACAACAAATCTCATTTTATATATATCGCTCCCTTAATCTAAATGCAGCAGTGTCATGGTTCTTTCCTTCTTTTGTTATCCCCCTCTGGCAAGCAACTGAATCAGCTCTTAGTTATGGTGTCATTCTGAAGGCAAATATAGTTTAGACAAAAATGGTTTTTTATATTTTCAGTTACGATTTTGCAGAATGAAACTGTCCTTTATTCAAGACACTTCACTCAGAGTAAGATGAAACAACTTATTTGTCATAGCTATATAGCAAGTGTAGACATTATTTTAGAATCCCCAAAGACATCTATTTTAATGTCAGTGCATCAGAAGGTCTGACACTTCATACAGCCTGCTGTGGAGTAAAGGCTTTGCCCAGAAAGAGGCTCAGTAGAGTGTACATAACTGGGACCAGCCTTAGCCCCGGATGCAGCCTGTGTCAGGTACTCATTGCTGTCCTTCTCACACTGCGGGAGCTTAGCCAGAATCTTGCTGCTCCTGGCCAGCATTTCATGTTGGACACGGTTGTTACACTGTTTGCCAAATCTGTATCTCCCCCATTGGCTTTACCACCTCCAAAGGAGCATGGTAAAGTCAGGAATATTAACTCTAGATGTTACAGAAATTTGGGCAAAGGTTGTTCAATTTAGGGATGTGCAGACATTACAAAACAACCTTCTAGAAACATATGTCTTTCCAGCACACTGGACTAGGTACTGTTATGATTGTTGCAACAGTCATGGCCGATATTCCTAAGCTGATATGGTTCCATGAAGACTGACCTTTTTGTTAAGAGCATTAGACTGAAACTCAGGAGACTGAGCCAGTATCCAGCTTTGTCACAGATGTCCTGTATGACTTATAGCAAGCTTTTTATTCTCGTTGTGTGTTACTTTGGACAATGGAGGATGAAGCTTCCCTACCCCACAGGGACATTTGTCAATACACATTAATCAGTCTTGTGCAAAGTTGTTAATGGGAACTGGGAGAGGGGGTGAAAGCAAACAGACAGAACATTTCTGTTTCATGTCATTCCTCATGGCTTGACTCCATGGAAGATTTTGATTGTTCTTTCAAGCCAGCCTCCCTAAGAGGAAATTATGCCAGTGATACCATGACAGCAAAGCTGTCATGAGACAGCTTCTTCGCTTTCTTCACCTCCTTCCTGATTCTTTGTTTTCTTGCCTTGTCATTCCTCTGTTTCTTTTCTTATCTGTCTGCTTCAGGCATTACTTTCCATTTGCTCTCCCATTTTCTCCCTCTGTATTTTTTTCCTTCCAATCTTTCATTTTGCCTAATATAAATGTGCATTGGACTAGGAAATAAGGAGTTTTGCTCATTCCTTGAGCTCTCTGGTCTGCCTGCAGAATAAATAGAAATACATGTTGAAGTACTTTTCTAAGCTTCTGTTTAATGCACACTCACATTATAACAATTAGTTTAATATCAGTTTTGCTGTGTTTCAGGGAGCTGTTACCTGAATGCCTATACAATAATAGTCTTTTTTTCTGGGTAACATTGTAGTGATATCATTCAGAGTTATTGTGTGCATGTATGCTGAAATGCTGGATTTAGGTACATGATCAATTCCATTATTGGGAGATAACTATTTGAGATCAAATATGTATTTATGCTAAGCATTTGTCATGCTGAAAAGAATGCTTTGAGAAAGCCTAACAGTGATACCAGAGGGCAGTCTTCCCCTTTATGTGAGCATCTTCAATACCTTATGTATGAGGTATCCTACCAAAAAAGAGGATTTTATCTCACTGTCATGTAGATTATAAAGGGTCAGAGAGCATAAATTATTTGATTTTTAATGTCTGTGTTTTCTTAAGTGAAAATAAAACATTACTTTAGCTACTTCTGTTGTTCTTTTCTTGGTTGTTGCATATTTTAGGAGGTGCCAATGTGAAACAGCCTGCCCAGATGGAATTCCACCTTCTCAATTCTTGACTGGTTGTTTAAAGACACTGATGAGTCTGCAGTGGTGTGCAGGGATGATAGGGTGTCTGCAAAGTGGAGAGTGAGAGGAAAAACAGGAAAAGAGTAAGTCAGCAACTGGTGTATTCCCTTGACTTGTGATATCTTGGATAGGAATAGGAAAACAATTATTTCATAACTAGTCACCTAGGAACAGAATAGACAGGGCTATTTAGATGATTCTTGTTGCTTGTTGTTTGTGATGGTTTTGGCTGGGGTAGAATCAAGTAGCTGGTATGGGGCTATGTTTTGGATTTGTGTTAGAGACTGTGTTGAATACACAGAGATGCTTTTGTTATTGCTGAGCAGTGCTTACACAGAGCCAATGCCTTTTCTGCTCCTCACAACACCCCACCAGTGAGTAGGCTGGAGGTGCACAAGAAGTTAAGAGGGGACACAGCTGGAAGAGCTGACCCCAGCTGACCCCTGGGGTATTCCAGACCATATGGGGTCGTGCTCAACATAGAAATCTGGGGAAAGAGGAAGGCAGCGAGGGACATTTAGAGTGATGGCATTTGTCTTCCCAAGTCCCCGTTACATGTGATGGAACCCTGCTTTCTTGGCAATGGCTGAACACCTGCCTGCCAGTGAGAAGTGGTGAATGAATTCCTTGGTTTTTGCTTGTGTGCACAGCTTTTGCTTTACCTGTTAAACTGTCCTTATTTCAACCCACAAGTTTTCACACTTTTACTCTTCTAATTCTCCCCCCCATCCTGATGTGAGGAGGGTGAGTGAGTGGCTGTGTGGGGCTGAGCTGTCAGTTGGAGTTAAACTACAACACTTTAAATAAAAGCAGATATTCTTTAATGTAGTGTTCAAAGAAATATCAAAAAGTGAGATGTCAACCCCAAAAGGAACTTGTCTTATTTAATCTGTGGAATATCTTCTTTAAAAAAAATAAAAATAAAACAGCCTGCTATTTATTCAATAGCAGCAGGAATGCTACTGCTACTCCTAGTGTCATAAGTCATCTGTATGTGAAGAAACTGTGCTGAGAAGTATATTCCAAACCTTCGTCTTCTAGTAACAGCACTCTCGAGTATAGTTTGTTCAATCTACTCTACTTCAACCATGAACATAAGAATGAAGTTCTTGAAAATAATTTTGAATACTTACTTCCAAGATAGAATATTTAACTTATTTCTGTAGAAGGTAAAAATTTCCTGGAAAGAAGCAGAATTTGCAAGATTATGCTATCCACAATGTGTCAAAATCATTAAGTAACACAGTGCCCCAATTCCTGTTGAAGAACAATAAAGGAAAAGCAAGAAAACTAAAAGAAACAGGCTTGGGGGAGGGTTTCCATTACAGTTTCTTCTGCAAAATTCCAGTAGAAACCCCCTGTTCTTTGGCATCCCGAGCAAATGCACTGTAACCGCACTGTGCATATTAGTGTTCAATATTCATACAGTGGCTGAAGAGCCTGCAGTTTGTAAACATTCGAAATGAGTATAATTTATTACTGCAAGATCTGTTTGGTACAAAAAAAATAAATTTACACTTGTAGGCTTAATTTTGAATGTTTTGTTACAACAGACTTCAAGCAAAAATGTGAAATCCACACAGTGACATTTGTATATATCAATAATGCGTACCAGAATTTTTCAAATAAACTGTAGCAGTCTATAGTATCAAAAGCTGGTCTCGAGTCCAGCTCCTTGACAGTTCAGAGGCTTTCAGAATTTGCATCCTGACTTTGTGACTTAGCTAGTGTCTTGTTCTTAATGATGTTAAGAGCTGTGTAACCTGTTTGATTTGCAGAATGAATGCAGCCTAGTCAAACCTGTATACTTATGCCAGCAGTGAGTTTCTTCAAATTTTTTGTCTGTAACATCCACAGAAGCACTATGCAAGCTTAAACTTTGGGGGGGAGGAGGAGGGGGGGTTGGTGGTGTTACAAAAAGGGGTACAGGGGGTGAATTACTCTTTCTCCATATATATTATTCAGCTTCAGTTTATAAGTCACATTCATGTTGGATATTTGGTACAACTGAAATGTCAAAGAAGGCAAATCATCTGGAAAGGCTCTTATTCCCTTACTATGTCCATATCATCCTGACAATAAAAGGCAACAGCAAAAGCATGAATTCTTTTTTCTCCTGACCTTTCAGAGTAACAAGTACCTGAGTTTCCTGAGCTAGTTATGCTGCTTAAAAAAAGAAATGAGGAGAGGGGAGCTAAAAAAAAAGGAGAAAGTAGTTGGTGGGATGGTGGTAGCCTTGAATGTTGTCATGCTTCCACTTGGCCTTAGAGGATCTCATCAAAGCATTTATAGAGTCTGCCCTGTCATTCAGGTTTCCAAGGAAACCAGACTAATTAAAGGAGTGTGGCTATTGCTGAGAAAAATGGTCTAGCAAGTAGGGCAGTGATCCAGGATTTGATATTCCTAGCTCTCACCTGTCAGAGCAGTGTCACCTTGGAAAGGTCAATTAACACCTCTGAAGCTGCAAAGTTTACAGTGCTCACCTTTGCCTTTGAAGTTCAGCTTGGCAGCCTTCAGAGCAAGGAGCACTTGCTGGTGGTACAGGGATGAACTGCACAGAGTGCATTGGGGCCACCTTTCTGGCTGGTATCTCTGGGTACTACTGTAATCCAAATCATAACACAGTTCAGCACACAAATACTGTTTGGATAGTTTTTCTGATGTGACTTTTATATCCCTTTGCTAGGCACTTATATTCCTTTGAGCCACCTAAGTCAGACCTTAAAACCTGTGACTCTGTGGGTAAAGATCTTGCCAGGATTTTGCCGCTCCTTTCTTACAGTGTGTCTTCACAGCGTCGTGACTTGGGAGACTTCTCGTTTCAGATCCCCTCTTCTTGCATGTAGTGGTTGTTTTGTGTCCACCTGATTCAAATGACTTGCTCCTCCACTGCTCACAGTGCCCATGACAGCCATCCCTACTTGTCTCTCTTCTTGTGTACCAGCAGGATCTCACAGTATTTGACCTGACTTTCAGGCCTGCAGGTCTTGGCCAGCAGGCAGCCATTGGGTGCCCACCACCTCTGCCCTTTCTCCTGCTTTGTTACAGCCTCAAGACAAATTTTTCCTTGCTCGTAATACTTGACATAAAAAAGTACAGTGAGGCAGCAGCAAACTCTTCTTAAAAGTCCATTGCCTGTGGTACACAGTGTCTATCTCCATCACCACCTGCACGGGTGTCTGCCTGCACTGATAACCAGGCTGGCTAATAAGAGTTTCAATGACAAGAGCAAAATTCTTTCTCTTCCTTCCCAGTATGACCTCTACTCACTTGTGCTGGTACAGTAGCTGGATCTGTCAATTCCATCACTGAAATCCTTCCCTTCAGGATCCCAGTAGTTGTGACAGCTGCCTGTTTGGGTTCCAGCTAAAGAAATCCCCATTCTCAACAACTTCAACTCCTCTGTGATCAGTGAAAAAGAAAATTAGAAATATCACAGCCCTGATCTTCCCCTACTTCTGGCAAGACAGCAACAACAGGGATAAATGGACAAAGAAAAACGAGCTACTGGAGAGGAGCGGGAGAAGAAGCAGCGTTAATAGCCAAGATAGAAATGGGATACTTTAGGGAACAGAAGAAAGTGGAGACAATAAATGGAGAAATGGTAAAATATAAAGAATAGAGAGGACAGTGGGTAGTAAGATCAATGAGGAAGAATGGAAAATTAACATCCCATGGCAGAGGACCAAGAGACACCTGACATGAGACTGCAACAGTCATGATATTAAAAACAAAGTGGATAGTGGCACTCTGCTTTGTATGTCAGGCAGATTCCTAGGATACTTTATTTTTCACTTACTCATTTTTGAACTTCCATTTATTAACCTTTTCATAAATAACAGCAATCAATGTTTTAAATTGTTTGGCTTAGAATTGCACATGCTTTAATTAGTAAGTAACCCACGGTTTACCTGTGTATTATTATATTTTGTTTTAAAATCCTTGTCATCTGTGATGAGACAACAGTTGTCCAGGCTTGAGTAGAAAGACTCGAGTGGCCACAGGCTCTACTTTCATGATGGGTAAGTACAAAACTGAGCTTCAAAGTCATTGTTGTGTTAAGAACAAGGAGAATGAAGACCTTTACATATGATGAAAACATAAAAAACAGACAGGCTGATTAAACCAAAACATAGGCTCACAGTTCAGGACTCAGAGCTGAGATGATTTTTTACCTTTTGAGTGGATAAAACTGGGCTGCAGCTACCAGGGTTAGTTACTTGCCACAACATGGACCTAAAAATTTCTGAATTACCTGACATGAAAATCAAGCTTTTTCTGAATAATCACTTAATGATTCCTCCGAACACTTTATTTGTAGTTCAGCAAAAATCAAATGCAAAAGTTATTTTTTCTCAAATTTAGTTTCAATGCAGTAGATCCCCTATTTTAATAAATAGCTTACCTATAGGTGCTGCTTGTTAGCCAATTCTCTGCACATGCTCCCTGAAAACAAGCACTACTATACTGCTTTTTCAAGGTATAAAGGTACTGTAAGAAAATACAGTGTCTCTACAGATTTATAGTGTCATCTCATCTGTATATTACTGATCATTTATTATAATGCTACATTATAATGAAATTATAATGGAATTTTTGGAGCAATGTGTATGACAGTGCTGAGTTAAAATTGAAGTCTCAAGAGATTGCATATTCCATCCCCATGGATACAATATAAATTAATAGTGGTTAGTTCAGTGACTGATTTCAGATGAGTCAGAGAGATAAGGCACCTAAAGTGTTACTGCAGTACATTGCAAGTCATTATTACTTAGTTGCAGAAACATCTATCATAGTGATTTTTTCATTCTGAACTAATGCTTGGGTCCACAGAAATTCTTTCAGTATGATGCTATTTTTTTCAGGAACCTGTGAAATACTGATTTGATAAATTTCTGCCAGGAAAATAAGACAAACACAGATGCTGGAAGAGGTGATTAGGAAAAGCTATTTCCACCACTATCACTCTTCATCATTTGCACAGGAAAAATCTTTCCTACCACCAGAAAATTGCAAAACCTCAAGAGCTTCAAGAAACTGAAATCCCTGTTATGCAAATGCTTTTACTTTTTAAAACATATTACATTAAGATTCAGACACAATAGGTATGCTTAACCTATGGGTGCAGCATGTCTAGTCATACCTCTGCTCTAACCTGCAACGCTGAAAGTAGGATGGTAGGACCATGTCCTGGGTTTAGCAGTAGCAGTCATTTTTCTCCTCTTTAGTAGCTGGTGCAGTGCTGTGTTTTGACTTTCGACCTGGGAACAGAGATGATAACAATGGTGTTTTGGTTTGGCCAAGGACTTTGTGAGGCTCATGCTCTGCCAGGGAGGAGGGGAAGCCAGGAGGAAGCAGAGACAGGACACCTGACCCAAACTGACCAAAGAGGTATTCCATACCACAGCACGTCATGCCCAGGATGCAACTGAGAGTTACCCGGAAGGGCTAGGAGACTGCGGGGTTGGAGGAGGTATCGGTTGGTGCTTGGTTGGGGTGGGGGGGGGGGGGCAAGCTATCAGTCAGCTGGTGCTGAGGTGTTGTATCCTCTTCCCTTTTTATTTCCTTTATCATTATTATTATTATTGGTGGTAGCAGTAGTGATTTGTGTTATATCTTAGTTACTAAACTGTTCTTATCTCAACCCGTGGGAGTTGCATTCTTTTCCATTCTCTCTTTTCGATTCTCCTCTCCATCCCTCTGGGAGTAGGGGGAGGTCAAGAAGTGGGGGAGTGAGTGTCTGGCTGGCTTTAATCCATGACAGACCATTAACAGTAGGTGCTAACAACACAAGTAAGTGGCTGTACACTAAATCTATTGCTGCTGAAGTCCACACCAGTATCTGGTGAGACCTTCAGAGATGCCTGCTTTTGCTGCTCCTTGACCTAACTTGGAAATGGTTCAGGACTTAGTTTGCCATCAGGATATTCCACTAGGTTGTATGAATAATACCTGAGGTATCAGTCCTTCAGTTCAGTCTCATCCTCCAGTCTCCTTTCATGTCATGACAACACTTCTTTTAGCAGTGCTACATGAAATAAATAAAGAAGTAACACATAAAAGCAGCCTGTTTTCCAGACTCTTTTAGTAGTTTAACTTAAAGCTGACATATTTTTTTCCTTTAGCATTAAGATTTAGCTAGATAAATAAAAGCAATAATGGAAGTATGGCATGCAGGCCTGTACCAGTTTCCCTACAAAGTAGGAGCTACTACATATAGCCAATCAAGAAGACAGTATAGAAGTTGCTGATGAATTTAAGATACAAGAGAGGTACTACAGCCTTTTCATATTTCCCGTAATCTAACCTCAAATTCTCAAGACTCTATGCTCCTTCAAAGTCCTCTGTATGTCAGAACATTTAGATAATTTGAGAAATAAATTAAAGTTCCCATTATGTGATTTATTTTCCTTTCAGTTTCTTTTCTTATATTTGCCATTACAGTGTTATTAGAAACTTCTTGGAGTATATTCACCGTATCTCTACTGCATATGCAGACTTTTGGGGTAATCACTTTTAAACTCTATTGAAAACATTCAAGAGTTTTAGCAAAAATATCACTCGTGATCTTGAAAGGACTATGGGAAAAGTGTGGTGTGGAAATGCCAAGAACAACCAACAATATGGGTTTTCCATCAGCTCATTAGTTTTATGATGATGAGTTGATATGATTAGAGGAAAAAATATCCTTCATGATACAAGAATTATGTGTAAAATTAAATTGAAAACACTACTTTCTAAAAGGTTTCTTGATTCAGTGTAGTGAATATCTATGTCTACTAAAATTACTGTGACTTTCACAGCTTCGTAGAGGGGTGTAGTGTTGTTTGTATGAATATAAGTCTGGAGAAGATATATAGACTAATTCTTATTTCGGCTACAAAGGTGTAAAACTGGAATAATATGATTGCACCAGAGAAGAACTGGATTGTATCAATGGGAGCAATATTTGTTCATTTGAATAGAATTTCCTAGATCTTCTGTAATGTGAAAATCTGGATATTTCTCTAACATGAACACTTTGCTTTACTAATAACTAATATTTGACAGCAGTGTGATTAGGGAAGGTTGACCATACTTAGATTGTTATTCCTATAGGTTATGCTACAGCACATTTTCTTTATAGTATTACACAGTGTAAGTTGCTTAATCTCAACCCACCTATCAAGATAACTAGAAAAAAAGTAGTCTGTGTGGGTTCATTGAAAGATTCTATTAATGCTTTTTAGGTGTTAGCTTTAAACAACTCATTAGTAGACTGCACAGCCTTGTGCAGTAGAAGGAGCCAGTTTGGCAGCATG
Organism: Neopsephotus bourkii; assembly: GCF_033783945.1. NCBI lineage: Eukaryota > Metazoa > Chordata > Aves > Psittaciformes > Psittacidae > Neopsephotus > Neopsephotus bourkii. The sequence continues at coordinate 861,834 of NW_026901152.1, read as the reverse complement.
ACTAATCAGTGGATTCCATACAGATGATTCCACCATAATATGAGCTATATATACCGCTCACTTAACTTGTAACAATTGCACTAGTTGTGTCATTGTTGTTTCTGGGTTCAAATGTTCCTTAAACACAGCTGTAAAATAAGCAAACTATTTTTGTAATTTAGAATACTTAAAATAAATGAGCCTTTCTCACTAATTTACAAAACTCACCAAAGCATGTTAGAAATTCCAGTCACTGGTGCAAAATATAAAGTCCCTATTGCACCTAAATATTCTGCAATACAGTTGATGCAACTAACATGTGAGGCCTGAATTTTCTATCATTTAATCTATGATCATATTTTCACTAAGTGGAGTGTGAACTGAAAAGGACTCACAAATATCCATCATTCTTTATGTCATATTAACAGACCATGAGAGATAGTCCTACATATTCCGTCAGACTACAAGTCTAGAAAACATAGATATAGGGCCTTAACATTCATATCTGTTAGTATATAGAGAAGTAAATTTTCAGCTTGTTTTGCTTAGTAGATTGCTTATCTCCTAAACTGAAGAAGAATCTGAAACTGGTTAACTGGTAAATGAAAATTACCTGTTTCTGAGTAAGGATTCCTTCCACTCAAAGCTGTGCAGCCACAGGAAGCTGCAAGAACAGTCTGTATCCATTGTCTTAATCATAAACTTTTATCAAATGACAGCACTCCATACTTGATCTTTGCAAAGCCTTACATGACATAAATGATACCTTAAAAACTGCATGCATAAGAACAACTGTGCAAGAGAACATGTTTCTGACTTAGTCTTGTTTAAAGGTCTTTCTTTGCAGGAGAACATGTTACACTTGATTTTTTTAAGTATTACTTTTCATGCTAAAAAGAATTACCTTCTAAGCAGGGAACATCTGGATTTACACTTACAGCTCCTGGCAAAAGAGAGTCTATTGAACCCAGAATAGTCTCAGGAAACAGACTGCTCAGGTCACATCGACCTCTGATAAAATGCAGCAGGGGACACAGGCAACAGAGATATGCCTTGAATGGCATTAAAGATACTAGCTGGGTTTCTGGAGCAAATCATCAAAATCTGCATTTGAAGTGCATTTGATCTGATGGTGACCAGGTTGTTTCTGAGGTCCCATAAAATAAAAAAGACAAGAAGTGTTCATCAAGCATCAGTGGTTGCCTGGGTAGCAGATACTCAGTTTCTAGGCTGGATTTTTTTGTTTTAGCTTGAATTCCCAAAGGGATTGAGTTCAGAACTTCACTGTTTCATTCTTCTTGACAAAATATAACTGAATATGGAGTTCAAAACCAGACAGAACATAAGACAGAAGTAGGCTGATATACATGAAAGATAGGTTCAGGGAAGTGAACTGGAAAAAGAGGGGCATGGAAGGGAAGGATGAGGAAGCCTGGAATGAACAGAGAAGAAAAGTGGAAGCCACAGAGCTGCTGATATACAGCAGAAGCAGTCATAGCACCTTATTTAATAAACATGCCTTGAGGGAAAATGAGTGGCTGTCAGTGCCACATAAGGGACAGAAAAAGTTACAACGCTGCTACTGAGATGTGAAGCAGGCAGCTGCAGGTATGGAGAGGCAAGGTCTTATGAAGTGGGCAACAGAAATGAATCCACATCTTTGAGAGAGCAGGAGAGTTGCTTCAAACTTCTAGGGAAACGGGCTGACCTGGAGGTATCCTGTGGGATGCAACAGAGGAATGCAAGGAGCCCATCCTCTGTGCCTTGAGCTAAGCATACAGAGATATGGTTGTGTAACGATTATGTAAGTCCTTGTCTATTTAAGCATTTTAGAGTTACCTTATCACTGGAAACAGAGAAACAGCAACAAGATCTCTGGTGGCATAGTAACTTTTCTGGTCAGGAATGTATTACGGTAAACTCTTCTCATGGGTCCCAATATCTTCCTGTATAGATCTCTGAGCCCCAACAGCAGTTTTACATTCTCCATTAATTAGGAGAGGGAGGAGGAAGAGCTATGCCACTTTTTTGAGGGCAGATGTCTTTCTGTTCTTGGAATTTACTTATATGATCATAGAAAAGTTGAAGATGATTTGTGGCTTGGGAGTATTTTCTCTTGTTTTCCTTGTCAGTCTGTGATAGCAATTTTTGATTCACTGGGTTTGAACGTCTGTTTGGCTTTTACTTACTGTAAAAGATAAAAATTCAGCTTTGTAATTTTTCATTTCTAATGGAAATATATTATAGCTACAGAGCCCTATTGTCTTGTAGGACTTGTGAAAATCTTTATTAAGTTCTCAGAGCACATTTTTTCATATTCAAAGCCAGAAAAGCTCATCTTGAATTTCAATTTTAAGATTTAATTTGCAGAATTCATTGTTAGAAAGATGGAAGACTGATTTTCTTTTGCTTGCAAACTATGAAACTTTGATCCATTAGGGAAATATGTGTGGAGTCCTACAGTACCTGCTTCACTACCTGCTCTTAAAAGCATACCCATTTGCTCTTTCTAAATAAGTGAATATCATTACCACACCATTTGCCAAACTGCCCAGGAGATACTGCTGCTAAGTATAAGGTATATTATACTAATGTACGAAGGAATGTGAATTGTGTGCTATTAGTTACACTAAATTTCCATGGTGACCAACAACGTACTTTAAGACAGTTACACAATGCTAGTGCACAATGTTTGTGCAACAAATGAAACCCCGGCATGTGAATACTTTTTCCTGAGTTATGTAAATTACAGCAGGCGTGATATGAATAATACATCCTGTGCACATAAGCACAGTTTTTTTCAAATGCAAAAGAGATTCTATACGCACATTTAAAATGGGCTTCTCTGAATGTTGTATCAGAAGAAAATCTCAGGCAGTGGAAAGAAAACGTGGGACCATTCACATGACTGAACTCAAATGGCTGTTGAGATCTGAAAGTCCTGAGGTGAGAAAATCACCATTTCAGACATCTGAAACCAGTTTTTCATTTGGGACATCACCCTGTAAATGCTGCTTCTGATCTCTGAGGGTTTTCATGCTTTTACATCTGCCAGAGTAAGGCCCCTTTGAAAGCAGAGAGCCCCTTAGCAATTAGCAATTGCTAATAGTATGGCTGCAAGAAATTATATGTCAGCTGAACATGACCATTTTTCCTTCTTTTTCTATTTTCTCATTTATTTGTCCCTTTGTTCACTGTTGTCCTAATAAATATGTGTGTTTATGAAAAATGAGAAAAAATAACATACTTCATACTTTATATTTTCAAACACAAAGGAAAAAAAATGTTACATATCATTAGTTTTAGATGGAAAAGACTTAAATTGCAAGAGATCTTTGCCTTCTGGAAAAGAAGGTAAAAGAAACAAAATATGACAGGTGCTGGTGGTGCTGCTTAGTGTTCACTGAAGGGCATTCAAACGGCAAGCAAGGGTGTACAGTGTGATTAAGGATAGAAGAAGAGGAGCAGAGGGAAGTATCAGAACAACAGAAGTTCCCAGCAGAAGGAACCTACAAGAGACTGGGAAAAAAGAACTTGGAAAACCAATATTCCAAAATATCTATTTTATCTCACTGCATCTAGGTCTTCAGTGTCTTGCATGCAGTGAAACTATTTTGGCTGTTTCTGACAATGTTTTTCCGCACCTACATAATTTTTCACATTTCATCTGATTTCTGCTAATTATAGCAGCTCTTCTTTCCTGGGATCAGACCACCCCCACCCCATGCTCACATTAGCCCTCAAAATCCGTACAATAGCCTGCAGGAATCTCAGAGAACTGTGTTAGGCCTGGTCATCATTTGACTAATCCTACATATTTCCCAGTGACTTGTCTCTCGCCACTTCTGGCTCCAGAAACACATCGCTTCATGAGGACACATGTTCAGGATCTTGTTTTCGGGCAAGTGCAGAGGACAGAGAGAACAACCATCCGTCCACTTGTTCACCATTGTTTCCTCCTTTCCTGAAACGTTCTTTTCCAGAGTGGGATTTTTTTGTTATATTACTCTGAATTAATCTTAATTATTATTACTATAATATTCTGAATGAATTAATTTCAGAGAGGTTGTACCTCTTCAAAATCCTAGGGATTTTCATTGAGTATTTTTACTCACGTAGTATTGTAACCCCCTCAGTCCCATGCCAAAATCAGTCTGACAACTTTAAAAACTTTCCTCTAGTTCTAAAATTCTCATATACAGAATCATATTGCTTTGAAATGGAATCTATTACCACTTATTTTCTTATGTGAAGCCACATTTTTTTTAATGTGATATTTTGGTGGACTCATTATCTCTTGTAGCTAGTTCGTAGAATCATAGAATCATCTAGGCTGGAGAAGACCTTTAAGATCAAGTCCAACCTTTACCCCAGGACTCCCAAATTTACCATTAAACCATGTCACTAAGGGCCTTATTTACATGGTTTCTGAACCATGTTTTCCCACAGATGATGATTCCACCACTTCTCTGGGAAGCCTGTTGCAATGCTTGACAAGCCTTTCACTGAAGGAGCTTTTCCTAATACCCAGTCTAAACCTCCCTTGCACATCTTGAGGCCTCTTGTCCTCTTGTCCTTTCACTTGTTACTTTGGAAAAGAGACCAGCCACCTCTCCATCCTCCTTTCAGGTAATTGTAGAGAGTGATATGGTGCCCCCTGGGCCTTCTCTTCTCCAGTCTAAACAACCCAAGTTCCCCCAGTCGTTCCTCATAAGACCCTTCACCAGCTCCATTGACCTTCTCTGGACCGCCTCCAGCACCTCAATATCTCTCTGGTCTCTGACTGCTTCTAGCACCAGAGCCACTTGGCTTCATGAGGGCCCAAAACTGAAGACAGTATTCAAGGTGCAGCCTCACGAGTGCTGAGTAGAGGGGGATGATCACTTCCCTCTACCTGCTGAACTATTCCTACTTAAGAATAATGTCTAAGACAGATTTACATTTGACTATTTCTTAGGTCAGAGGTAAGATCTCATTTTGCAATAGGATTAGAAAACCTATACTAAGGGCTAGGACCAGAGTACTTAAGATAACTTGATGTCCACAGGTCCATTCTGGAAGGGAAAATTAAAGGAAGGACAAGGCAGAACCTCACAGCTGAGGTTCGCATTGACTCAGTGCAACACCAGTGTCAGAGAAGAGCCAAGGTTAGCAGCTCCCAGAATGGAAAGACGGAGCCCAGCCCTAATCTAAGAGATGCTGGCAGGAAAGGCAGAATTAATGTATGTTCAAATGCTATGTGGACCTGGTATGTGGAACGTACTGGAGTCTCTGAACCCTGGATAGACAAGATGAAATGGAACATATTTCTTGGTGCACCTCTATAGTAAGCTTCATTCATTTACCAAGCAATATTGCAAAGACTAAACATACTAAATATACAATATGAAATTATTCAGTGAAATTATTCAGGAAATATTAATTTCCACTCAGACTTATGCTACTTGTACATAGATCATAGACAGAACTCTTCTGCCTTTGCTTCAGTACTTAGTATCTCACCCCAAATTCACCTCCTCATATTCTACTATTTAAAACATTTTAATTATACCAAAAAAGGTAAAATACCAAGCTGTATAGCTGTGCAGCTGCAAGTGCAAATCACACAAGATTTTTAAAAGGATGTGATGATAATCTGTCAGATTTAAGGTCTCTAGGTTTGTTCCATCTAGGCATAAGGGTTGTCCTTCAGCAATTTTAAATCATGCCAACACAGGAATAAACACCTAAAGCAGTGAACTACCAGGAAAGACATTTTGGTTGTCTGTGCAGACAGACAAAAACAAAAGAAGAAAAGAAAAAGCAAAACAGAAATTAATAACAAAGTCTGAGATTTAATTTCAATTTGATTGGAATCTTCCAAACTACTTGCAGTTTAAAGTTGCCGCTATGACATAGCAAATAATTAATAAATAAATAAATAAATAAATAAATTGCCCTTTTGCAGAGAGTTTCTGCAATAATTTATAAATTCTATTACTAGGTATATGTACAGAGGTTAAACATATTGGATTTTGAGACTACTGCCTTCTGCAATTAGAATTAGAACATAATCATTTTACAAGTGGAAAATTCCTGTGAATTTTCACATAATTGATACATTGAACTAGTTAAAAGTCAGAAATCAATTTTGAAATGTTTAGGAAAGAAGATACATGGGAAATATTCAAGATAAGAAATATACAAGTAGAGTTAATCCACATACGGGAATTCTTGAAAATTTAACAATCATCCTAACTAAATCATTTGCACCTATAATTTTATCATTCATATACTTTATTTAATGTAAAATTGCGCCTTTATGTTCTGATTTTTAAAGCTGTCCCAAAGTTTAAGGTAATCTCAATGTTAAGATCATGCCTACCAGAATAGAGCATTTTTATCACTGCAGCATGAAGTGTGAAAATGAATGTGAAGGGTGTATATGGGTTGGGAACAGCCTCCTTCTGTCATGGCAAAGTTAAAGTTTTTCCATGCAGAGGTTTGATTAATGAGATTTTAGAAACAATTTAAATCCACAAACTGAGGGAAAGATCTAAAAGTGGTTGGTGGAATTGATTTAACTTCAGCAAGATTACATTTAAATGTGGTGCATGTTCCTTTTTTTTTTAATACAGTAAAAATGTATACTTTTCTTTTTTTACTTGAAACATAAAATTAAGGAATACACCTAAATTTAGGGATTCACTGGATTTTACTGAAAAAACAGACTGAGAAGGATCAAGTTCTATAATTAATATAACTTAAGTATATTTGCAAACTATGTTTGCAAACTCAATGTTCCTACTAATATAGCTCAGAATGCATGCTTCATCATAAAATGGAAAAGTTAAAACATAAAAATTAGTAAGGTCTGTTCACAGTGTCTCGCAAAGCAAGTAACTCCAGGTAATAATGTCAACACTTCAAATGATTCAGTCATTACAAGAAACAAAGTTAATGTCTCTCCCCCTCAGCTCCAAAGAAACTGTCCAGGGACACTTGTATTGAAATACTGATTCTAGCAAAAAATCTGGCTCATGGCTATGGTGCTAGGCCAGAAATTTCACGGTGGTAACCAACACCCAAGCGGAGCTGAACCACTGAGCCCAAATGTTGAGAGTCCAACCAGGGTTTGATATTGCTGCTCATTTAAGTTTGGTGTGGATGAGCTGCTTTCTAAGCCTTTGCACACATCGTGAAGGGTACTTCCCCTATTGTTTATATACAGTAACTGTGAGAAATTATTTTTGGTATCTTCCTTTAACTTCCCAATCTTCTCCCCTCCCATCCCACCCCAAAACCAAATAAATTAAAACCCTACACAAGCTGGGAACTTCACACTGTATGCTTTAGTCTGCTTTTATGCATTTAACTGTTGGTGCCAAAGTTAGTTTGGCGTATCAGTTTGTTATGAGGTCAATGAAGGTATGTCACTGCCTCCAAAAGAAAAATGCAGAGATCCAAGTTGAGCAATTAAGTTTCCTCGCCACATGTATGTCTCTGTACAATTTGTAAACATAGCTGTGGCCTGTCTATTAAAAAAACCCAAGCATTTAAACAATGGGGTCAAGGGGACTAGGCAATTTAAGTCAAGCGGACTAGGCAAGTCTTGTCTCCTTACTGAGCACTTAGAATCGACATCTGACTTAAAAAATCAACCCTGAGTTGCAAACTGCTGGCAACTCGGAGACTACATTGGGAAAGTATAAGAATATGCTTTATTCTTTCCTAGAAATCTGTATGTACATTGTTGGAAACAGTGCTGGGAGTAACCTCAGGTCTGATCTGGGACAGCTCTTCAGTGTGACCTCGTACTACTGGCATCCTCTCACTGGAGGTATGCTAAAAACTTTCACACAAATTCTGCTTATTACACTTTGCATTTCACACTTCCAATGTAGCTAAGGTATCCTGAAATCCTATAGTTCTCCATGGGTCTACAGATTTCCCCAGGCACCAGTTTGAATTCCCTTAGAGCTGCTGTAATTTACTCAACTCACCAGAAAACATGTGTTAGGGTTTTCCCAAATCCTCAATTATAGTCCACAATGTTTGATTACATCTTTCAGCTTTACTTGTTGGTGCTGTGGAAGGCTTGCACACTTCCATGTTAATGGAACAGTAATCTCATGAAAGGGTTTAAGATCTCATTATTTGTTGCACTTGTTTACCATCCGAATTAACCTGAAACTATTTGTATAACCATATCTGAAAATGAAGGATATGAGAATCATTTTTATATGCCATTTAATATAGGGAAAAAGACTTCAGGGCTCAGAAAAAAATGAATATTGATCAACCAGTCAAAATAATTTGATGAGTGTCCCTTATTTTACATTCAAAGCATAAAGCATCAGTGGTTTAGGGCTAAGGAAGAATTGATGGTTTCAGAAACAAAAATGTTACATGAAAAAGAGGAAGCTCTTAAGTACCTTGAAGATGGAAAAAACATGGGCTGCGTTCTGTTCTGCTTTACCTTCAAAGAATTAAACATAAGTCCTTTCCCACAATTATGAGAGTGGAATTGAAAATGCACGTCTCAAGTCCTGCTGTTACTTTCTGCAGCCCAGCAGAGTGCTTTGAAGAAAGCTTAGTCTGCTCCTGCTTCTGAAGTACAGAGTTCCTTGAATAGATACTTTTCTTGAACAAAACACCCCCATGAATTAATACTAGTGATACTCCATAAGAAAGCTTGTAAAGATCTTTCAGGGCATTTCTTCAAAAGAACCTCAGCATGTGCAGTTACGATAAGCTCTGGTCCTCTGGGATCCTGTTCTTCCCTTGAGAATAATAAGCAGTGAGTCACTTTATTTTCATTTCAGATTTTATAAGCAGGCAAGCCGATAGACACTATTAAGTTTAGGATGTATTCCCTCTCCCTAAAATGCTCAACTAGTTAATGAAAATGGATAGGTTTTGGACTGGAAAGACCAAAAGCCTGACACTGTGGAGAGAAAGAGTGTGGCAAGTGCTATGTGAGTCAGGTGCTCAGCTCACGCCCAAACAAAAGGAAGAAAAAGGAGTGATTTTTGTTGTTGCTAGTTCCTAAAACCCTTGTAAACTGTGGCAATGCCTTAATTCTTCCAATCATGTACAGTCTCTTTATTTGTGCATTATTAGAACATTAAGAGGAATATTCAGAAAGACCCCTTGCAGCCCACAAGTGTATGCATACAGGCAGCAGAGGCAGATTCCTGCAAGGGGGTAGATTCAAACCGCCTAAAGTTAAGCCTGTTGCTCCTGTGGCAGACGCTTCATTATTTTAGGCCATAAAGGGAATAGAGTAGACCTCCTTCTCAAGGCTAATGCTAGCCTTTATGAATATCTCCCTTTGCTTGCCCAGAAAGACATCCTTTTAGATCAGTGTTTGGCTGTTGTGTGTTTTTATTTTGGGGTTATTTTTAACGGAAGCTGATTTTATTTTGTCTCTGAATACAATGCATGAAGCACCAAAGCACCAAAATGTAGACTCTTCTTGTACAATGTAAATATTTGTTTCAAACTTATGGGTTTTTCAGTCAGATTTTAGTCTGAAGAAAATATTTGCAACTAAATAGCAACCCCAAACATAACATTTATAATGGAAATGACAGTCTTGATTCTAATGTTATGAACACATACCTCTGCATAAAAAGGTGCAGCCTTCCTATTGTATAATCCACTACTGGCCCTGTTATGTGACCTAATTAAAACCCTACTTCAAGAATGTCCTTGTCACGCTTACCAAAATATTAGGGTAAATTAGGAGGTCCCCAAGGACAGATCTGTGAAAATGCAGACAGCAATAAAATTCCAACTTTAGCACGGTAAGAGGACTTTGAAGGAAGTTGTGAGAAGCTGATTTTCACAGTGCAGTGTAGGAATTTCTCCTTTTTTCCAAGATGGAGATCAGCTCATATCTGATGCTCTGTTGTGGTTTAACCCTAGTCAACAACTGAGTCCCACACAGCTGCTTGCTCACTCTCCCTGGAGAAGAGAATCAGAACAGTTAAAGTGAGAAAACTCATAGGTTGAAATAAAGACAGTTTTATAGGTAAAAGCAACACATGCAAGCAAAGCAAAACAGGAATCCATTTATCACTTCGCACAGTCAGGCAGGTGTTCAGCCATCTCCAGGAAAGGAGAGCTCCATCACGTGTAACGGTGACTTGGGAAGACAAATGCCATCCCTCCAAACATCCCCTCTTCCTTCTTCTTCCTCCTATTTTATATGCTGAGCATGACCCCATATGGCCTGGGATATCTCTTGGTCAGTTGGGGTCAGCTGTCCCAGCTGTGTCCCCTCCCAACTCCTTGTGTACCTCCAGCCTACTGACTAGCGGGGTGCAGTGAGGAGCAGAAAAGGCCTTGTATCTCTCTGTGTAAGCACTGTTTAGCAATAACAAAAGCATCCCTGTGCATTCAATACAGTTTCTAGCTCAAATCCAAAACATATCCCCATACCAGCTCCTGTGAAGAAAAATCATCCCAGCCCAAACCAGCATATGCTCCTACAAAGACTTTTGTTACAAATTGGCCTATATAATTAAGTTCATGGTTAAATCACATAGTCAAATGTCCTTTCCATAATGAGACAGGAGCTGGCTTCTGCTCATGGTATCTCTGTGCCGCTAAATTCCCATCAGTGAAGAGGACCAGGGGTGATTTCTACTTTAAATGCAAAATAGCAGAGCCAGTTCTCAGAAGGCAGCACATGGTGTCCACGGGATGCCCATTCATTGTTCTCATGAGTGTGTAGGATGTCAGCAATACATGACAGGAGGGTCAAGAGCAGGTGCAGGGCCTGCCAGGAAAAGATGGGCAGGATCCTTGGAGTTGGTTAGGAGTGCAAGAGGTGCAGTTGGGGTTGGAGCGAGGCACCATGGGGGAGAGGAGGAGAGAAAGGTCCAGAGGAAAGTGGGAGCTGAAGCAGAAGAGGAAGCCAGCGACAGTATCCTCAGCTCATACTAGTTAAGTACCATAAAATTCCCACAACTCCACAAACCTCCCATTGTCTCACTCTGAAGCACCTGCTGGAGTGATCTGCTTTTCCCAGGTAGTCCTTCCAAGAATGCAGAACATGTGAATCTGAACTTCAGTATGCAATTATTGTTTTAAAATTTGTCAGATGAAGATTTCAGTGCCACTAGTGACTTCACCAAAAAAAAACAAAAAGGGTTTTTTTTTGGTTAGGCATAAAGGCTGCTCAGAAATCAAAGAAGTAATAAAGGAGTTGCAGGAGACACTCAGGTACACGGTCCTGTGCTAATCAGCTGAATGCATGCAGTGGCTTAGAAGAGCAGCTGGAAACTGGACACCTGTCAACCCTGCAAACACTTAGACATCAGGGACTAGTGAGTGGGCCACTAACCCCTTAGGGGGAAAACCAAATTGTAAATGGATGCATTCCTCAAGCAACAGCTGTACTGAGCAGCTGAAGAGCTTCACACTTGCTGAAATACGTTTGCAGAGCACATTTGTTGAACCACCTTCAATACCAAATGGGTTCAATACCAAATGGGTTCAATACCAAACAAGTTCAGAAAGCTGAAGTTTCTTCATGGGTAAGAAGCACAAGTAGTTAATGTAAATAACCAGCAGTAAATAATTTGGCTTGTTTTAAAGTGTACTCGTTCCTCTCCCTTCAGAAAATCTGGAGAGCTGGAAAAAACAACTTTGTGGTGGGTAACCAGAAGATAGAACAATGTCATTGCTGAATACAGAAAAGGTCACCCTGCACTGAGGAGCTCGAGGGGAAAGAATTGCAGATTTCCCAGAACTCAGTTTCTGCTTCTTTTTGCCAAAAGGAGTTTAAAATCAGTTTCACACTCCCCCAGCATTCTTTCAGAAAAGAGTAATGTAAAAATTAGGGTGGCAAAAGCAGCTGTACCTTCTCTTTGGGAAAAAAAATTCTAATAACTTGGCTTTTAATTCTTGAAAACATACCAAGGGAGTTTTAAACCCTTCAGCAGCTGTGATCTCAAAAGTGACTGAGTCAATTATTTTTTTCAACTGTTTTTGTAGATTTAGGCTTGTAACATTTTTTTTAGTGCAAAATAGTGGTCAAGAAACATTATCTGTGCAAATCATGACATCAAATTCTTATCTAGGCTGCTGCCAACTAACCCCTGGGGTTGCAGCCTGCTGGGTTTAAATTTGGGGTTTGTTCTTTATTATTTTGATGTGGCATTGCTAATGAGTTGTGAAATTTCTTGTGCTGAGCATTCAGTGCCTTTAGCACATTCCTACATTTGGCAGTTGTGGGAGAGGGTTACTGCAGAACTGCATTTTGCCATCTGGATGGTTTCCTTTTCAGAGGCCCTGAAGGGACAGGAAGATTGTAAATCTTTACTTGGCATTTTCAAAGGGTTAACAAAGGAGTTAGAAGCTCCATTAGCACTGGAGAAGGATAACAGTCAGCCACTGTGCTTACATACACTGGACTTTGAGCCAATTTTGGCACTAAGGAGTTGAGATTACCTAAACAAGGCTGAGGACAAATAGTAGGGTTTGCAAAGACAGTTACCTTAATGGGTACATGGACAATATTGAAGGATTGGTGTACAGTACATGATTCTCAATAAAACAATCTAGACATAGGAGCAGTAATGATGGGTCGAGAGGAAGGAACAGTTTATAATGTTGTGCAGTAGTTTATAAAGTTGCTAATAATGAATTTTGCAGTTCTTTTCAGTTTTTGAATTTGAATCCCATTATATATTTTTTTATGTGATAGATATTCATTGAAATCCCAATCTTATTTTGGGTACTTATAATTCCATGTTCAAGAGCCAGAGAAATTTAAACCATTACTGTGCACACAAACAACATTAAAAAATGCTATTAAGCTTGTGGGGATGAATAATGTCCTTTAACATATTTCTGTGCATGTGTGCAATTTACTTCGTGTTTTGTTTTTCAAAACTATTTCCATCTTGTGGACTAGTATTAGTATTTGCATAGGTCAGCAGCAGATCGGGAATCAAACAGCTGAATGTGTCACTTAAGCTAATGGAGTAGTTACTGCTGTCAGCAGCAGTATCGGTGTTAGCCTGCAATAACTTCGTCAGTGCTTTTCATAGGCATTTATTGGACAGCAAAGGCAGGCTGAGACTCAGAACTCTGATCTGTTCCTGCCTTGACAGGGCAGGATGCATTCTTGGAGACAGAGCCTTTCCTCATTTTCCCTAAATTTGCTCTTTTCACAACATTTTCTAACTTGTCATAGTTGATCTTTCCCAGATCTGAGTCCTGAACCATCTGTTTGGTAGTCCATACTGGTGGGATTCACCTCACCTAACTTCAGATTCTGCAACACAAATGTCTATGTCTGATCTGGCCTTTTAAGTACCTCTGTAATCAAGTGTAGGACAATACATGTTTGATTGATTTGTATTTTAGGTTGAGAAGAATTGTGATTTTTCTTAATGTCTTATTTCATGACAGTGAGTATATATTGGACCTACATGACTGGCTCAATTGAAATAACTACTCCAGTTCCAGAATCAATTTATTTCTTTTTCTCAATTTTCCTGTTGCATCCTCTCCATGCAGCAGGCCTTCACTGGACTCCTTGCTCCAATTTCTGATCAGTCATAGGCTAGGATCCAACAGAGTTATCTGATTGGTAGCAGAATTTCCTCCTCTCTCTGCCTTCCTTCCAAACACTGCCATTCTTGCCTTCATGTGGTTGTCTTTTTGTACCTCCTGCCCAGGTGATGGCATTGCCTATAGGCATCTGAGCCCTGTCAGCCCTTCCCCAGAGTATACATTGCAAGCTGCTACAGTCACAGAACCTTTCTCACCTTGGGTGTGGGGTGGAGGAAGAGCACTCATGCTCTGCTTGTGGCACTGTAAGATGTGTGTAGGAGATATGTGCCTATTCACTGAGGATAGGGATTCAACTATTGGATCCTAAGGAGGTGTCTAGTGTTGCACAGTCTGTCTCAATTATGCCTGCATTGCTAAATAAGAGATGACCAGAGACTGATTTCTGGTTTACATGGCCCAGGTAGCATGGGCTGGCTTGTGGCCACAATGTTTAAGACCAGATCCCACTAAAGCAGATAGTTTGGGTCTTTCACCTAGCATGAGGCTCCAGATCTCATATGAGACTCAAGTGTTCCAAAACCAAAATTATTATTCTGTGTGTGTTCTTTTTTTGCGGCCCAAAGGTCTGCAAGGAACTGGGCTTGGTTGCAGCTCATGAGAGAATTGCTCTTATAGCATGAAATGGAGGATATATATTGTATGCTGTAGGGTATGCCAAAGGGATATGTAGGTATATTTAAGAAGACAAAGCCTGAAGTGTTGTTAGAAGTAATTTTCTTTTAGATGAACAAGACCAAACAGTGTAATTATCTGCTCAATACTACGTTTTTTGGACCAGTTCTTGGAGTGAACAACCTACCAACTTTTATATCCTTGTTTGGGTGGTCAGTTTGGAAGAGTGGGGTGCAGTACTCAGCTTTTCTCCTCTTATTTCTTTTATTTAGCAGGATAGAGATACCCACAGAAACCTCAAATTATTTCTAAATGTGCTAGCTCAAGCATAAGGGACTGCAGAATTATTTAAGCATGGAACTGGGACTTTACTAATTTGTCTTACTACTTGGCTCACTGCTAGCTTTCCATTATATAGAGTAGCAAGGCTAAACAAGTCTCCATTAGTCATGTATTGCGAGTTATATTTTTACATATTTACCTCTGTATTAATATTTACATTAACATTTTCTAAGTACATACCAGATGCACAACAGAGCACCATCCTTCCACTGCCAAGTGTGAAAGCCAAAAGCATAAAAACTCTAGATTTTTTTAAAAGCCAGAATTTTTAAATGCAGAATTATAAAGTGCAGAACAACTTTTTTCTGAAGCTTCAGTTAAAAGAATGGCTGAGCTTCTTTAAACATAATTCCTCCCAAACTCTTCAGACTGACCACCAACTTGAAATGTTTGGGGATTAGTTTCTGAACTTTGTCCAGGTTGCATGTGAATGGAAACAACATTTTGTAAGAAATCTCATTACCAGTAAGAGATGTCTCATAAACTCTCTTTGATTTTAGTGGCTCCTGAAAGCTTCTAATCAAGCTGAAGGTTTTTATATAAAAACAAATAGAAATGGACAGACATGGATCCTGCATTGATTGCAGGGAAAGGTTCACTTTCAGAACTGTAATATAATGCAAAAACCCATCTAGTAATTATTTTAATGAAATAAAGCATGACATGCATTATTATATTTAGATGCTGAGGCGTTAAGTGGGGCTGTAAATTTAGGAGTGATTAGATTCTTTGCAATGATATTTTGCAGGTCCTTTTTACTGATCTTAGCAGCATATTGTACAAGCATCCTTCCAGTGTCATTTGAGTCCTGGTGTCATTGAAATAGTATCACAGGGAGGTAAGGGTTGTTTAGTAGTTATACAGTGTATTCCATGAAAGTATCTGGATAAGCAATGCAGTGTTTTTAATGTGGTGTGTCTTTAAAGTTAACCAAAGCAAACCAAAATCTTTCTGCTTCTTTAGCGACTTTCTTTAGACACTGCTGTTCTAGAGATTTTCAGGGATGACTACAGCCTTTACCCTATATTTGTTACTCTTGCTTCTCTGAAATCTAGAGTTCAAGCACAGTAAAATCAATGGCAACAACTGTTTATCTCAATGGAACCAGGTTTCGGCCCTAGCAGAATACATACAGAAACAACCCTCATCTTTATTTTTTTTTTTTCCTGTTGCCAACAGCTGTCTGTAGGCTGATTTCAAAAGAATAAGAAGCCTTCCTAGGACATACCACTTCGTGGGAAACTACCCAAAAAGTCCATCAGGGGAAAAAAAGGAAGAGGAAACTTGGAAAAAAAAAAATTTAACAAAAAGACTAAGCTAAATTTTGGTAATATTTATGAGAACTATAAAATTCCTGTTGCTGAGCAAAGAGAGCCTTAGAAAGTTGTTACTCTGGTGGGTTAATCCCTCCCCAGTGTTATCTAGGCTCGCCCAGGATCCCTAGAGCAGCAAGTGTCTTTGCCAGAAGGCAGTCACTCAGTACTCAGTAGGTGAGAACCTGGTACTGATAACCATAAATCCTGCAGCAGGTGTTTGGGGAAAGAATATACAACTCCTGGTAAGTAAAAAAAAAACCAAACAAAAACCAATTTGGTTGTTATCCCAAAGAAAGAAAACATTGGAGGTGCTGGTATATTGAAATCAAACTGTGTCCCAGTTTCCTAAATTGAGCCCAGTAGTCTCCAGTTGTTTCAGTTCAGTCAGACCAAATACTTTAACATCAGTACCTGTAACACTGGAATTGCATGTCTGTAGCAGTTAAAATTCAGAGATTTTTCATGTAGGATGAATCAAAGAGAACTTTCCTGGCAAACTCCTGCAATAGTTTCCTTAAGATAAGCAAAATTGTGAAAAAAAAAAAAAAGTCTATTTTATGCCCCCAGGGATTATTTTTCATTCAGAATTTATTTTATTTTACAGCTATTTCAGAGCTTTTGAAATTTATGTTTTAAAATTTAGCACATTGCATTAATAAATCAGAAATCTGTGGAAACAAATTATGAGACATAGTTATACGTCAAAAAGATGAATCTGAACTTAATGGCCAGGATAGAAGATATTTTCTAATCAGACAGCTAGAGAAATAATTAATGTTATCATTTGTAAACCAACCAAAGAAATACAGCCATGTTCTTAGTTAGAATGCATAAATCTGATGGCAAAGTTAGCACTTATCATTTTGATCATTTTATCTAATGTTTATAAATCAGTCTATTATACAAGATTTGAGCCAGATCTATAAATTAACACATTAAATTAAAAATGTGTGGTTTCTGTTGATAAATAAGGACTTGAAAATGCTGGAGTTAACCAAACAGACAGAAAAATTCAGATTCCTTGATTAGATGATGGTTAACCATTATAAATCAGAGCTGTAAAATATGTTTGTCTCCTCAGATGTTCATGTTCCAGAAAGCCCATGTTCAATAAAAAGAGAAAAGCTGTGAATTTAAATTCAGTATCCTCTTTAGCATACAAATAGAATATGTAGTAAAGACCGAGAGGCATGAGTAGATTCTCCTGTTTGAGATGCCACAATACTAGCTTTCTTCCTGCTTTGTTTCTAAGCTTTGAAGCAAGTAATATACTGGTGTATGATCTGCTATAAGAAGGTGGTTTATACCACTAAACACATCTGCAAATCAGAGAATGACTGTTTTTCCCCCAAAATGAACATGACCTGACAAGATGAAAGAGTGTCAGACTTCTCTCTGTAGATTTTCATCCTCCCCCTCCCCTGCTCTGTCTGTGCAAACAATGGGAAGCTGAATACATCTCATGCCAGAAGGCAGCAGGTTACTAAAATATCCATGACATATTTATGCAAAAAACATGCTGTATAACATATGGGCCTTGGGAGCTTTTCCCACCTTCTGTCTGTGTGCTTTTTTTTTTTTTTTATCTGTGAGAAGGCCTGATGAAGAGATTTGCTTCAGTGGGAAAATTAATTTTAAGGCAGGCTAAAAGAACAAAGTGATCAAAACGAATGACTGAAGATGCAAGCCTGAACTTCAAAGCACTTTACTAGTTTTAGTGAAATAATTCTTTCAAACTGTAAGTCAAATACCTAAGCTTCATCCTGGGTTAACAGGTGGAGAAACCTGAGCCATAAGAAGGCTGCAGCCAAAATGTTCAGCAGGGGCCACCAATTTTGAGTACTTGACTGAACAAGCACATCAGGGCTTCAAGCTGAACATGAGAGCACAGCAGCAGCATAATTCAATGGTTTATTTTGAAAATGTGATTGTAGATAGAGGATGGCTAGAAAGGCAGCCGTGACAGCACTAGAGCTTGTCACTTCTGGCTCTTGGCTTACTGTTGAAAGTTTCTCAGAAGCCTCCACATACATGAGAGCTTTAAGCTTTAAGACTGCAAAGAACAACAATGAAGTGTATTCATGCTACATACTCCATGGCCTGAGGAAGAAGTTCTTTGCAAATTACTTAGCCTATATAATTTAGATGCCGTTACGTTTGACCCATGGGTAACAGGGGATTACCTGCTGTCATAGCAGTCCAATAAATTAACATCTGAGCAGGGTTAGCAAGAAATGCAAGTGTTTAGTAGTAAACTAAAGTTTCAATTTCTGATGAACTTTTGCTTCTTTTACTCCTTTGCTGTGTCCTAACCAACACTCAGGATCTCCATCCCCTAAGATAGGATCTGCTGTCTTTAACAGGATAGTGTAAAATGCCAACCTTGATTACTAATCAGGTTTTCTAGATGCCAGTCTTATAATACCACTCTCTTGTATCAGTCAGCTCATTTGGAGCTTACATAAGCACAGTTAGCATAAGATAAATTGCCCTAATCACTGAAAGTAGTTTCAGCAAGTAATTTTGATCACAAGCTTCAACAGTTTGTTGGACACATGGGAATGGAATCTTTAAAAAAAGAAACAACTGTATTTACACAGAGAATTATCCAACAGAAATAGAAAACACTTAAATATATTTTATTTTTAGGATTTTTTTATTATTCATATGTTTTTATTTTTATTATTATTAATCATTATTATTAACTAGAATGTGATAAACTAACAAGATTATTTGTAGATGGACTTTTCCTATGTGGAGCTGATAGTGTTACCATCATTTTCTTGATTTCACCTATGAAACTGGATAGAACCCTTAATTTGAAGATTTCTGGGCAGCCACGTGTGAGGAAATAGATTGGAAAATATACCGTTTACATTTATGTAATCAACACACATGGATAAGCGTCCCTATTCAGGCAGCAGGAGATGTGCCATCTACAAATGCTCTATCCTCGCTTCACTGGGAGGGCCATGCATTCCTAATTCAGCAAGCTGATGGCAGCTTTATAATCCATACTTCTCTCAGTGAGGGGTCGACCATGGTGACTGGGGAGCGAGTGTCTTTTATCGGCGCTGTTAAATCTGCAGCAATGCATCAGCATCTAAGCCTTATGAAGCGTCTCTAGTTTTGCTAATCCAAGAGAAAGGACAGCTTCTGGAGGTACGCAGTATCTCTTTTTTTTTTTTTTTGGCTACCATATGGAAGGGAAAGGAGTGAACAGGGAAGGGAAAAAAATAACAAAGTACCAAAGCTGACACTACACAGTTCAACATTTGTGGCAATATATATATACATAATTTAATTTATTTTTTTAAGAGAAAAAGAAGGAGGAGGAATGAGGAGAGGAGAATAGGAAAAGAGGAAAGCGAAGCTTGCTTCTAACAGTCTGCTAGTTGCCAGATCTATAGCCAGGTAATTGCTATCTGGCAAGATGCATTTGTGATGGACTTCTAGCTCAGCCTTTCTCTAGCAGCGATTTGCAAAATACACTGGTATATACTAGGAAAGAGAAGGAGTTAATACTGCAGTAGCAACACAATGTACTGCTTCAAATCCCTGAAGCCAAACCACGAGTCTTACAAATATCATGTGCACATTGCCCAAATTCCAGTTTTAATGCAAGTGCTACTACTTTCAAGGCTGAACCATTAGCTGTCTAATGTAGTAGTGAAACATTGTGTCCAGTGTATTTTGTTATAGATGTAAAGTGGCAAAACTTGTGAGGAGCAAACATTTATCAACAGCTTGAGATAATACCATTGATTTCCATCACAGCAACATGACATGAATAGGAAAACCTGCTTAAAATTGATGTCACATCTGAGCCCAATATTGTCCCCAGAGCCAAGGATTCAAATCACTGTGGGTGTGGCTGAGAGTCCCTTCAACTCCCTACTTGCTTCTTAAGGCCAGGCACAGTGCTGGGCTACGCGGTGTGTCACATCCCATTAAGTCACTTCACATACGACATGGTGCAACCTGAAATAACATGTTTGTAGGGTTGAAACAGTGCTATCATCTCTGTGTCCAAAGGCACTGAACACCAAGCTACTAAGCTTAAGCACATGGGGTGGTTCATGGAATCTGTGAATAGGGCTTCTCTTTTCTTTGGGGGAGATTACATTAAGGCATAGCAATGAATCATTTTTCACTTACTTTACGTAAGTCATACTAGGAGTCAAAATTCAGATTTTATGCTTTTAGATATATTTTTGCACCTCATAAGAATTCACAACCATGCAGAGAACTTGAGCAAAGCTGAGGACACCAATGCCAGTACAGACATCTGGGTTTGGAAAAACACTTAGTTTTGGTATTAGATCTATGAAATCTGGAGTCAGTGAATTTCTAATTTTGATTCTTCACTTATGTTACAAACTGGTCTATGCTTATCTAGCAAAGACACAAGCACAAGTGTAGACTTATTTGTACTATGAGTGCAGAGGATGCAAGGGACTCATTGGTGACCTACTAAAATTAATACACATATATTTCAATCTTTGCCTGTGACTGAGTATATGATTATTATCAACTGACTTTTCTCTCTCTGGGCTAGAGATGGTAAAACAGTATTATACAGGAAGATCAGTATGTGTCTATTGACTTGAAGTATAAGGATCTCTCAGTCATATTTTCTCTGCATTGATTTAATTCTCACTATAAATAAGCTTCAAAATAAAAGATAATTTGATTTTGAAATAATCCAAAATTTTTACTGTTCAGAAAATGACAAATCAATATCCTTTGACAGCTTTGACATTTTTATTAAATGGAAATTAAAAGGAATCAACCCTGTCAACTCATATATTCTGACCAAAAGTGCAGTTGCCACCCTAGCAATCACTATGTCTAAGCTTGTTTGAGGTGGGTCTAGCTCTGTGGCTCCAGCTTGGACGTATGAGTGAACTCCATGTGGGACACTGGTGTTAGGTGAAGGAGGCCTTGCCAAAGAGAGGATCTCTGGGTGCGGCACTGCCCCAAGTGTCTCCATCCGGAGCTTCTGCAACAGGCTCAAGAGCACATCAGTCCCAGAGGAAGATACAGGGTGGGGGAGACAAGGGGCTGGTGTGAGGCTCAGCTGCCTCCATATTCAGTGTCCCATTGTCTCTTCTCTGTACACAACAGCACCGCAAAACTTTTGGTTTGAGTGTCATCCCACTTCTGTTCATTCTGCTTTGCCTAAGCAATGGTTGAGTGCTCTAATTCCTCCTGTAATCTCTATCTGCAATAAGCCTAAATGCTTCCATATCCTCTGCAAGCAACTCCTCAAGCTACACATGATGAGAAATGAGCAGGCTGCACCACAGCTGTTGGTTCTATGATGAAAACTGATCACTTCTTTAGGTGCAAATTCAGGGGTTTTGAGCCCCAGGTACAGTCTCCTCTCTCCCTCTCTTTGCAGTATCCATGTCTTTTTTACTTACAGAAGTATACATACTGAAAGCATCCCTCATACAGAGTGAGATGTTTCAGTCCAGAGCATTCCGAAACTCACAAGTTATCGTTTGCCTTTACATGTTTAGATGCCTACCTCTTTGATCAGCTACAGTCATAAGCTCCCATGTGAATCTTCTTGAATGAGCAAGTATGTGTCTCAGAGACTGCTGTTTTTAGGAGAAGGTTGCAATTCCAGATGAATCAGACCAATTTCACTGTCATCTTTTATCAGACAAAGAAATCAAAACTTGTTCATGAAACACAGGTAAACTATACCATGCCAAAAGTGCTTTTTTATACACATGGGTACATTTACTATATGCAGAAATACAGAAATACACCTACAGATCATCTTATAACATATAGGCATGAAGTGTGTTTCTTTTTTAATTAGTTCTATTTGTGATTTGAAGATAGTTATATATCCATGAGTTCATTAATAGGTTAAGTGGAAGAAAAAAATGTTTCTAGTTTCACCTGTGAATACCTCATGGTTACTCATCTAGTAACAAGAATTGCATTATTTTCTTTTAAATATGAGAGATTCAATATACTCTGGCAGAACATAGCTGAAACCATTGTTACCATGTATCCAGTATTCATTTCCATAACTGACAGCTCTGAGACAATCCATATAAAGAGCAGTCATAAATAATAGCCCCGGCAAAGGTACATGTACTGTGCTAACACTGTCCCCCATTAATGGAGTATTTATGATTTAGGAATCAGCAGAATAAATTACTTTTACCTGTTGACTGAAGGCTTAATATTTTTAGAATTGCCAAGATTTCACCATGTCTGCAAAAGCCAGCTGCATGTGTTTCACACTTCACTAATGCCTACAGTGTGTTTTCTGTGTTGTTAAAAAGACAGAGGGAAGAAAGAGAGACAGGTTCCCATGTACCAAGGTTTCTGTCCTCTGGCTAGATGAAAAGGCACACTGATAGGTGGTGAAATGCAGTTCTTATAAATTTTTTAACCAGTAAGGCAGAAGATGCAATAGCTTTTAGACTACAATTTAACCTAACTTAGAAACAAAATGAATAGTGCATTACTGAAGCAGTGTGAGGAAAGAAAATGCAAATCCCCAAAACCCCTGGATAATTAGTAACTCACTCAGCTCTGCACTCTTCCTAAACGTTGCATTAAATATGCACATGGAATTCTGATTAACTGTTAGATTGCTGATGACATTTTTCTCCATTTGTATTGACTTTGGACAGATTTCTGTCATGGAAAAAATGTCTCGCATGCCAAATAGTGTAATTTTCTGCAATTATCCTAAATTGAGTGACTACAAACTGATTTTCTACTCTGAAAAAAATATGACCTCAAAGTATCTCTAATGGTATTTTGATAGTAGGAAAACGTAAAAGTTTGTAATAAAAGCAGTTAAATTCCAACTGTGCAGGAACTAGAGCAAGTCCCACCTTTTGTGTATGGTAAAATCAATCATTAAGTGTCAGCAGACACCGAATTTGCCAAGGAGCTGTTCCAGACATACCACAGTTGGCTTGTTTTGTTTGGGGTTTTTAAAACATGCTATTGATTTTCTAAACAGTTGAGTATGGTTTATAATAGCAATAACCTGCATGAAGCCAGCCATTACATGGGATAACACCTAGTTTATAGAACATTAGCTTTTGCTTCTAGTAGTTAACTGAGAAACTACCTTGAGGTGGGGGGTTAGTTTTTGTTTCTTTCTTGTGTTATTAGTAATAAGTGACATTAAAGTGAACATTACTTGCATATTTTCAGATGCTTTTGGAATGGGGGAATATATGAATAATAAACCACTTTTTTTTTTTTTTTTAAGCATTAACTGGTGAGTAGTTTTGCAATTGGATCACATGTAGGCTACATTTCATCAACTTATTTAAGCATGTGTTTACTCCCTACTGCAAGCACATGCACTGAAAATTAAACACAAACGCTTTGGCTGAAATAAGGTATTTAAAATAGCTTTGGTTCTTATATGAGAGGTGGCAATGGATTATTTTTAGGTATCCTAACTCAAAAAATTAGAACCAGGTCTTCATATTTTCCCCTAAGGCAAGTAGAATACTGGTCAATTTATTGTGTGCATTAGATGTGGATAATTTGGGGTTGTATTCAATTCTGGTATTATTAAGAAGCCTTAGGAAAGTTTTTCCTACCCTGCTGAAGGAGATATGAACGTTAAAAATGATGAAGTACACGTTATTATAATGCATATTTCAAGTGTAAATCACTGCAGGCTGTGGCTGTCATATTCTAATGCACCAATATCTGCCCTGCAGCACTATTTACTGGCTCCATCTCTCTCTATCTTTTTTTTTTTAACCTTCTTTTTAATAAACATATTGCCTTTCAACACATTTAGCATACAAGTTTAGTGAAATGATCATGTTAGTTATTGATGGTTGTAGCTAATGTCTTATTATTCATCTTGTTATAAAGAGTAAAAGTCAATATATTTTAATCCTGTAACCGCAAGACTATTTATACTGTGGTGTCATCTCTTGTTCTGCATCCCAATCATTTCCACAGTTTTGAATTGTTCCAGAATAATTTTATCTCCCAATTTGCTGTTTCATTTTAATATATATGTGCTACTAATAAAGAACATTTGCAAAAATTTGATTTCTAAACTTCAGCCTGAGGTGCTAGGTTCAGACCTCTAAGCTCATTTGCTTTTAATCAGTACCTGTAAAAATCTATAGGCTTAAAAAAGGCGTTATTCATAGAGAAGGCTGTTCTTTTTTCTTAGAAGCCTGAAAATCGCAACAGCAGCCATACAGTTCTTAGCATTTACAAAATTGAAATTCATATGTGTGTTGTCTGGGGGGAAAACTGGTTAGGTTTTTGGACGGACAGGGGGTTGTCTGTTTTATTTTTACCTAAATGCATGATATACACAAGATGTACCACCCTTGTAGGATATATCACTGAAAGATCTATGAAAGCAAACAAGCTGTAAGCTTTTAGGCTCTGTCTATCAAGTATGATATTTTGACCATTGTAAACTGCAGTCTTCTACTTTTGGCACTATTTTTGGTAACTTTCCAGAGATAATTCAGTGGATTTAGAAGAGAACTCAACAGCTTCAAGGTAGGTGAAATCTAAGCTCTAAATAACTTCATACTGGTTGTAGAACAATTTATTATGACATCTCAAAAGCTGTAGTTGGAAGAACTTAGTGGAGCTATTAATTGCTTTTTGTACTTACTACTATTAATACCATTTCTATAAGCTCTTGAATTAAAAATGCAAATAAGATATTAAGCTGTCTAAGTATTCAAAAGGTTTAAAGGCAAAAAGGCTTACATCAGTGTTTAGTATTTCAGTGACCTGCAAAGGGCATATAACAGTTAAGACCAGCAAAACCAGGCATTCATTGCAAAAGAAATTAAGTTATTATTATCACATATTAACATGTCATATATCTCTTGAGGGTTTTTTTTTTATTTTGGAAGCTGTAAAAATATGCATTTCTCCTTATTTTCATTAGAATACAAATATACCTATGTAGAAACAGGATAAATTGTTGGCGGATGGATGTTTTGATTTATTTTAGACTGCAGGGTAAAAGCACAATGAGAAAGACAGGAAAGACAGCACAACAGAAACTATGGATTTGGAAAGAGTAAAATGCACTAAGCAGAAGTCATATTGAGATGTCTAAACCTATAAAAGCAAGCTCTGGTTAGGTCAACATCACATTAGTTTCTTGCCAGCATAGCACACTTTCCATATTGATTATATTTTTTAAATCTATTATTTTCTTCATATAAAGAAAAAATATCAGCTTCCATATAAACTGAAATTCAGCTCTGGTGCAGTAATGAAAAACCCATATCCTCCCCTCTACTCTGCCCTGGTGAGACCTCATCTGGAATATTGTGTCCAGCTCTGGGCCCCTCAGTTTAAGAAGGACAGGGACCTGCTGGAGAGAGTCCAGCGCAGGGCAACTAAGATGATTAAGGGAGTGGAGCATCTCCCTTATGAGGAAAGACTGAGGGAGCTGGGTCTCTATAGTTTGGAGAAGAGGAGATTGAGGGGTGACCTTATTAGTGTATATAAATATATAAAGGGGGAGTGTCACGAGGATGGAGCCAGGCTCTTCTCAGTGGCAAACAATGAAAGGACAAGGGGTAATGGGTACAAATTGGAGCACAAGAGGTTCCACTTAAACCTGAGAAGAAACTTCTTCTCAGTGAGGGTGACGGAACACTGGAACAGGCTGCCCAGGGAGGTTGTGGAATCTCCTTCTTTGGAGACATTCAAGACCCGCCTGGACACGTTCCTGTGTAACCTTATCTAGGTGTTCCTGCTCCGGCAGGGGGATTGGACTAGATGATCTTTTGAGGTCCCTTCCAATCTCTAACATACTGTGATACTGTGATATCCTCCACTAATTTACTTCAGTATAACTTTATACATATCATTACTTCAATGGATTTTGCCTTGTGCTGAGGTCTATTTGTATGTTCTCCATAACAGTTTTAGCATTTAGTATTGATTTAGTACAAAGATTTAGGATTATTTGTTAAAAAGAAACAAAAACAAAACAAAAAAAACCAAAAAAACCCCAAACAAACAAAAAAAACCCAACCAACCAAAAAAGAAACACAAAACCCCTGCATTCTACGTTTTTTAATTGAAGTCTTAGTTTTCACTGTTGAGGATGTTTTGAGTATTTTTTAAAACTTTATTTTCTCATTTAGCTTACTCATGCAATAGAATGTATGGGAAACTTAAAATATGACTGCAGGCTGCTTCATGGCACAGCACTGTACTGTTGGCCTTCTGGGCACCATCTCCCCTTTGAACTGCTTTGGGGTTAGAAGCTAACAATATTATGCCCTCAAGAAATGGTCATTTTCAGGTAAAAAGTTGAGACTGAATTGTGACTGTGCTGTTCTATGAACACTGCCTCTGCCCAGCTTCACAGAAGAAGAAAAGTCTGCAAGTCCACTTCTTGGCACCATGTCCTTTCCTGACATAAAGACCAAGCTCCCCACAGGTTCCTGTGGGCCAGCACCAGAGCCAAGACTCTGACCACACTCTGTACACTGCAAATGGCCCATAGTGCTACCATTAGGAACATGCCCCCTGCTCCTAGGCTACTGTGTGGGAACTTGTATATTCTTACAACGCTGCCACCACCGCCGTGCAAATGCACCATGCATGTTTGAAGAAACTTTGCTGTTGTATGGAGGTGGGGACCAGGAGGTCATATGGCAGCCATTTTTTTCAGCTGAAATTGCTTGACATAAACATGATATGGGGTGTGGACTAAATTTTCTGTTCAACTGTCAAGTCTAGGAATGGTCATGTTGAGATAGTATTATGCAAAAGCTTCTAGCTTGGCAGGAATTAGAGCTCTTTGTCAGGTACCCAGCTCTTTTCATTTCACAGCACTGCTATCTATCTACAGAAATTGTTAGTTATAATTCCTTGTTCACTTAAACAGAAAATTCTAGTAAACCACTGATTTTGGAAACCACTTGCTTCTGCTTTTAAGTAGGATGATGGGAGTCTAACTGGATTCTTAATCTGAATAGAAAAGATTAAGAGATTGCATATCTTGCTTAGCTTTTCAATGAAGCAAAATATTGTATCTTATTGAATCTAATGCATGATATAAAAACTAGAAGATTGTTTTAGCTCCTGGATGATTTCTGTTCTCAGCAGCCATAAGTGAGACAGGTCTTTGTCTCTTTATCTCATTAAGGCTACTCCAGGTTTTGTTCAGCCCTTGAGAAAGGAAATGTTTCCGGCTTCTCTGCAGTGATTGTTTTACTGTTTGCAATGAATGTTGCCTGATGGCCCTACAGGATCTGCACATGGGGAGCACAAAATCTACCTGAGATTATATTTTACATAGTCAAATAAGGATATGACACAAGATAGAATAAAATACTGGAGACTTGTAATTAAAATTGAAGCACGTGGAGAAGCATGTAAAGTTTGGAAGACCCAGGTTTAGCTACGCATTTCTTTCATCTCTGTCTTGTGTCAAACAGACTCTTAAAGCTCTTTTCATGTACTTTTTTCATGGGTAAATAATAAGAAGAAGTCAACATCAACCATCTGTGGCGCATTAACAATTTTAATTTTAATGCATCCGATGATGCCTGGCTTAATGGTCTTTCTGACTCAGTTGCCAATATCATCAAAATGAGCTGGATAATTTACAAGGGTACGTAATTGATTGTCACAGGTGGAAATGTACCACTCATTATTGTATACACGGAGAAAAATGCCTTCGGAGACTGTGCATTTTGGTATCTAAAAATGTAAATTGTGTTGGCTTTGAAGTATGAAATTTGGTCTTTAAGGCACTGTCAAAGGCTAGCTGAAGGAGAAAAAAAAAGGCCCATTGAGGAAAATAAAATCTGACCTGTAAACTAGCAATAAATTGCTGGCAGAATTTCTCTTCTGCAGACCCAGTTTTCAGCAGCAGCTTTGACAAAAGACAGTGAACAGCAACAGAAACTCAAAAGCAGAACTGATGCCTCCAAGAAAGTGTCAGTGCTGTCACCCAAAAGCAGTAATCAGGAGCTTGTATCCAATGACATTTGAGAATGCAGTATGGAAAAAAAGAAGTCTCATCAGCACTGGTATTGCTTTTAAACACGATGTTTGGCTTGTTCCACAAGGACAAAGGGGAAATAGCATCACTGCTCATCTCCTAAGTTGAACAGAAATTTGAAATACTGCTACTTTTTGAAGGGAAAGTACAGGCTTTTAAACTCCAGTACAAAAAAAAAAAAAAAAAAAAGTAAAAGAAGTGCCTTATTTTTCTCACCTTCACAAGTGAAACTTGAAAGAGCAGAGAAGCCGTTTTCTTAGAAATAAGCTGGCACAAATTTTTGCACCCACCTATTAAAACAGCACTTTCATCCAAAAGAATCATATATGTGCTACATCCTTTCATGTTCAATACGTTTCATAATGTTCAAATGGCTCAAAGAGACCATCTTCTTCAAGATTTTCACCACAAATAGTTCACTTCTGGAAAGCATCTCTCATGACTACTTGAAATTTCCCCCCACATAGCAATGTGGTATCTTCACAGTGGAATTCAGGAGCTACAAATTACAAGAGGAGACAGAAAAGGCCCAAAAATGCCAGAGAAGCATTTGTTCTGAAGCTGGGAATAAGATAAATGACCTTACTGTCATCTTCAGGAATGATAGATAAGTGAAGTGGGCTAATGGAGCGATACAAAAGTGCACTGTGAGCTATTCATCCAGAAAAACTGTTATCTGCATTTTAATGTTATGGGTGGTAGCCACCTTTGAAGCCAGTTTAAGAAAAAAAGTTTTGGAAGTTTTGTCACTTCATTGCAATGGATGAATATACAATGAAGTCAGAGCTATAACAATGTCTGGTAGGGATACTTACATAAAGTTGGGCAAATACACCCTGCAGGTTTTTCTGAGCTTTCTTTTCCTAGAATTTTTGTGGTACTGCAGTATCTAAATATCCTTTGGTTAATGAGATATGCATGATAGGTTCCTTACTGGGAAACTCTTCCTAATTTAGGAGGTTTTGCTTTGGGTAAAACCAGCATTTTCGCTCTTCTCCATCCCCCATTAATTTAATGATGGTGAGAAAGCTGCTCTAAAAGAAGATCCTGCAGTGCACCCTGAATGTCCTCATTAGCCTGGAAGTTCATGTCTAAGCTAAATATTTTAGCCGAAATTACGAATTTCCTGCTTTTGCATGCTCTGATGTAGGTTTTTTAGCTTACCTTTCCCACAAGACTGCAACTACCTCAGTAGATTATGGCCAAAGACTTAGCTGGTTGCACCCTAACTTGATTAAGATGTTGAAAGTGAGCCTTATGTTGACATTAAGAGTCTGCAAGAAGCTTGCAGAGCAATCAAAGCACAGTAGCAGCCTGGATCTTTGACATGGCATGTATGAACTTGTTTCCACTTTTGTTCCTGATACGTAAGTGCCACAACCCAATCTGGGACTTCTATATGGATCTGGGTGGGGCTCTGTGAGGCTTTCTGAGCCACCTGAGTCAAGGGACTTTTGTCCATACTAAATGAAAGACTAAGTCTAACAGGACTCCTCACAAAAAGCATGGGTGGATCTTCTTCAGGCTATTGCCCCATTGCAGATCTTAGTGCTTCTGTCTTGCCCACATGAGGTTCTGGTCTGATCTGGTTTGTGAAGGTTACTACGCTGTATAGACCAGTACAGTGTAAGATGCATTTTATGTCCTATACTTTAAATGATAATCCAAATAATCCTTCTTGGGACACTTTTGTGGCTGAAGCCTGTGAAATTGTTCTGCTGAGCTTACCACGCCAATGATTTATCTGCACATATTTATTCATCATAATCTGCATAATAGTAATTTTATTAAAGTCTTTGTTTACTACTGGAACTGACCTCCTACAGTCGCTTTAACCAGAGAATTCTGTGAACAGTATAGAAAGGAAAAATATTTCCTTTTAAACAGTAAAAAGCCATAAGTGGTCACATTTTTATAAAAGCTGACAAAGTTTTGTGAATCATGAAGAAATTAGTAAGACTGCAACCTGTTTGTAGATGGCTTGTGAGGATCATTGAATACATTAGTTTTAATGAACAATTTTACCACTGTTAGCTCAAGTACAAGAATTATATTTCTGAGCTAAGACAACCTGGGGACATTATCAACATTTCTTTCCAAAATGTTGGAAGCAAAGCAAACTGCTGTGTTTACTAAAGAGGACAGCTTTGCTGTTAGAGTTTATTTTTATTCCTCTTCTTACTCAGTTACAGGGAAAGATTCTATAATTATTGACTTTCAGTGGTGATTTACTTGGCAAAGATTGATTAGCACAATCAGTCACTCTAAGGCAATTTTCATCACCAAATATTAGGTGGTTTCTTTCCTTACTTGATTAGCAGTCCTGCTGCAGGTTATATTGTAGATGTAATTCTGTAAACATGGCTTGCAAAGTGTTGTTATATGGCAAATCCATATCTAAATATACAAATTCTTAAATATTTATGGCTACTGACTGTGTGCATGTGCATGTGCACACATGTACCTGTGTGTACATATGCATATGCAGAAAATCTGAAAGTGTTGACTATATTAAAAATATGGAGGTAAAGATTTCAATTCGAAATTAATCTTCCACATATATTTATAAATAATATTTTTCATTGATCTTATTATCCTGACCCAGCATAATCTGGGTAAAGGAAATTAAAAAATCCTTAGATATCCTTAGCAGAAAGTAATATAGAATCATAGAGTAGTTAGGGTTGGAAAGGTCCTTATGATCATCAAGTTCCAACCCCCCCCGCCACAGGCACAGACACCTCACACTAAACCATGCCATCCAAGGCTCAGTCAAACTTGGCCTTGAACACCACCTGGGATGGAACATTCACAACCTCACTGGGCAAACCATCCTAGTGCCTTACCACCCTTACAGTAAAGAACTTCCTACATATATCCAATCTAAACATCCCTTGTTCAAGTTTTAACACATTACCCCTTGTCCTATCACTACAGTCCCTAGTGAAGAGTCCCTCCCCAGAATCCTTATGGGCCCCCTTCAGATACTGGAAGGCTGCTATGAGGTCTACAGCAGCCTTCTCCAGGCTGAACAGCCCCAACTTTCTTAGCCTATCTTCATACGGGAGGTGATCCAGTCCCCTGATCATCCTCATTGCCCTTCTCTGGACTTGTTCCTACAGTTCCATGTCCTTTTGATGTTGAGGACACCAGAACTGCGCACAATACTCAAAGTGAGGTCTCACGAGAGCAGAGTAGAGGGGCAGGATCACCTCCTTCGACCTGCTGGTCACACCCCTTTTGACGCAGCCCAGGATACAGTTGGCTTTCTGGGCTGCAAGCACACACTGAAGCCGCCTCATATTAAGTTTCTTATCGACCAACACCCCCAAGTCCTTCTCTGAAGGGCTGCTCTGAATCTCTTCTCTGCCCAACCTGTAGCTGTGCCTGGGATTGCTCCAACCCAGCAGTAGGACCTTGCACTTGGCATGGTAAAACTTCATGAGGTTGGCATCAGCCCACCTCACAAGCGTGTCAAGGTCCCTCTCATGTCATTCCTTCCCTCCAGCGTAGCAATCGAACCACACAGCTTGGTGTCATCGGCAAACTTGCTGAGGGCGTACTCAATCCCACTGTCCATGTCACTGACAAAGATGTTGAACAAGACCGGTTACAAGACCAATCCCTGAGGGACACCACTGATCTCCAGCCAAACACTGAGCCATTGACCACAACTCTTTGTGTGTGGCCATTCAGACAGTTCTTTATGCACCAAGTGGTCTGCCTATCAAATTGATGTCCCTGCTCTACCCCTGTCCATCAGTTCTGTAGCCCCATCATAGAAGGCCACTGAATTAGTCAGGCGGGATTTCCCCTTACTGAAGCCATGCTGGCTGTCACCAATCACCTTGTTGTTTTTCATGTGCCTTAGCATGCCTTCCAGGAGAATCTGCTCCAAGATTTTGCCAGGCACAGAGGTGAGACTGACTGGTCTGTAATTCCCTGGGTCATCCATTTTCCTCTTCTTGAAATGGGGGTTATATTTCCATTTTTCCAGTCATCGGGAACTTCACCTGACTGCCATGATTTTTCAAATATGATGGACAGTGGCTTAGCAACTTCATTCGCCAGCTCCTTCAGCACCCGCGGATGGATTTCATGGGGTCCCATGGACTTGTGCACTTACAGGTTCTTAAGATGGTCTCGAACCTGATCCTCTCCTAGCTCCATGTTCTTCTTACATGATACTTCACTGAGGGTTTTAAAACTATTCTACAGAACTGAGTCACTCATTTGTGTTTCATGAGTGTTGCAGGGAAAACCTGCTCGGCCCAGACAGTTTAAACTAAATTGGGATCAAAACAATTTGTTGAGCTTTTGAGAACATGGAATTAAGCATCAGTCAGCGAAGTGTTTCATTCCAGCAGTAATAAAAGAGGTAACCCCCCAAACTAGACACATGAATGTTAACAAACACAAGCAAATATCTAAACACCCTCTGCTGCAAATGTTACCCTGTGTAACAAACTCAGAAGAGGTTTCTTGAATTCTCCTTTCCAAGAAGACCTCACCCTAAGCAGTGTAGTAGCAAATGCCAGATGGCGTATTGGTAAGGAATGGTGAGGAAATGCTGTATGCACTCTATGTTTCTGCAAAGTTCATGCAGATGGAACCAAAACCCCTTTCCTTTCACCTTTCGGATCGCCACAGTCAAATGACTGTACGTGGTATCAAAGCCTTTACTGTTACTATCTGAACATACAGATTTATTTACAGGGACACGCCACAGCAATACCCAGTGTGTGGACACCATGGGCAGGGATATCCCCCTGTCCCCCTGCACAGGCACTGCCTCAGGGCCAGCAGCCCAAAGGCCTTTATCCAAGGGATGCTGGGCAAAGGGGCAGCAGCAGCAGGGCTGCAGTGGGCAGGGCTGGAGGGGCCCCGTCACCCCCGTGTCATAGTGCCGGCACCCGGCCACGGAGCATCTCAATGCTCTGGGGCAGTATGAGTCCAGCGCCCTCCCCTGCCCCACTGCCAGAGTGCTCGGTGCTGCCACCAGGACAGAGCTGGCAGCCTGAGGGCATGCGAGAGGAAGTCCTTGGGGCAGTGGGGGAATTACTGGGAGGGGGGAGGGGGTTGATGTGGGGAACCCTTGAAGCTGCAGGAAGCTGCGAGAAGTTCTGTGCTGCAGCTCCAGCTCCTGGAGGGGCCCCGCTCAGCCCTCATCGGATGAATGGAAATCCTGCTCCAGTTGTCGGGGAGCTTCCCGTCCTCACCTTCTGGGGAGAGAGTGGCAGTAGCCAGAAGAAAAAGGATGCACGGGTGGCTCAGTGCCCTCCCCCAGTGCTCTGGAGCTCCCACTGCCAGCATAGGAAGGATTCGTGCTCCCAGGATTCATCAGGCCAATGCATTTTGCTGCTGGTGGAAGCCCCTGGGATGGATCCGGGTAGAAGCACAAAAAGTAGTGCAGTGTCCCCTTAGAGGCATAACCAGTGTGTGGACCAGGAGCAGGTCTTGCTCACATGCTCAGGGAGTAGCCGATCGCCAGCACTGGGGTCAGGAAGGAATTTTCCCCTGGGGCACATTGGCACCGGTCCCCGGGGGTTTTTTGCCTTCCTCTGAGCACTGAGCATGACCGCTTGTCAGGGCTCCTCGGTCCATTCTGGCTGCGTTATGGCCTGGTGCTCGTGCCCCGCGAAGGTGGCCCCTCGTGTCCTGCAGCTTGTGAGGGGAAGGGCATTTTCCCCCCAGGCTGCACTAGCAAGCGTGCCTGGGGTTTTTTGCCTTCCTCCGCAGCCGAGCACAGCCCCTTCATGGGGCTCCTTTGGGTCATGGAGTCCCAAAGGCAGTGGCTCGCACTCCACGCAGGTGGCCCTCGTGCCCCCAGTCCGGGAGGAGGCAGCTTTCAGCACTCCCAGGGTGGCCCCAGCGTGGCCCCGGGATTTACTGCTGTCCTCTGTAGCACTGAGCACCACCCCTTGTCAGGTCTTCCCTGGCCCTTTCTGCCTGGGTTCTTCTTGCACTGCTCTTGCATCACCACGGCACCGCTCCTGCCCTGGCTTTCCTTTGTCAGGCTTCAACGGAAGGTTTTTCCAGCTAAACTGAAGGATCTAAACTAAACCAGACTCAAATAAACTATGCTGTGTATAAGATTGTCTCTACATTTGTCTGCATGTCTGTCTATACATTTGTCTATATACACATTTGCTTTTAAAAGTAGAGCTAGCTTAACACAATTTATCAAAGGAATACTTCAGTGCTGAGGTAGATTTCTCCATCCCTTATTCCATACCACTTCCATCACGCTCAGGTGCCAAACTATCCAATGCATCCTCATTAACTGCAAACACCTTCCCATCCTTTGATACAACACACAGATATCATTCCCTTAGTCTATGGGCCACTCCTGTGAAATGTTTGTAAAATGTCCATAATTGTGCACAAATGTCCATAAAATTTCCACTGACTTAATTTAGACTTTCGGCTCCACCAGTGATGGTGCTCACTCAAGACAGCAGAGTTACTGAACACCAAAGCCACGTCAGGTCAGGTCACTGCTGCACTTGTACTGCTTCTCATAAGGCTTGTTCTCCACTGTTTCAAGGGGCTCCTGCTATAGTAATTCCTATAACATGTAATTGAAATTGTGGGTTACAACAGTTTAAAGGTATTTCCACTTCAGTCTCCACACCTTTTTCTTTGGGCCAGGTTATAGGGTTTAACATTGCAATTAACTCCTCCCCTTCATCATAGACTGGTTAGCAACAAAGGGCTCCTACTACAGTAATTCTTGTAACATGTCACTCAAATAATGGAATATTTTCACCCAGGATCAAATCAACTATCCCCTATCCTCTGCATTACCTATGGAGTGCACTCATGTCCTTGAGAAAAAACCAATCCCACAAATAGGTTTGCCCTTTTCTGAGGAAGGAATAACCCAGACTGTTTTTTCCAACAATGTCCTTATATGTACTGTGGGGATTTTATCTCCTTCCACAGTGTGCAGGGGTTTTGATTGTGCAGGGCCAGGCTGACTGTCAGGTCCTCTTGTGCTAACTAGCCAAGTGGCTTCTGCTAAATGTGAATCCCAGTGCTTGAAGATCCCAGCACACATTGCTCTCAGTGTAGTCATTAACAGTCCATTTTATGGATGAATTTTCCTGGAGGTTGGTGCATGATAGGGGGTGTGATATACCCACTCAATTCCATGGTCCTTGGCCCAGGTGTCTATGAGGTTGTTTTGGGAATGAGTCCTATTGTTTGATTTAATGCTGTCAGGGATGTCGTGCCACCATAAGACTTGCTACTCAAGGCCCAAGATAGTATTCCAGGCAGTGGCATGGGACACAGGATGTTTCCAGCGACCCAGCAGTTGCTTCCATCATGTAAGCACATTGTAAGCACAAGCTGCTTGCCATGGTGGGCTCATGAGAGTGTGATATAGTCAATCTGCCACACCTCTCCATATTGATATTTCAGCCATCATCCTCTATAGCAAAAAGGCTGTAGCCACTTAGTCTGGTTATGGTGCACGCTTAACATTTACGGATAATATGTGCAATAGCACCAATAATCAAGTCCACCCCTGATCAAGGGGGTCCATTTTTATGTTGCACCCCTTCCTAAATGTCCTGGTGTGTCATGGGCCCACTGAGCTATAAACAGCTCACCCTTATGTTCCCAGTCCAGATTCATCTGAGCCACTTCAATTCTAGCAGCCTGGTCCACCTACTCATTGTTTCAGTGCTCTTCAGCAGCATGACTCTTGGGTGTGTATGTATGTGACATACTTTTACAGCCAGATTCTCTACCTGAGAAGCAGTATCTTACTATAATTGAAAAGCCCAGATAGGTTTACTTCTGTGATGCCAGTTGGTCTGCTTCCATTGCTGTAGACACCTCCACAGAGCACTTGCCATCATACATGAGTCAGTATAAAGTACTGGACATTTTTCTCATTCAGCAATGTCTAAAGCCAACTGGAGAGCTTTCACCTCTGCAAACTGACTTAATTCATTTTATCCTTCAGTATTTTCTATGACTTCTTGCGTAGGACTGCACACAGCAGCTTTCCACCTTTGATGTTTTCCCACAATACGACAGGATCAATCTATAAAGAAAACATACTGCTTTTCATTTTCTGTTAATTTATTATACAATGGAGCTTCTTCAGCATGAGTCACTTCCTCTGGTGACATTCCAAAGTTTTGCCCCCCTGGCCAGTCCATGATCACTTTCAGGATTCCCAGGTGGTCATTCGAACCTGTTCCATTATCAGAGCAACCCACTTAGTCCATGTAGCATCAGCTGTGTGATAAATGGAGGGGACTCTCCCTTTGAACATCCATCTGAGCACAGATAATCAAGGCACCAAAAGGAGCTGTGTTTCAGTACAAACTACTTCTGAAGTGTCTTGAATTCCTTCATATGCTGCTATAGTACTTCTTTGTTTAATCCTGTGGGGCTGATGTGCAAGGCCATCAAATCCACCAGTCCAATTAAACCAACTGTCTCTTTCCTCTGCCTGGAAGAATGCAGGACCCCTCTATTCCTGGTCAGAGTCTTCATTACTTGATTTTTGTAAGTGCAGAATTGAAATCCCTTCATCAGGGTCAAAAGTACAATCAGCCTTTCTGCTCTGTCCACAGACACTGGAACAGTATTTTTCCTGGATGATTTTTTTTTTTTTATGTTGTTTTTCCCTGCAGTTCCTTTACTTAGATTCTAGTTTCCAGTTGTCTTGGCTGTGTCTCTTCCCAACTTTTTGTGCACCCCAGCTTACTTGCTGGTGGGGTGGTGTCAGGAGCAGAAAAGGCCTTGGCTCTATGTAAGCACTGCTCAGCAGCAACAAAAACACCCCTGTGTTATCAAAGCTGTTTCCAGCACAAATCCAAAACATAGATCCCTGCTACTGTGAAGAAAATTAACTCTATCCACAAGTAGCACATCTGTTTAGATTGTTAGGGGGGTTCTTTATTTATTTGGAATGCTTGCTTTTTGAGATACTCTGTTTTAAGCTTTGTGCTTTAAAGGCTGTACTATTTGGCTGTCTTCTAGTTCTGACCTTAGGTGAACCCCTATCCCAGCTTAAGAAATCGTATGCAATTCCTATCCTAAAATCTTCCTCAGATTGAAAAGAAAGCTGAAGCAACCATGTTCAGGTACAGATTTAGTATTGCTGAAGAAGTGTCTGTAACTCTATGTATTGCAAGGCAATGTGTATAGTATAGATCAAATAATATAGCTCACTCTTACAGGCACATAAATAACATATTTGCCTAAAAAAAATCTTATACATGCATTAACAAAACCTCAGGTTTAATGAGCAACTGAACATTAATTCTGCTTCTTGGTTCAGTTTCCTATGCTGTACAAACACAAGGGCAAGCAAACTGGAGGTATATACATAGGAGACACTGAATTCTACCATCGGGGGGGGCTCATTGTTTTTGAGTTACTTCTCAACCTGTTGCTGATCTGGAAAAAAGCAAGGAGGCTTCTACTCCCAGACCATGGCCTGCAGCATCAGCCTTCCCTCACGAAGTAGCAGTGGTTGTGCTGCAAAAGGAAAGGCTGGATGTGAAGCCTGTATAGGGGATACAGAAATTAGGAGATGGGTGAGTTTCACAGGCAGTGGCAGCAGGTCCCCATCTCCCATCAGGGCTAGCAGCTAGCCTGCTGTCCTTCGGTGGCTAAGATGAAACTATTTCCCAATTTTCCCAGAACTGATTTTCCTGACTGATTTTTCAGTCTTTCATTTTACCTTGATTTTCAGTGCCAGCTTGGCTACTCAGTTCCTACAGTGAATACAAACTTTTAGACAAAAAAATTTTTACATAGTGAAGCAGGAGTAATTACAGCCTTTTGAAGTTTCAGTGAACCTTCTCAGCCTTCAAACAGGGCACAACCTGTCCACAGCCGTGCATAAGAAAATATACACATATCTCCAAGTCTTCATGCAAGTCATAAAGGTAGATAAAACAGAATGACAATCTTGCATCTAAAACTAAAAAAATGAGGAAAGCTTCAGAATTTTTATTGAGTTGCTAAATATATAATCTTGTTTTCAGTTAAAACTTAGTGTTTTTTATATCTCTCATTTTTCTGTGCACTTACGTTGTAAGAGTCAATGGAGTTGTAACAGACCACATACAACGAATGAACTTGAGAAAATTATGTTGTCATGCAAAATCACATAATTCCTACCTTATAAGATACTGGGGGGGGGGGGGAGGGGGGAAGTTCCTACTTTTTCAAATATTCCTGGACTTTCTCTTACATAAACACAGATTCCCTGTTTAAAAAGGATTCCCCCTGATCTGAATACAAAAACTGTATGTTCACAGATGAGTCCAAGATTGAATTCTTGCTTACAAATACCAGAAAAGAATAAGTAACCAGGCTAGTACACACAATTATTTTTCTAACCATGGTACCAGGCTGTTAAATTTATGATACAAAAGCTTCAGGAAAGCAGACATTTAAGCTTTCAGAAATGTAACTCTGTTGTATCACTGTAACACACAAACACATGTGATAATAAGGAAATATTATTATTCTGTGTAATTTTAGTATTCTTTCTGACAGGGAGTCTTTAAGCCACTAATGTAGAGCCTAAGTTAACAAAAAGAATAGGACAATTTCTTGGGTCTCCAATACTCCATTTTTTTTTTTCATGTCTAAATGAGATATTAGCAAACATTTCATATCACTTTTTACAATGTAGGAGATGTGAACAGCAGGAATTCCCAGTATATTACATTTCAGCTGTTACCTCTTTGCAGACTTTTTTTGCAAACTGTCACGATTAGAAACAATGTAGGCAGCAGGCAGCATTCAGCATGATGAGTCTTTGTATGTCAGGCCATATTTAATTTCTAAATTGTCTCTGTACCACTAGTATTATATCTAAAACACAGTCTGGATCTCTTAATTTATGTCAGGAATTTGGGTGAAAGTGGTGAGCTCATGTAGAGCAGCTGCAAAGGTTTTTACTTAACCAAATGGGAGATGCCGAGATTATTTTTAATATTATTTGTGGCAAATCTCTGTATTCTAGTTGAACAATAATGAAGAAAACTCACTGATCTGTAATGATTTCTGTTACTTGTTAAAACTTTGATTATTCAGCTGGGGATCTCTCAGATCATGCAGTATGACCTCCTGTGTGATGCATGATGTTCCTGGACAGTAGGCCAACAAGATATGCATCTGCTTATTTTTTAGCATCATTAAGGAAGGTGACTTGGATTCACCAGTGGAAAAGTAGAAAGCAT
Source organism: Neopsephotus bourkii (assembly GCF_033783945.1). Classification (NCBI taxonomy): domain Eukaryota; kingdom Metazoa; phylum Chordata; class Aves; order Psittaciformes; family Psittacidae; genus Neopsephotus; species Neopsephotus bourkii. The sequence goes on along the minus strand of NW_026901152.1, from coordinate 822,775 downwards.
TTTTCCATTATCTAATTTCTTTTCTGCTGAGAAATATATCCTTTTACCTAATTCTAATCTTTTAATTTTAAACCATTACTTCTGATTTCATTTCTAAAAAGCAAGCAAGCAGTTCTTCCTTTAGCTTTCTCTTCAGATGTAAGCAACTGGTAAATAGCTCCAAAGACAAATAAATAATGACAATTTAGTGTCATATATGTTGGAAATCTCAACTATGTATTTGCACAGAACATACTGCTGAATAAAATTTATTAGCACATGATAAGCCTTCAAATCCATTTGAATGCTACCTGTAGCTATTACAATTCACAGAAGCAGGACTGTTTTTCACTGTGATGCAGGTTCAAACATTTGCAAGACACCTTTGAAATGATAGGCAGGAAATGAAGGTTTTCTGCTGGAGAATATTTCAAGTTCCCATCTCAGTGAGTGATTATGAGCATTGTCTGATGTCAGCAGCCGGTGTGGTTGCTTATAATCTACTTGGTTCTCCTTTTTAGTCCCAGGCTTATATCACACTATATTCTCTAAACTCATTATAGTTGGGACTAAAATGTGCCGATAAGTCACAACATTTTCCTAGAGACCATCTGGTGACCAAAGTCACGCAAATGTTGGCTGTTCTGCCTGACCTCACATGCAGTTAATCTTGAATGTGTTACTCTTCATTTAGTGGAGGAGAAAATTAAGTTGACAGTGTCTCCTTTGATTTCAAAGTAAAGTTTAAAGGAAAAAGAAACATTTGAAATAGATGTCAGAACAGTAAGTGATAAAACCTAACCCTGTGGAGCTAAGGTTGAGAGCTTAAAAACTCCTTTTGGATTTTCAGATGAAGGATAATTATTACACAGCAGGGTTCAAATTAGAAAAAAAAAAAACAACAGTAAAAATTGTGACTACAGAGAAACACTCCTTTATTTTATTCACAGACTGATTTTTAAAGCAGATCTTACAAATCTTCCTTTCCAAGGAGTGAAAGTCCTGCCTGCTGCTGCTTGACCCTGCAACCTGTGTGCTGCTGGATGCTTCCCCAAGAGTCACTTCCCTGGAGATGGTGAGTCTGCTTGCCTAAGAGCCCTGCACTGGTGTTTACACGAGGGACACATCTCCTTGCCCCTCTGTTGTAGGATGCTCTGCATTGCCCCTCCAACAAAAAGCCTTCTCTGGCAAGGGCAAAGTGGACTTATGCCTCCTCCACACGTTTGACACCCTGAGCCTTACCTGAAGCTGCAGTCACATCCACCAGCTCAATAACGAGCATCTGCACCTCTTCCTATGAATAATGAAGGTCTGTACAGCTAGGTGCACATGTCTTCACCCAGCAGTATTATTGGGCCATTTTCCCTTTTTCTCTTCAACACAAGAATAAACTCATAATTGTAAAGCTGCTCTGAGAGATTGTGGAGAAGTATTTCTTCCACACTTTAAGGAGAACTCCAGCACATAGATATTGCAAATCCTTTGACCACATTTATCCTAATTCTACAGGGAACTGAATAAAACCCTTGTCTGCCAGTGCTATGATTCATATCACAGTATCACAGTATGTTAGAGATTGGAAGGGACCTCAAAAGATCATCTAGTCCAATCCCCCTGCCGGAGCAGGAACACCTAGATAAGGTTACACAGGAATGTGTCCAGGCGGGTCTTGAATGTCTCCAGAGAAGGAGACTCCACAACCTCCCTGGGCAGCCTGTTCCAGTGTTCCGTCACCCTCACTGAGAAGAAGTTTCTTCTCAAGTTTAAGTGGAACCTCTTGTGTTCCAGTTTGTACCCATTTCCCCTTGTCCTATCATTGTTTGCCACTGAGAAGAGCTTGGCTCCATCCTCGTGACACTCCCCCTTTATATATTTATATACACTAATAAGGTCACCCCTCAGTCTCCTCTTCTCCAAACTATAGAGACCCAGCTCCCTCAGTCTTTCCTCATAAGGGAGATGCTCCACTCCCTTAATCATCTTAGTTGCCCTGCGCTGGACTCTCTCCAGCAGGTCCCTGTCCTTCTTAAACTGAGGAGCCCAGAACTGGACACAATATTCCAGATGAGGTCTCACCAGGGCAGAGTAGAGGGGAAGGAGGACCTCTCTCGACCTACTAACCACCCCCCTTCTAATACACCCCAGGATGCCATTGGCCTTCTTGGCCACAAGGGCACAGTGTCGGCTCATGGTCACCCTGTCGTCCACCAGGACCCCCAGGTCCCTCTCCCCTACACTGCTCTCTAACAGGTCGTTCCCCAACCTATACTGGAACCTGGGGTTGTTCCTGCCCAGATGCAGGACTCTACACTTTCCCTTGTTATATTTCATCAAGTTATTCCCCGCCCAACTCTCCAGCCTGTCCAGGTCTCACTGGATGGCAGCACAGCCTTCTGGCGTGTCGGCCACCCCTCCCAGCTTAGTGTCATCAGCAAACTTGCTGATAGTACACTCAATTCCCTCATCTAAATCATTGATAAATATATTAAATAATACTGGTCCCAGTACCGACCCTTGAGGCACTCCACTAGATACAGGCCTCCAACTAGACTCCGCCCCATAGACTACAACTCTCTGGCTTCTCTCCTTCAGCCAGTTCACAGTCTACCTCACTACCCGATCATCCAGACCACACTTCCTCAATTTAGCCGCAAGGATGCTGTGGGAGACCGTGTCAAACGCTATAATCAGACACAGTTACTTTATTTGTATTTATTTTTATCCTTTTTTTCCCAGATTAGATTAATTTTTTTTTTTTTTCCTCAGAAACAGCAGTATATCTCATACTGGAAGATGTACACTTAAGGACATTATAACATTGGAAATAAAGTAGCAACCATAAATTAAGCAAGAAGTCTGGGCATTGCTCTGAAAGGCTAACAATAAAACAACATTTTACTGGCAGTGATGTCTGTTCTAGACAGACAGCGACAGCTGAGTGTCAGTGATGAATGAAGCAGTTCCTGTGTGTGTATACATAGACGCTAGCAAAGTCACCAGGAATTGGTATTCTTTCCAGTGATGTTAGTTGGGGTTTTGCCATTAAAATTAGCTTGAGCAGACTTAGCCCCCTAATTATGCTGAGTCTAATTGTAAGGATCTACAAGAGAGAATTTAAATAAATAATATTTTTAAGCCTCTTCAACTGTATGAATGAGCATTTGACACCCGACCAAATGATTTCAAAGTGAGATAACTAGAAACCTCTCAAGCTCAGACCTAGATGGAGACTAAGAATGAATTCACTTCCAAAGGCAATAACCATATAATTTCAGGGTGGCTTGATGCCACCTGGACAAAAGTACCCTGATGAGCTGCAGATGTCAGGTGTCCAGTCAACCTAAACAAAAACCAAACCAACTGCACAGTGCAGAAGATGGATATAGCATTTTCCAGCCTTGGCTTTAGAGAATGTAATGTCTGAAGAGATCATTAACACTCAGAGACCAAAGAATGAAATATTCCTCTGGTAAGCAGTTGGTTTTAATTAAATGGCAGCTGTATGAAGCTGCTAAAAGATGTAGAGCATTACAAATCTTGAAAAGATACATTAATAAGCCTACCATTGGTAGTATATCTAACTACCACTGGTACATAAGAACATATGTACATCTTCTTATCTGCACAAAATTACTGCTATTAAAAAACCAAATGCTGATGAGCCAATGTTGCAATCTCCTTTACCTTTATTCCAAGTAGGTTTCATTTTATCTCTGACTCACTGAGTTCTAACATGGGGAAAAACATTTAAAAAGGACTCTGGTCTGAGAGACATAACTGCTTCGGAGTCTGATGTTAACGAGAATGACAATTCAGCTTTTCTATGCCAACTATCATAACTCAGCACTGTAATCTATTCTTTCTTTATTGTGACTATTCAATAGCAATCTATGCACAATGCTCAAATCTAAAACTATTAGATCAACAATTATAAAAGTTTGGCTGACAAACAAAGCCTGATAGAGGATAGCAATACCAGGATTCTTGCTAATAGTTGTATAATAGTTGTTGTGTCTGAATGGGACTAGAATACCAAGGTGTTCACAAGAAGATACATTAACAATGATTCATTTAAGGCACTGAAGTCCCTCTCAGCTTGCCCCACAGGATATGCATTTCATCCAACACCTTTGAAATGAGAAGGGAGAGTAGCAACCCAATAACAGTACTACAACTAAAGTTTACTTCCAGTTCAAAGTGAGCTTAGGCATTTCAAAGTGGCTAAGGCATCTAATTATACTTCTTTTAGGAGTTCCATATTAGTACACAAAATTATAGAATTTATAGTCAATTGAGAAAAGTTTTTCCATTTATATACAGGCCCATATCTTCTGATTTATTTACCATGATCTGTATCAAGGATAATAAAGTTATAAAAAATCTCATTGCCTATGAATGCAGTTACTAAAATGCTTGACATGTAGTTAATCAGGACCCTTCAGCAGGTCCTGCTGCTGAATACATGTTGCTTCATTGGAACCTCCCTGCTAAAGTGCAGACATTCATTTTTACCAGTGTTTAAATTAAATGTTTGATTCTGCACCACAACAAAGTAAATTGAGGGGAACAGTGGGGATGAATGCTGTTCATATTATTTCTACATGATGCATACATCTGGGGCTTTACCAATTCAGAAAAAAACAAATTTTTGGACAGTCATTCTTTTCTTCCTCCACTTAGAGTATGTATTTATAGGCAGATTACACTTAAGCACACTACATGTGTATGTCATACATTACAGGCATGTGTGTATATAAGTTTGAGGGTAAAGTAAAACCATTAAATAAATTTTCCCTTTATTTAAACCATTTTCCCCAAATAGTGGAAAGGTGATTTAGAAATAGTGCAAAGGAAGTGGAAAGGTGATTTAAAAATGCTGCATCTCAAAACAGATTATCAGGCAGTTCCCTCATCTAAATGAATGCCTATCTTTCTGGAAAAAATAGACTGCCTTTTTAAAAGGATGAAGGTACCTTCTGCTGTGACTAACCTTATCCAACCATCTGAGAAAGGCATAGCAGGAAACAATTTACTGAGTGCAATTATTCAGTATGCAGGTAGCAGTAAATAACAAACATGAGCTTCTAAGAGTATCCAGTCAGTAGAAGGAATACCTAATTACTGAGGATTTTAGCAAGTCTCTTTTCAGACCAGAGTCAACATCCAGCTCTTAGGAACAGTGCATCAGGATGTGCTGTGGAAAGACTTTGGGCCAACAAATCAGCATCGGATACTGTTGCTGTATTTCTGTGATAGTGATATAATCATATGTGATATAGCAGAATATGGATAACTTAGCAGTCTCATTTATGAAATACAGGAACTTGCAATCAATCAAGTTGTTAATAAAATATAAAATAATCCTAATTAAATGTTTCTGCTGCTTTATCATCTTCTCTGGGTGTACAAAGTGAATATTGTTTCAATTACAGTATTTTGGAATCTACCAGTTCATCAGCATCTACATGGTTATTCTCAGAAACTACATGAGCTCGAGGTATACGACGGCTAAAAATGTTGTTCAGATGTCATAGCCCTTCCAAAAGGAAATCAAGTATTCATTACATTGATTTCTTCAGCATATAGAAAGGGAGCCTAAATGTGCCTTCCAGAAATTCAGCATATGCAACATACAGAATGCTAATACTAATATTCCTCACTTCCTACTGTTCTGTGCTCTTTTTGTCTTTTTTTTTTGGCTCCTTCAAACAGTGAGATAAGTCTTCTGGTAAGAGGTTGGTCCTTATTTCTTGGCCTTATTCTCATAAGATAAGAAGTTACTGGAAACAGTCCACAGCTGTTGTTCCCCTGAGAAAGAAACTTCCTGTTTTTTAAATTGCTTCCTTCCTGACTCTATCAATGTCCATCAATATGAAATTATCTTCCAAGGATCTAAAGACCCTTAAATTTTATAATTTCATTTTAATCCCACATACATTTTTACCTTATTTTCTTTTAAGTCCTAGGGTATGTAAATGTATTAAAATAATAATTTTCATTTTAATTAAACATTTTAAAGATTTTTAATTTCTTAGTGCTAAACTGCTATTCTAAGCAACTTTACTGTAAACGTTAATGAAGTTTAAAGCAAAGACAGCGCTGGTAGCATCACCTCTGCATTGTATCTCCTCTTTCAGAGCCTTGAAAGATTTGCAGATACATCACATGGACAGTTTATTTTATACTGTCTTTTAGATTCTTTGGTGGATATGTGGAGAATTTATATGTCTAATAATGATGTAGACAATGCCACATTGCCTCGTATTCTCAAAGCTTGACCAAAAAAAAAAATACATTAAATGTGTTAATGGGCTAATGAACAGTCACAATGGGGGTCTGCATATTTTCTTTCTTGTGTGCTGGTATTTTTAATAGTCACAACAACTGTTCAGATAGCAATTTTATATTTAAAATCAAATTTAATCACCTTTACTTAAATGCAGACTCCATTTTGTCATTCTTCTTTATTGGTGGTACCACATCAAGAAATATGGAATAATTCCCCAGTAATAGCATTTTATTCAAGACCGTGCAGTGGGTTTTTAGGTGACCCATATGCATTATTGCATATTCCATCTCATTAATTCTCTCTCTTTTGCTCAACATATATATTATTTAAACTGTAGGTTAGTGTTTTCCTTAGTGTCGTCCCATATCTTTTGCAGTTTTCTGTCTTTCCACCTACACATATTCTTTGCTCTACCACTTTATGGCTCTTCATTGTCATGGTATGAGGTGAGTCCCATTGCTTCTCTCAGTTTTGTCATTCTCATATTTACAGTATCGGTGTTATTAGATGTGGAATCTTCTCTGACGCTAGCATATACAATCTAGTGCTACTTTTTTATGTTTGGTGGGGCGGGGGGGAGGTAATGAGTTATAGCTTTCACTATCTATCTATCTATATATATATATAATAAGAGTTATAGCTTTCACTAGTATTAGACTTTGCTCTGACAACTTAGGATACCTTGCAGGATAAGTTTGGATACCTATCAGGTATCCAAACTCTTGAACTCAGTAATATATGAGCATATCTGATTTTCCACAACATATTACTCTTAACGTGGTCACAAGTTTACAAGTCTCACTGCATTGCATTGACATTTATGCAGTTTTAGTTTAGAAGTTCAACCTTGCTCCTGAAACACAATTATTTTTTTTTCTTCATCATTTTGTAGGTATTCCTGGTGGTTGTTTTTTGTTTGTTTTGTTGTTGTTGTTGTTCTTGTTGTTTATTTCTGTTCAGGATCCTTGATATTTAGTGTCTACTCTTCTTCAGCTTCCATTCCAGCCTTCTTAACTTCCCATTTCATTTCTCCACATTACTTCCCCAACTTTTCATCAGCTTTCCTCAAAGCTGTAAGTATAAAGGGGTTTGGAAGGCTGCTGTATTTTCTTTTAATTTCTCTGTACTCTCTTTCTGAAGAAAAAACACATAGTTCAAGAAAAGGCAGAGTTCCCAGCCTCCTAAGTATGAAAGGTCAGCCTGATCCATCAGCTTTCAGAAAACCTTATTAAACTCCTGCTACACATTACATTACACTGTCTTTTAAATTCCCAAATGCAAATATAACAGCCTCCAAAAGCAAGACCCAATGCATATGGCTTACTAATACAAGAAATAAGCCAACAGAGTGGAAGTCAGTGTAATCATTTTAAAGTGCTTTGAGATAGAAAGGCTGCTAAATATTTGACAGAAATTGTTGTCTCCAATTTGCATGGCTATTTCTAATTTTCAGAGCAGACCTTTGTGTCCTCCTCCCATTGGGAAATACTATGCCACATAATTCATTAATTTTAATTAAGAAAACAATTTGGAAAAAAAACCAAAACCAGCACATTTTGGTACTACGTTTTGAAGTTCACATTCTTCTTTCTTGAAGTGGGAAGAAGAGACAAATTCAGTATGGCAAATTTGAATTTGTATAGTTTTAAAGCCAGAGACATGGAGTCACTCCAAGCGAATATGGAGATCCTAGTTTATTATGCCCATGGGTACTTGTTCATACACAGCACCATCTTATGCTTATGTGCTGAAGAGAAATACTGGTGTTAAGCTAAAGTTGTCACACAATTCAGCAAGGTTTGAAAATAATTGTGGCACAGACAGTTTGGATCTTATCCCAACCCTCAAAGATGTCACACAATTTCCATAAAGCTGAAACTTAAAAGAAAAAAAAAACCCACACCAAACTCCAAAAGAAACACCCCACACCCAGAAACCCCAAAACCCCATAAATTTAAAACTTTGGTTGGTTGTAGACAACAAAATTGAGCAATTCGCTTAAAATAGCAGAGTGGAGAATTCTGGGTAAATACTTTGAAAATAATTTCTATTTTTATTGGTAATAGTCAGGCCAAATTCTGCAGTGTTTCAAAGTTCCAGCTCTCTGCTAACTTTCTTCTGGCAGCCTGTGAGGCTGTTTCCAGCCCTGTTCTCTGCCAGATGGAGTGCAAAGAGGGAAACAGCTGCCTCTGTCTGCCAGGGCACTAGAGACATGTCTAGCCTAAAGTCTGTGAATACTCCTTCCAGAGTAGGAATTGGTGCTATAAAGCACAAAAGAGGCTAGATTTTGTTTCCTTTTGCATCAGGATATCTTTATGTCATTGCACTTCGCCGAAGCAATATAAAGTGAATTGCTATAGATGAGAGTGGCTGACCCAGCACTGCTGTAAAATCATTGGCATTCACATGGAGAACTACCCTGTCAGGCACACTATTTCAAAGGGGGAGGCAGAGTTGGGGGATAAGAGTTGATGTAGGCTAAAAGGAAAAACAAACATTTCCAACCAACTCCTGTCTCACATCCTTCTTTCACACTTCTGAGAATTATTTTGGTTTCTGTATAGTGTCACTATTTCCAGATCCCAAATGCTATTTTTATAGAGCCAGGCATAAGATGCAGTACAGCTAGGGAATATGTTCTTCTCAGACCCCAGACCTATACTCCCAACCTGCAGTTCCCTCCATGCAAAGGCAATTACCCAGCACATGGTTGCCCTGGTTCCTAATACTACTTGTACATTCAGGCTGCATCCATTTGTGAATTGGTTCCTTCATCCTTTCCACTAATGGGGCTCTTTAAAAGCTGAATCCTACTCAAAAAAGAAAGGCAATTTCTAACCCACATTTTGGAGATGGAGGGATGCATAGGTCTGTAAGGGTTCATCTCAAAATGAGCAGCATACCACAGACATCTGTTCTTAGTGTGCCTCTGCTTACAGCCAAGACTCCAGCAGCAGGACAAAACCAGCAGCACTGGTGCCAGCAGTTGGCTGTCAGCCCACTGTCGTCCCAGATGAATATAAGGTTGTGGGGATTATATAATGTTTCTGCAAGTGGTAAAAGAAATGAGAAAACCTCAGCACACCCCTGAACTCCTGAAATTGAAAAGCATCTTGATTTTTTTTTTAGTTATTGATTTTTAAAAAGCGATGACAAAACCCAAATGTTTGATGGGGCTGTGAAGGGAAGAAAGAGGAATGAAATAATACTGCAAAAAGGTATGGGATATTTATTACCACTGCTTGTTCTGCACCTAGTCTGCATTCCTAATGTATTCATCTACTCAAACCAGTAAGAGTTTGGGGTATGCAAGGAATCTTGGTCTGGGTTTAAATTTCATGCTAGTCAAAGTGATTTTTCTTCAATCTATTGTATACTGTATTTGACATATGCCTTTTCTCTCATGAGTGCTTCGTGCTCCAGTAAAGGTAGATTTAATACACTGGACATTGGTGTGAGCTATTTTTGTCTTTTGAATTATAAATCAATTTTTATAAGTCATATTGTACTACTGTTTCTACTAATTTCAGTTTCTTCACAAGCTCTTTGGTCCCACGTTTCATAACTAATGTTTTACTCCAAATGAACAAGGATCTTGAAGACATCGAAAGTGCCTTGACATCGCTCAATAGACCATGACAGCCTCCTTCATTCTTCATATTTCTTGAAGCAGAGACATCCAGTGAAGGAAAAAACACAGAACTGTAGTAAACAGACATCAGAAAAGTGACTCACTGTGTTTTCAGTGATGTGACTGGTGGATTTTCATTGCAGAATTAAGCAGACTAGGGGACTGAGCAATTTACCTAATCAGCCAGTGGAGAGAAGCCCACATTAAAAGAAAATGTTTAGGAAGAGGGAACAGAATTGCCTTTGGGGGACATCTTGTGCCTGATATTTGTGGTGCCAAATGGACCACAGGAAGGTAAAAGCCTGAAAGAGCAAAGACCTGGGATCTGTCTCACACCTGGAATAGAAGCAAAACTTCCAGCCTTGGCTGTCATTCCCACTAGCAGTGGAGCCAGATCCATAGTATGGATGCTGGGTATGAATGGCTTTCTAGGTGACCTCCATGTTGACCAAAGTAATCAAGGTGCATAGATATAGTGCAAACAATGATTCTTTGCTGTGTTTTGTAAATTCCTGTATAACCCTTTTTTCAAATGCTGATTTTTGCCATTAATTTTTATGAGATTAGTTTTAACATTGCAGTTACAGGTATTCTCTTAATATGGCAGAATAAAGCCTGCTCTCTAAATACTTTGCCATTTTAAGTGAAGTGTCAGGACTAAAAACAAAACAAACAAAAACCAGAAAACAGAAAACAAAACAAAAAGGAATGTCACATTACAAATATAATGAAAAAAACAGCAACATCAATCCAGCCAATGAAAAATGTGTTTCTGTTGATGCTCAAGGGCATATGAGAAGTGTTACAATATATTACTGAGGAAATGCACTCAGTCAGACGTACAAATGATAACAATTTGGGGAAAGATTCAAAACATTGTGAAAGAAAGTCCAACAGGCATCAACAAGCAGAACAAATACACTTTCTCAGATACGATGTCTGGGAGGTTTTGCAGTAGCTCATTTTACCATAGGAGGTGATGATATATCAGGAGATAACAATTTTACAATCCCACCCTCTGCAAAAGAAAAGGATATTAAAATTTGCAGTAATGTTGCTCATCTTCCTAGTTTTGGGTACATCAGTCACATTGAATTTTCTGTGTGTCACTGGCTTAATCATACATTTTCACTTGCTACATCTACCACCTGTTGCAAAGAGTAGTTTCCACTTATCTTTTTTGTTTTCTTTTAATAAGTCACATTCAGCTTCATCACAGTCTTTAAATGAAATGATATTTTGTTGTCTTGCATGGTAATAACACTATTTTCTATTCCTACTAAGATTAACTTTTCCCATGCTTTTTTTTCAGTACCTGCTTCATTGTTTTTCTAAGTTACTGAGCATTTTGTGGCACAGCCAGTACTGAACCACTACTGAGAAACTAAATGTTTTCTTCTGCTGCATAGTGACAGGCTCACTGTGGTTAAGGAAAATGCAGTAGCTTTTAGGTGGTGGTGATGTACTTCCCAGTTTGGGTGCTACTTGGCTTTAGAATCTAATTTAAAACCAAGCATGCTAGCAGCAGTGACCTCAGCCCATGCATAATTCAGACCCTATCCTACTTCAGGGAAAGATAAGTGAACTGCTGCCTCAGTACTACTGCTATTATCTCAGGGTCTGATCCAAAGATACTATGCACAATGGAAGAAGTCCTCCAGAAATCAGCATCTTGCTTGCATGGATACTTGTCTAAAGGTTGCAGGGCTGGAACCTCCTCTAGGACCTCTGCCATACAGTTCTTTCTACTGACTCTGCAAAGAACTGACAACAGAGAAAGCAGCCCACTGGGTACATTTGGGTTTTGACTGCTTGTTACTGCTCTCCTGTAAGCATCCTGTTTGAGACTGACGGGGAAAAAGGCTTGTCTCCCTCGATTGCCCTTATGCAGTGTCTATCATTTGGGTCAATCTCTTCAGCCTAGAAGGATCCTTGACTAGGTATACAGTTGTTGGAGCTGTGACTTATTAAAGCATCAGGAGTACTCTGCAAATCTTCAGAAAATGATGAGCTGGAGGGGGGACTGGTCAATGCAGTAGAGGGCAGGACTGTGCTTCTGAATTACCTGGTCAGGCTGAAATAATGGTCTGGCAGGAAACTCACAGAGTTCAAGAATGCACCTCGGGGTGGGATTATCCCATGTACCAGTACAGGCTGGGGTATGACCTGCTAGGAAGCAGCTCTGCATGAAACAACCTGGTGGTCAAGGCGGGCTGCAAGCTGAACAAGAGTCAGCAGTGTTCCCCTCAGCAAAGCAGGCCAACAGCATCCTGGGTTACCTGAGCAAAATTTGGAGCAGCAGGTCTGAGAGGGCAGTCCACTACCGCTATTTAGCACTTGGGAGACCCTTTCTGAAGTGCTCTGTCCAGAATTTTGCTTCTCCAGTGCAGGAAATATGTGGGTCCTGCACACGGCAATGAGGATGGCCAACAGCACTTGATGTGTGGGAAGAAGCTGAAAAGAGATGGGTTAAATTGAGCTCAGAGAGGTAAAGTCTCAAGGAAATCTTACTGTTTCCTTACCAAAGACACAAAAATGGTGGTGCCAGACTCTTCACAGAGGTGCATGGTGATGGGAATGCAGCAATAGGGAAAAGTTGGAACACCCAAAGAGACAGTGGGATTTCCACCCCCGGAAATGTTCAAACCGCAAGTGGACACAACCCTGAGCAGGCTGATGCAATGAGACCTGGTTCTGAGCAGCAGGCTGGGCTAGATGACCATTGAAGGTCACCTTCCAGACTAAATTCCTCTTTCAGCCCATGGGCATAGTGATAGAATGGACAAGAGAGAGAGTGCCAAAGGAAAAACAGAGAAGTCAGAAAGAAAGTGGGGAGAGGGGGAAGTTATAATATTCAAAGCATAAACTGAAGGAAAAAAACCCATCACAACAAAGGGCAAACACTGATGCTGTAATAATGTCCTAAGAAAAAATACCTCTGTCACATTTCTGTTGAGAAATCAGGTGTCATTTTAGAAAGGTACTATTACAATTGTAGCTTTTATAACATCCTTAAGTATCTCAGAAATAAACTACTCATTGGTTGTTTATTTTTTTAATTTTGAATTGTTCTATTTTAAGCTATGAGGAGAATAATGTATTTTAAAAGATACTGTTCAAGTGTAGCACTTAGAAGTTTGCAAATGACAAGATTTAGAGTGATTTAATTCAGCTGTTTCTGCATATGTACTGAATAATGTTGACATACTAATTTAATACATGAGCATGACCTTTGTTTCCAGAGGATTCCTGCCTCTCCAAGGAAATGAAGCAGGCACTCAGTAGTTCTTAGAAGCTTTACAATTTACTTATTCCATTTTACCTCCATACTGACTTTTTATTGAATACAACAATATTAATTCTCTTGGAATACTTCTGTGGTCTTTGTAACTTTAGCATATGGATTCTGATGAACATTGATTAGTATCTCTGTCAGATTTGGATGGTTTTGGGGTTTTGTGCTGGTTTGTTTTTTTTAACCTGTTTCCTAAGAGGGATTTCATGGATCTGATCAAGGTTCATCGAAACTGCCCACTGATGGTAAGAGAAATCTGGGTGCTTTGACCTGATATTTGGGAATATTTAAGAAGCTTGTAATATCTTACATGTCAAAACATCTTTGTGACTCATTTCCTTTGTCAACATGAGCTCCAAACCTGAATTCAAGCAAGTCATTCAGACGTTTCAAAAATGAGTGCTTCGTACATTGGAAATGCACATTGTGTGAAATTACACTGACCCGCAATTTATGTCATCAGCAAAGGTTAGGTCTTCATAGTGACACAGAGGAGATCCTTATCACTTGAACTAATAGCTTCAGTATCTGTTCCTTCCACAGACTGACCCCCCCAGAGAGGAAGGGCAGAGACTTTTCCAGTTGATTTCATATCCATTTGCTATTGAAAAAAAGATGGTCACAGTACTCCTTAAGTCAAATTCCCGAGGCAATGGTGCTTGTTACTTTGTTATGAACTCTGCTATTTCAGTTTTTCCTTGCTGTCTTTTCTCGTTTTGCTTCTGTTTACTTAATCTTTGTTTGTACATTTATGCTGTCTCTGCCTCCTTCTTTCCAGCCCTCCTCGTCCTCCATGAAGCAATCCAGGCTGCTTTCCTAACCCCTGAAACCCATGATGTCTGATGGTGCTTTAGGACCAAGTGGACCTGCCAATATGGGCTGTTTCTCTTGTGCTCCTTGAGCAGAACATCTTTGAGGTGGGTGGACATCTCGTGTTCCTTTTCAGGCCCAGAGTGGGCTCTCCAAGGTCCTTCAGGAACAGTGGGTGGCTGGAAGATGGAGACTGGGGCATGTCCAAGCATCCATTTGCCAATGCACTGTTCATTCAGATGCAGGAGCTGTAAATGGATGTAGCATGCTCACTACAGATGAAATCTTCAGAGAATTTGAGATGCAAACACACCTCTCCCAAGCATAGAAACTGTAGTAGGGTATGTAGGGTGGCTGGGTTTGAGTTTTGAGGAGGGCTGTACACTGCATATCAAATTTGTGCTTCCCACTGAGAGCCCTGAAGTGTGTGGTTTTTGTAGACAGTGAAAATACTCATTTTTCAGACTCAATATGAGTGAACTTTAGCTGGAACTTAAAAAAAATAAATCAAAAATCAACCTGAGGCAGGTATCTTGCAGTGGCAACTCCAGCCCAAACAGCAAAGGTTTAATAAAGCAAAAACAAATTGAGTTTTGTACAGAAAGTGCTGGCAACATTAACTGTAGGCACCAGTGCTATTTCTATATATAATATCCCAAGTTTTCATGTATAATAGTAAAATGTTGACATTTTCTCATTTTTACAAAGTACTAGAACAGAACCATGATTCTGCATTTCAAACAGTTTTGAGATAGTGTGCTTAGCATGACACATATATGCTCTTTATCAATTTTAAAATCCTTTCTCATTTGTTTTAATTGTATTTACTATGTTCTTTCAATAACTAACATTTTACAATTGAGGGGCAATAAAAACATGACTCAAACAAACAAGGTAGCTAGCATATTAATGTCTGGTACATACTTACTGAAGTAATACCAGACATTAAAAAAAAGGTAAAATGAAACCCCACAAAACCCCAAACCCAAACATCTAATTCTAGAAGTAACAGCTCAGAGAAATGCATTTCTTATTTGGGATTAATGATAGACCAGTGTTGGGTGATTCACCTGTGGCTAAGAGCCCTCAGAAATGCATCTGGCTTCTGCTAGCATCACTGTATATGCACTCTGATACACTTACTATGGTACCAGGGTACTGAGCTGTGGTTGTGTTTTTAACACAGGAAACGCCTAAATACTTAAGAAAATGAGAAATTTTTGCAATAAATCTAAGTGTTCTCATAATAGCACTGGGAAAACAGGGGTAGACCTCACACACTAAATCCTATGAAGAGCTGTAAGAGCAAAGCTGTTTCTGCTTCGAGGAGCTTTCAGTGTATGTAGTATTCTTTTTTTCCGTTTCAGACGTAAAGGACTATGAGCAGAGTGAAAAGCAACTTAGAACAAAGTTGTGTAAATTTAGAATTTAATCCTGTGCCTTTTGCAATTAATGAGAACACTCCTACAGTAAGATGATGATCTTAGAAAGAAAGCTGACTCTTTGGGGAAGGGAAGGATGGAGAAACTAAGTAATATTAGTAGCAATAGAATAATTAGCACTTCTGGAAGGGATTATTTTTTTTTTTCTGTTTCCTCCCTAAATTATGGGTTTCCCAGCTTGATTTTTCTCATCCCATATTTTTCTCTCAAATGAAAGAAGCATTCGCTTTAAAATCTGTGGGCTGAATCTTCCTCTTCCTTTTTAAAAAGCCTTAATGGACATTATACTCTACCTTTGTGTTTGTGTTTCTATCTTATGAAGACCTACTTTAAAACAGCAAATCATACTACTACCCGTGTTTAATGACTAACCAAAACGTTTACCCTTGACATTCTCAGCACCATAATGCCAGTTAAGCAAAACAAACAGAAATTAAATGAAACTCAGGCAAAGTAGTTATTATTTTGGGATCTTTATTTCGGGATCAGAGCAGAAGCGCCACTGACAGGAGAAGGAAGCGGGAACTGCAAGCCTGTCCAGCGCACCAACAGTGAAACGGTGAATTATTTATTAAACCTCCCAGTAACAACTTGTGATTTAAAGGTCACT
The DNA here is from genome assembly GCF_033783945.1 of Neopsephotus bourkii. Taxonomy (NCBI): domain Eukaryota; kingdom Metazoa; phylum Chordata; class Aves; order Psittaciformes; family Psittacidae; genus Neopsephotus; species Neopsephotus bourkii. The sequence goes on along the minus strand of NW_026901152.1, from coordinate 806,719 downwards.
TCAGAAAAGGCATCAAGGTCAGGCACCGCTAATCCTGCATCCGAGGCGGCCTTCCGTTTCTATCGGTTTCTCTTTTCTCCCAGTAACGCCGCGTTACGACGGCAGCGGGTGGGAACCGGATTGTTCGGCCTCCGCTGCCCTCCCCGGTACGGCACGGCCCTGCGGGACACCCTCCGCTTCCACTCGTGACGCCCGGCCACCCGCGCGATCCCAGATCCACCGGGAAGACCGGGGTGCCCCGATCCCCACGGTGCGACCGGGGACTGCCGCTCGGGGGCGGCGGGGCGGGGCAGCAAGTTCCCCAAACTTTGCCCCTGCGGAGCGGACGCGGACTCCCTCCCAACACCGCTTCTATCCCCTACTCCGCTCCCGAACCCCGCTCCTCGACCCCGCTCCCGACCCCCGCGGCCGGCGCGGCACCTCCCACCCTTTCCCGGCGGAGCTCGGGCCGGGCCCCGCCACCGTCACCGCCCGATAGGGGCGGGCACGGGGAGGAGCGCGTCGGGCCGGGCCGGGCTGGACCGGGCGGCGCCAGAGGGGCTAGGGGGAGCTCTGCACCTGATACACCGAGGAGGCAGCGCGGCGAAGGAGGGAGGGAGGGAACGACGCTACCCGCTGCCTGCGAAAGCTTGTGCTCGCCGTTAGTCAGCGCTGGTTTCGCTGCTCTTCTCTCCTCCCGCCCCTTCGGCGCGGAGCTGGGCTTTCGCTCCTGTTTCCCTCGGGGCTGCCGGCAGCGCGTCCTCTTTCTCCTCCTCCTCCGTCTTCCCTACGGGCCCTATGGCTTCGTCCGGCAGCGGCATGGAGGAGGTGCGCGTCTCGGTGCTGACCCCGCTGAAGCTCGTTGGGCTAGTGTGCATCTTCCTGGCGCTGTGCCTGGACCTGGGAGCCGTGCTGAGCCCCGCCTGGGTGACGGCGGATCACCAATACTACCTGTCCCTCTGGGAGTCCTGCCGCAAGCCCGGCAACTTGGACAGCTGGCTCTGCGAGTCGACGCTGCACAGCGGTGAGATACGGCTGCCCCGGCTCTGCCCCGGCATCCCCGAGCTCCACTCCCCTCCGGCGGCATCACGACCGCGCATCCCATCTCCTGCCCCGTCCCTGCGTCCGCCCTTTCTTTCTCTACCTCCGTCTCCTCCTGGTCTACACCCCGAGCACTGAGGCCGATACCCCACCCCCCCATCCCCCTCCGTGCCCGGCGGCCCCTCCAGCATACCCCGAGCCATGTCCTTCACCCTTGTGCCCTCCGGGATTGGGTCCCAGCCCCTTAACGGGGCCAGCCTGGTCGCTCCCTTACACCCTCCACTGGACCAGAGCAGTGCCCGGAGCCCTACTCCTCCAGACTTCCCGCCTCGTCCGCTGCCGCCCCTGCTCCCCGCCCTGCTCCCTGCGCTGGCAGACGCCGGGGAAGGTCCCTGGCACCTTTGTCCTCCCGACCTCTGCAGCCTTCTCCATCCCGACCTGCTTCGTCCATTCCGATCTTACTCCCGGTCCCGGTGCTTCCCCCCCTCCCCGCTTCGGGCTGCGCGGCCCCTATTCCACACCTCCCTGCACGCAGGTTGGGGCGCGGGCGGTGGCAGTCCTTGTGAACGGCGGGAGCGGGGGAACCGGGGCTCCGTCCTCGGCTCGTCCCTCCGCCCGCGGGATGGCCAGGGTGCAGGGGAGGCGTGAGGCTGGATGCTGTAACCTGCAAGGGTGGCTGGTGCCGCGTCTGCCCTTTGACCGTTTCCAGGAAAGAACTCGAGTTTGCGCTAGTTACGATTGTCTTTCCGTGTTGTAGTTGTACCCATACAGTGAGAAGCTGTATGAGAAGGGAACTCAAGTATTTTATAATTCCCGATACCCCGAAATCACTAATCTTAGAAAGTTGGGGCTTCCTAAGGCAAACCCGATTGTTATTTTGTCCAGAGCGAGCACGCCTGGAGTCTGGCTCCCTACATCCCCCTGGGTGGTGCTTGTGTGTATGACTTTTCTAGCAGGTACTGATCTTTCCCTCGCCTTTCATACTCCTTTGCCTGTTTGGCGCACTACCCGTTTTGATTTCGTATTGCTCATTTGTTCTTAAGCTTTCTAGGTTTTTGGTCATCGATTATTCTGTCCTTTTTTTTTTTTTTTCCTTTTTAAATGTCATTTCACTGTTGCTCGGCGTACTTAAAAAACGGGTTGTGAATGATATAAACAAGCTGCCTGTTGAATATTTTTCAGTAAATTGTTTTGTAGTGCCATGATTGGTTTGGTTTACATGGGTTGTTTTATTTACTTTATGCCCGATAGTAACTTTACAGTCCCAATAGAAACAAAGGCAAATGAAGCCAGCCTCTTCCTCTCCACCCCCTTCCCCTTTTCATCCCCATCCGTGTCCTCCCTAAACGCACACTCGCGTTGCTAACTCATCCATTTGGATCACTGTGCTCTCCGGTGGGTACATCATACAGGGACAAGATGTTGGGGGGGGGGGCAAGAAAACTGTGTATTCTAGATGGTTTCCTTTTTCCTCGCTTCTCTGAAATCTTTGTGTAGGTTCTGGGAAATAACTGATCTCTGCTTGAGTAGGAATTGCACAGGTTCCTTTGCTGCTGTGCTCTTTTTTTTTTTTTTTTTTTTTTGCTCCTGTCGTTGTGTGGAGTAATGTTTGAGGGTTTGAATTTGTTTGGGTTTTTGTTCCAAATCACATAATACCAAAAGAAATTGTAAAGAAATGTCATTTTCAATCAGTTACCAGGGTATCTACACAAACTTCAGAGAGCTTTCTTTTCCTTCCCCAGTATAAATGGAAATTTATGTAGGAATGTCAGCTTCTACGTCTCCTTAGCAACGTAAATCCTTTGTCCCTTCTCCGTGTCTCCTGAAATAGTATCCCCTTGATTGCAGAAAGACTTTTCAGATGGCTTGAATGAGAACCTGCTTCAAATCCTGCCCCCCTTCCCAGTTTTGCACACACTTTATTGGGTTCCCCCATCAATCCATCTGCCTGCCACACATGCATATACACACACACACACACATACACAAGTAGGACATTAAGACAGTGGTACAGTTTATGCAACAGCATAAAAGGACACTAACCTCTTTTGTTGCTTTATTGGTCACCTGGCTTTTATGGGAAGGTGGAAGATGAATGGGTGAGGATGGATAGGAATGAAATGTAGTTTTGTTACATGTCATGCGTTGAAAATGTGTTCTGTCCTGGTGCTTCTTCTGTCCTGTGCAAAAATTCCTGCCTGTCCAGTTTTATTCAAGTTCCTTGTATGAGCTTTACTCATTTTCCTCAGATACTTTCCAGTCTGATCAGGCCAGGTTTCACAAGCTACTGGGGAAGAAGCGAATCATTGTTTTATTTGAGGTGACTGGAATAAACCTTTCACTATCCTTATGTTTGGCACACAGTGCTGCACTCTGAAGAGACCTGGAATATGAGAAACTGTACTGTTCTCGCTTTGCCTTCTGCTAGTGTGTTAAAATTTCCATTAAAGTCAGTAGGAGGGCTCCCAGTAAATTCACCAAGTTGGACTGTGCTCATCTTTTGATTAAGGTGCTTGCCTTAATATTTTAAGTGCACTTTCCTCCTACATTGAGAATCTAGCAAGCAGTATATTTTGGAGGTAGTGGAGAGCTCCCACAGGGAAAGCTCTTTAGCTTGATACTGGTGCAAAGAGCTTTGTAGCTAGATAGCTGTGAAAAGCAATAGTACACAGAAAAAAGGCATCTTCACCCTTGGTTTTAAAGAGATTTACTTCATCATCCCTTGAAGGAGAGCACCTCAAGTGGCACCATCAAGGGCAAGCTCACACTAGAAGCTGTTTAAAGCATGTTCAAGGTTTAATTAAAAACTTTTATTGTAATTAGATTTAGGACCCCTGACTGCTATCTAAAGGGCAATGTTGTGATGAAGAGAAGGAGCTGTACAGACCATGATTACATTGGCTGCTATAGCAGGAAATAATACCTTGTTTTTCCTTGAGTGTTGCTAGAGCTTGGAGTATGTGTGTGTGCATTCATTCATTCATTCATTCGTACACTGTTTTGAGAGCCTTTTCTATAGCTTGCAATCAAACCCACTACTGGTAAAGTTGTGCAAGTGCTTCATAGTAGTGATGGTTCAAGTCCGTAAAATAGTCATTTTTTTAGAAATCTGGATATTATAAAATATTTCATCTTAATTTGCTTTTGTTATTTTTGAGTCTTTAGGGTGTAGGTAAGTCATCTGTTCAATTCTTTCCTGTAATTTCAGAAAGGTATTCTTGCATATCCCTTGTCTCTCTTCCCTTGATGAAATTAAAAAATTCTCACTAATAGCAACATAAGAAGGAGCTGAAAAAACTGAAACTTACAGGGTTTGGAGTGTTCCTTTGGTGCCTTTGAAGAAAATTTTTTTTTTTTTTACCTTATTTGAAGTGGAGTATGTCTAATTTGTGATGGTTCACTTACAGATTTATTAAGAGTTAAGAATTACATATGAATATTTATTTCTATCACAACATCTGCCTAAAATTAAGTGCATCTTATGTACAACTGTCTGGTGCATCTGTACCTGTGCACACAGTTGTCATCTTCCTGCAGAATTAATTACAGTAAATTTGAATTTGTGCAATAGACTGCAGCCATTATAGTTCACATAATGTTATAGCCACATAATCAAAGATACACAAATATGATGTGAAAGACATAAATTATTCCATAGAAATTGATTTATAGGCAAATATTGTGTATTTTGTCTTCAGTACACATATTCGCTGTTCATAGAAAATAATGGCTCCTTTGCAGCATTTCAGTTTATTGTGAAAATAACTTACATAAGTTTGAATAGTTTTCTTTCCAATTAGCTGTATTCGTTCTGCTGGATGGGGATATGTGACTTTGCTACTTACAACCTGTATATCTGTTTATGGAACATTCAGGGTTTTTTTTAAGATTATTATACTCTCTAAGAACTGTCCATCAATGTTTGAAAAACAAAACATTCTTAAGGAAATACATGCAGCAGGGTGTCTGGACATGTTTAAACCTTAGTGGTGAGCAAACCACTGAGCTGAACTTAAAACATAGTGCAGTAGAACAACTTGTGTCTGGTTTTACATGTATAATTGTGTTAGAATTTGTTCTTAAAAAAAAAAAAAGGGGGCATCAGAGGCTGTTCATTCAGTAGTACTCGAAGGGGTTTACCTTAATTATACATTAGATGCAGATATGTGAATTGACATGGCTCAGTAGTCTTGGATGGGTGTCTGCTTGTTTTGAATTTAGGTTGTTCCAAGGGGAAATTGCTAGCTCAGAAGCAGCTTCCTCATTAGAAAATCTGGACCATTGCTCAGCGTTGATGTTGACACATATTTGTAAAAAGCTCAGCAAGCCTGATAGTTCGCTATAAAATAAGAACGTAATTTTACTAAGTCTGAAGAAAGTAGTTCATGCAATGTAAGGAGAAATTAATAAAACATTCCTTCTGGTTTTGAAAGCTGTAGTCTGTCATTTTGCATATTACTCTCTTTAGTAATCATCCCCAATGCTTCATCTGAAGGTGGATGTAAAATCACAAGCCATATGACTTCAAACTCGGTATCTAAGACCCTTAGCATGCCGATCTAACTTTGAAGTTGAGTGTGACTTGGAGACTGGCCTGGCTTTTCGTGGGGAACTGGACTAGAATGACCTCTGGAGGTTCTTCCCAACCTAAATTACTTTGTGATTCTGTGATGACTGATACTCTGTTTATGCCCAATGTCTACCTGATTCCTTCAGTGTGTTCAGAATGCCTTGAATTTGTTGACTACCCCTCACAGTAGCCCTAGATAGAATGTGTTTAGATGTGCTCCCTCTTTTACAAATGGAGCAGTTATTTTAGCCTCAGACTTCCCAAGCGCTGTGGAAGCTGCGGATCTGAAAGTCCTGTTTAGTAGTCTGGACTTTGCAGTGTGATGGAGGCTACCATTTCATCCACTGTTCTCCAATTAGCTAAGAGACATGGTTACAGCACATTTGAGTGTAATACATGAAGTTTGTATGTGTTTATTTGGTCAGGTCAAGAGCACCACACTTTATCAGTGATAATACTCCTGTAAAAAAAAATCAAACCTAACCCCATAAAAACAAACAACAGAAAAAAAGACTTCAAGCTTTAATGGGTTATTGTTACTGCTGTGTTCGTAGCAATTTTAAAATCAGTAACGTATCCTGTTGCTTTAAGTCTTGTTTATTATATAAAGAAGTTTTGCACCAGTAAGTTAAAAGATGTTCCTTCTGTTAGCAATAATATAGTGGTTTAAATATTTGATGAGATTTTATATTTAGAATCACGTAGAGAGTAACCTTGTCTCTGCTACTGATATGTGGCCAAAGATGACCACATAAGATTCAAGGTAGAAAGCAGGAGACAGGATAAAGTCTATACAGCTGTATTGCTTCAATTGCTTCATGTGGTTTTGCTTGTTCCAATTCTGTAATATAAAGGCCATAGTTTTGATGGGAAGTACTCCTGGTGCTATTTTAAATGCTAATTATTTTTTGCAAGGAACAATGGTATGAGGTATGAAAATTGCAAAAGATTGCCAATTTCCTTGAAGAGCATCAGTAACTGTAGGAAATAATTGCATTCCTGCTCCAACCTGAAGTATACTTCTTCCTTCAGATTACTAAAATGTAGTAATATATATAGAAGAGGTCAAAAAAGGTGAGCTTTTCTTGAAAAGCTGGTATGACGCATCTCCCACACGTCTTTCCTAATGACATAATTTTGAGATTTCCAGGTTTTTGTGAGGTTCTTGGAGTTGTAGATGTGTGCACTTTTTTTTAATTGAATGAATGAATATCCAGTAATTAAAATGGCATAGTAGTGAACTAATCTCAGAAGAATGCTGTGTATCCAATGGAAGAAATGCCTGAGTACATGCTGTACTATTCTGTGAATGAATTATAGATTACATGGTTCTCTGTAATACTGTGCTTGTCTTGAAGTCCTTTGTTGGCAAAATGATGTGCAAGGCATGCTGCTTTTAAATAATAAAGATTTATATAATGGTACCAATTAACTCTTTATTTGAGGATGAATTGCATTTAAAGGACTTTACTCCATGATTTTAGAAATAAAGGCAGGTCATGGCTCGAAGAATGGGTGTACAACACGCCCCCTTTTCCCTCCAAGTGTATATATTTTGTATAAATAAGGCATGTAAGCTTTAATCTTCAGGAGAGATGCGTGTCAGTGGGCAGATGAGTAAGCACCTGCTATGTTTCAATTTGCTCATACATCTGTAACACTCCCCCAGGCATTAGACTGTTGTCTTGCAAAATCCATCTCCTTTGCACAATAGCAGAGTTGCTTACCATATTTTTATTGCTTTTGTTCAGTCTGATCTTATGTATAGACGGGAGATAAAACTTGCTGCAGTGTCAAAGCACACAGGAAGTTGGAGTCCAGCAGTCTCAGGGCCACACATAGTCTGATGAACATGGCAGCTATAAAAGAGACATCAAGCAGGTGATGCCTAGTTTTTTTGCAGAGCTGCTGTAGAGACCACACTGAGAAACTGAGAGCATTTCTGCTTTGTGTGCTGTTAACTTCTCTGGGAACAAAGCTATGTCCTGCATGCTCAGTGGCATCTTTAGGTGGAAAGCAGGGGAGGTCCTCTTGCTATTGAAAGGTGAGCAGAGACTGCCTAGTTATTCCCCTGACTTAGCAAGCACCTCCTTCCCAGGCTGAGGAGGTTAGGTAGTAGAGCACTTGCTGCCCAGAGCATCCTGCCAGCAGGGTGTTACCTTCACTGGAACAGATCCAGCCTCTTCTCCTCTGGTGGAGGTTTTCTTCCTCCAGGAGAAGAGGAAAGCCATAGGAGGAACCCAAGCAAGAGGGACTCTATAGCTGACTGGTAAAGGCTTTTTCCCACAAAGGTGAGGGAGCCCTGAGTTTGGACTGATTTACAGTAGTGCTCAGCTTTTTTGTGTGTCAGTGCATAAACAGCCCCATGAAGTTAGAAGCGACCAGTTAGGTAAGGGGTGCTTCAAGACTCAGATTTTGATTCCCATGTACCTATTTTTTCACAGATCTCATAGATGTCATGCCTCTGTTTTTCCACCTTGAGTCTAGTAGGTGGAAAAGGAGAGCAGTTTCAGTCTATCCTAGCAGTTAAGAAATTATTCTGGGAAATGGGAGCAGAGGTTTGAATCTGGAGCTGGGAAGCAAAGACCTTGCAGTTTCTGAGCCAAGTCCTCTAGCCCCAGTATGTTGCTTCTGAGGAGGAGCTGTGTGCCTTTCCTCCTTCATTAGTCAGCTGTGGTCATTAGCATTCTGCATCTTGGGAACACAAGGGGTATACCTGGGTTTGCACCTGTTAGCTGTTTCTTGGACACGTCTCTGTGCTTGTTCTCCTTTTCTTTGACTGGCTCTAAATGACTGTCCATGCGTTGTAAGACTCACTAAATCATCCTGCAAAGTGTCTTGTACAGTAAATGGAAAGTGACTGACGCCTTATCTGGAGCCTCTGAATAATCCACAGCAGGGAATTAGGGATTTTGGTACCCAGCATAAAGTGCTCAAATTTCTGTCTGGGAGTTGTCAAAATTCTGGTGAATTTGAGCTATGAAACAGCCTTGCTCTTAAGCCCACTTGCTTTGTTCAAGACCTGGGTTATCAAGGGCTTTGTCCCATGTGCTGCTGTTCGCGGATGCAGGCTGATTTCTTAGGGACTAGCTCAGTACATAAATCTGGTGAAGAAGCAGAAAATAGTTTTGTCTCTTGCATTAACAGCTTCTTTTTAACCTATCTGTGACCTCATGTAGTTATTTTGTGTGTTCAAATTCATGGCTCTCAGAAGAATGCTTTGGGGTAGAGTGTTTGAGTTTTGTCTTAAGGAAATTATGCATTCAGCCACAGCTGGCTGGTTCCCACAGCTCTGGCAGCACTTTTTAAGTGTCTGAATGACTTGAGGATCCACTTTAGAAAAATCCTATTCTCCATCCAAAAATGTATGTCTGTGCAGCAGCTAGTGGTAATAAGCATACTATTCAAACTGACAACGTGCAGGCAATATTTAGTGTTATTTTTGTATAAGGGCTCACTGGCTAGAGCAACTTACTGGATGTTTGATATGGATTCTGCCAGAAAGCGCTTCTTGCTGCAGTGTGCAGAAGCACATGCTACGGACTCTCAAAGGCTCTTGTGATGCTGGCTGTACACGAGTGGAGGAGTATGCACTGACTAACTTAGGGTCACTGGGCTTCACAGCCTTAGCCTATATCTCCTGTGTCCAGAGCAGAATCCATCTGAGCAGCTCCTTAAAACTCATCATTTTGGCTCAAGTGAGGTTCCAAAGGTCTGACTTTTCCATGGAGTAGCTGTATATGAGAACGTAATGGCCACTGCAGTACTCACTTTACCTCAGTATATCCACTGAGTTCAGTGGAGCTTAGTTTTCCACAGAAGTCTGTGCATCTGATCATGCTGAAGAAAGGGGACAACTTACTGATTGTATGACAAATGCGCTTTCAGAAACTAGATTCTACTTTTGTGGTTTTATGTAATCGCTACACTTTCTAAACTTTTGTTGACTATTTGATGACTAAGTTGATGGGTGTTTATAAACTTAGTAATAGTTTTGAATATGAAGCAATTAGGAGTATCTCAAGCTATCTTATTTATCTTAGTTGATTGTTATGACATTCAGTGGGTTATATTTAATTTCTTATGCGTGGGTGCCTCAACTTTCTATGCTGTACTTGACATGTTCTTTCAAATTCATTATTCTTGAATTTAAATGCTATAATTTCTAAGAATATTTATTGGCTGAGGGCAGGTACATGATAAGTGAAAGCTTTGCAATGAATCAGAAAAACTTAACTAAGAGTGTGTTGTGGTTTGTTTCTTACCAAGGTTTTGTTTTGTGCTAGAAGCAGCTCAGTCATTGCCTTCGTCATGTGACAGCTGCTTGCATTTTCTTACTTCAGCCTCTACGAGGAGAGGACTTGGTGGAGAATCATTTTATGAAAGAAAGGAATACTTGATAGTTTCCCAAGAGATTAATTCAGTTCACTTGCATTATCTGAAAGAGCCCTATACAGAAATGTTTCACATACTCCCCACTATGTTTTAATGTCCATTATTTCTTTTACTGTAGAGTACCACATATATGAAATACGTAATTTTGGGGGAACTCACTGAAAGCATGAAATCTGTGACAGTGCTAGCCTTTTGCATTACTCTTTCTTGTGTTAAAAAATAAATAGTTATTAAACAGTTCAGAACTTTGGGATGTTTTCTCCTTCTGTTACGGCTTTTCCTGATTTTATCCTAGTACAGAAGTATTATTTTGCCTGAGAAACAGAGCAGATAGAGCTGGTCTTAATTAAAAATGAATATACAGCTTAAAGCCTTAGGTCATTTCATCTGGGGGGAAGAAGGGAAGAGGGTCACACATTTCAATGTGCAATTAACCCTGTGCTTCCGTATCATTAAGAAACAGGCAGACTTTCCAAAGAGTAATTAGACCAAGCTGTCCTTACAAAAAGGCACTGACTTATCTGTGAGAAATTGACTGAAAAGAAACAATATCATCATAGTTTGTCGGTCTCCTTTTTTAACCAGAGATGGTAATTCTAATAAATTTTACACCATATATGTTTTGAAAATGTGTTAAGTACTTAGGTTCATGTTTATACTCATTTCCAAATGTTGGAATTCACATCCCTAAACTAACAGGCAGTTTTTCACAATGACACTATCATCACTGTCAGAATAGCAGTATGTATTTCCCATGGTTATAGACATGGTGATGCTTCTTGTGTGGTACAAAAACATGTTTGGATTCTCAGACCTAGAAATAGTATACAATAAGTGAGGCTTTTCTTAAGAAATCTATCTCAAGTTGCTTAACAATTGTCAAAAATGCGTTCATTTGAGTTGTTTGGATGGGATAGGTGGCATCATCAGTGTAATTCTTAACATATTGCTGAAATGACAACACTGAAAAAAAGTTGCGCTTTCTGTTGACTCTACTCTATAAATCAACATAGCAACTTAATTTGCGCATGATTGAAATGACAGTGATTTTTAAAATCTAAAACTTTGTATTGTGGGAGTTCTTACACAGAAGTGTTAATTTTTAGCGTTTTTTTTAAGTGGATGTGTAATGTAAATAAACTGTAGTGATGTACAGTGAAAAGTACTGACATGCATCCCTAAAGTGTACCCAAATTGTGTTTTGAATCCAAGAAACTAATAATTCTTGTCTGTGAGGTCCTGTTTTGCTCATGCTTATGCATGTTTCTATCTCTGTGAGAACAAGCAGTCTCACCAAACTGCTGAGCCTCCTGAACTGAGTATAGTATCTTATTTGCAAGATTGGTGCATGCCTAGAAATGGTGCAAGCATATTTTGGATACTGTAAAGGTTTATGATGTTTATGTTCTGTGTACCAGTAACATAATGTAACAGAGCAATCTACTGTACCAGGTTTGATGCTGTGAGTTATAAATCATTCCTGGGTAGTCTGAGGAACATTACAGATTTTTATTGTAGAAAACTGCACTTCCTCTGTGTGGTTATATTGTTAGAATCATAGAATAGTTAGGGTTGGAAAGGGCCTTAAGATCATCAAGTTCCAACCCGCCTGCCATGGGCAGGGACACCTCACACTAAACCATGTCACCCAAGGCTCTGTCCAGCCTGGCCTTGAACACCACCAGGGATGGAGAATTCACAACTTCCCTGGGCAACCCATTCCAGTGCCTCACCACCCTCACAGTAAAGAATTTCTTATATCCAATCTAAACTTCCCCTGTTTAAGTTTTAACCCTTTACCTCTTGTCCTGTTACTATGGTCCCTAATGAATAGTCCCTCTCCAGCTTCCCTATACCCCCTCTTCAGATACTGGAAGGCTGCTAGGTAGGTATCTAACTTACAGTGTTTTTCTTTTCAGGGTTGTTGATACAGTTGTCTTTTGATGTTTCCTTTCTTTCATATAAAGTCTAGTGGCCTGGAGTTTTTCCTCAAAAAGTAATTGCTGTAAAAGTAGAAGGCTCATGCAGAAGATACTGCTTCCTTAGTCCAACATAAGCTTTATTTTGTCACCAGATCAAATGACTTTCAGAACTGGAAGTTAAGGTTTTTCTAAGATGACAAGGAGACTTATACATATAGTTTCCATGGTAGGCAATAAGGGAAAATTCAGTCCAGTATGCTTTGTGCACTAGCATCTTACCTTCGTGATATTCCTTAACCAGAATTCCTCTTGGCTGCAGCGCAAGGCAGAGGCTGGTAGTATTGTATGCTCCTGCAAATGGAGGCTGGAGCCAAAACAGAGAGGCAGTTCCAGACACTGCAGCTCAGAACACAGCATTCAGTACCTGATCCTCAGCTAGTAGTGAGGAACATTAGGAGCCTTGGTTTTGTCCTACTGTCAACATCACTGAGTAGGTTCTCTTACTCAAGAAATAAATTTTGTTTAAGTCGGTTCTTTTTTAGTTCGGAGTGTAGGTGTCTCCCAACAGTCATTTGTCCTTTTCCCTCCCACATCAGTACTATAGTGAAGTAGTTTGTTTATTTTTTAACTTTTCCAAAATCCATAGATGTGTGTCCTGAAAGCAAAACTATATTCTAACCTCATGCTTATATCATTTTTACCTTAGTTATTTTCATTTTTTGGTGGTCTTGCCAGTGTGGTTTTGGAAGGTGGTAGGATGCTCAGCTTTTTTCCTTTTAGCTGCTATTCCAGTGTTGCACACCTTCTGTTTGTATTAGACTTTGGCGTCTGATCAATGTGAAGATAACATTTAATATTTCGTTATTTATAATGGCTTCCGCTTCCAAAAATCTTAGTTTCTGAGTTTTCCTGCCTAGCATTTTAATTCATCAATTTGGTACGGCTTTTAACTTTTGAGGCAATATGGATTTATGAGTCTAGTCTTTGTATCTGTGTAATTTGCTAGTTCAAGGATGCCTTTTGTACTGTTCCATAGCAGTCCATTCTGTTCATTTATTTCTGCATTTTATATCTGTAATGCACTCAGATATTGCAAGAATACTTTCTAAGTCATCAGTGCACTAACCACTTGTTGTTTCTGAAGGATCATGTCAGCATTAAAAACCACTTTTCATAACCCTCCTGTCCATAACTAAAATCACATTTTTATCTCAATAATAGTTAAAGCAGTTAGGGGACACAGCAGACTGATGTTAGAGGTTACATTGCTGATGGTAGAAGAACAAGAGATTGTTCCCAGCCTTGGATTTTGGGAGTAAAATAGCTTGGATGGTTGAGTACTTTTATAACTATTAGTAAACAATGTCTGGATGTCTAAAAAGAATGAAAATAAATGTGTACCTGCACAAAGCCACCTTTAAAATAACTTTTTTTTTTTTTTTTGAGCAATGCTTTTATAGCTTTTCTGTTCACTTTCTTCTTTAATCTCCTTCATCCTTTTTCATATAATATATGAAGGCTCTTTGGTGATAATAACTGCCAGCCTTCCATTCCCAAGCCTGACAGCTGCACTGTTGGTATCTTCAGCAGATTAGACCCTGCTTGAAACTGGATGTACTGTTTTTAAAACACTGACTTTTGCTCTGTTCCGAAAGAGGATGTGGATTTTTATCATTCTTTTAATAACCTCAATATCTCTAAATTTATTTTGGAAGTAATTAATCTCTTCTTGGAACTGTGTCATGCGTTGGACATTTGATTCTGAATATTGTGTGAGTGCTAGTATGTTCAAAGTAATGAGAGATGCATTGTATCCATAGGTCCTTTTCCCAAAAGCAGACTTTAGATCATCTTCCTTGTACTAATAAATGGGAGTGATCTGATTGTTTTTCTTGATGACTGTTATTGGAGGGAGAAAAGATCTTAGCCTTCAGCAGAGAGAGGCAGCACAAAGCCCATGCCTTTCTAAAATCCTACAGAAGTTCTTGAATTAGATCATCAGCTTGCAAATGGATTTTTCATTTATGTGATGTAAGACTGCAAGGATGTTGTTTATAACTGCATTCATTATGTATCAAAATAATTAGAAAATACACTGGGCCAAGTCCGGTAGCTGATTTTGGTGAAAGAAAAGAAAAACTGACACTTAAGGGTAACTGATGTTTTAAAATGGACTTCAGATTTAACTCACTACATCTAATGTTTGTTAACCCCTCCCCCCATCCCCTTTTTTTTTGTATGGAGGGTTTTTTTATTCCTTTAACATCTTCTTCCTACACCTTAGTCTTGTTAGTCATATTATGTGGCTTCCCAAGTGCCAAGTGTGCATGATGAGCCTTCCTATGTCATCCTAATAAGCTCAAGTAGAGGTTTGACTTTCACTGTCTTATGTGAGAAGGTTACTGCAGACTGGGGGCTAGCTAATTGTGATCCGGCCTGAATTTCTCATTCTAAATTGGACAAAAGCCTTAGAAAAAGTGTGGGAGGTTGCAGCATTCTGCTCCTGAGTTGCATCTATTGTATAAAGGTGTTTCACTAATTAGGAGAAAAGAAATCTGAAGCACAGTTGTTTGTTTACTTGAGCCTTGATGCAGCCTTTTGTGTTCCTCATATTCTGCTGTTTCTGTCTGACCTATGGACTTGTTTTACTGAAACTGCATTATTATTGTTTTCCTCTCTCTGTTTTTTTCCCCCTAGACTGGCAGATAGCTACTCTTGCTTTGTTGCTGGGTGGTGCTTCCATTATTCTCATAGCTTTCCTGGTTGGGTTGATCTCTATCTGCGTGGGATCTCGGAGGCGGTTCTACAGACCAGTTGCAGTCATGCTCTTTGCTGCAGGTAAGCAGATTACCGGCAACGTGATGAGAGCAGCTTCACTTTGATGAAGGAAGACATGGCCTTGTTCTGCATACAAATTCAGAGGCATTTGGTTTATTTTTGTTAACTCCAGTGAGGTTTTTCAGGATACCAGTTCTGCACAGCATTAATCATTTTTGCAGTTGCACTATTATTAGTTCATAAGAAATTATTTATTTGTGTTATATTTATTACTTTGTGAAGCATGTGCAGCAGGGGGTGTAAAGGATAAATCTCAAAGTACCATTTTTAATCTGTGACTTTGCGTTTCTTGGTGGCCCCATTTTTATTCTTCACACAAAACCATTTCTATTATTTTAATGTTCTTCCTTTTATAATTTTAAAATGGGAAAATTAATTCCCAGATGTGAGCTCTTGAAGCCCTATGTGTGAAAATAAATAGGATTATGTTGCAAGGTGTTTATATATGCCCCTGTGCAACAAGGAATTAATTTCAATGTGTCAGCTTGCTTACTTAGTTATTAATTTAACAAGCTGTCATAGTGTAGTCCCTGATTCATTTTAAAAAACATGAAAATGGAACAGTTTATATAAACTATCACAAATTCTTAAGGGAGACCTATAAATCTGAACTGTCTGTAAGACTGTTTCAGTGAGGTGTAATTACAATATCAAATCATCTCCTTTTATACATGCTGGTGTTTTGGGGCTTGGTCAGCATGGATGTTTCTTTCTCCCGAGATTCTCCAAGCATAATTTGCCTTCATCCTGTCACTCATATCTGCATTGGAGCCAGGAGCTTAAGCCCATTCTGTTAGCCCATAATGAAGAAGATGACAGAACCTAGTCTTTGGGATGTATTATAAAAAGCCACTTGCAAAAATACGGAAAGATAAGAGAGCAGATTTTGAAGGGTATTCAGGAATGAAACGAAGCTTCGAGGAAGGCTCCTGCTGCCCCCTGCTGATAACATTACCTTGATTGAGCCACAGTGCTTCAACATGCGCTTTTATTTGCTCTAGAGATATTGATAAGTTATATTTCATTTGCTTTTAGTAAAAGAATGCAACCTAGGATCAGATTTCCTGAGTGGAAATAGTATCTTTTTGTTTTATGTGTCACTTTTCTTGCTTGGTGGAAGGAATAAAGGAACTAGTGCCATTATTTTAAAATTTAGTATTAATTCTGAGATTACAAAGCATGTTGGCCAGTTAACTTTGAAGGGAGTGGGACTGTTGAATTTCTCTAGTGGTTTTTTGTTTGGCTTTTGAATTAATTTCTCATAACACTGTATAATAATTTAGCAATTATTCAGCTATACACTGCCTCTCTTGCCATGTTGCTCATTTAGTATATGGTTAAGTTTGTACTAAAAAAAAGAAAAAAAAAAGATAAAACTTTCCCTAAATAAAAAATTCCCCAGATCCCACTGTTTATGTTAAAGATTAATCTCTTCTCCTCTACACAAAATTAGTTCTAGTCTTTACTACAAAAGGTTGGGGGTAGAGGGGATTAATGCTTACTTGCATCATAAAGGAAAATTCATTGCTGCTTTAGCTTATGAGTGGTGTTCACCTCTTTCCTTTGCCTGTGTGCATGTGTTGTGTGCATACATATTTTAAATAGCTATGACCTGAAGCATATAAGAAGAGAAATGATGAGGCCAAGACAGACCGTTCCATTCTACTTTGTTATCTGGCAGATGTGAGGAGAATCCTTTTGGGATTTGACGCTGAAATTGTTGCTGTCATTTCCTACAGATTTTATCTTTGATGTCAGCTATATTTAGATGTGAATATGGACTGATATATCTTCAAAGAATCATGAAGATAGTCCCCTACTGAAGAGAGGAGGGTTAAGATTGCAGCACAGTAGACTTTGTGCCTTATGCAACTCTCCATGGATTCAAACCTTCATCTGGATTTCACAGAAGATCTTTGAGGATATACCCTGTCCTGACCTGTGGGTCTGCTTACAAGACCAAGTGTTCTGTATGAATCTGGTTAGGAGTCTGCCAGCTGCCTCTGGAAGAAGGACATGGGATGAATTGCCCAGAGACATTTAATGGTCTTTCTGGATGTCAGGTAGAAAACATCACTGTGTGGGAGAAGGGACAAAATGTAAAAGTATTTTCTAGGCACTTCAGAATGCAAACAGTTGGCTCCAGGCATTTTTTCTTCTAGCTTTGATTCTTTTAACTTTTTTCTTTTTTCGTCTCAGCTTCAGGTTTCAGTTAGCGACTCTGTAGGTGAGGAAAAAGATTGACTGGAGTAAAAGAGATGAGAAAGCAAAGGGACAAAAAAGAAATTCAACCTAGGTACTGAGAATAAGCTAGCAAGAGATCAACAGACATGAATGTGTTTAAAATACACACTGTCAGCTCTGTGTAATGGAGAGAGGAACAGGAATAACTCAGCTAATGAAAAAATACGGAGCATACCGAGGCAGTTGCGGGACACTCTTGAGTGGAGCCACCTGATACAGCTCTTCCCAGCTTTTTTGATCTGGTAGAGGTCACTAGCTTATGTACTTGCTGAAGTATCTTGGTGGTTATGAACCAAACTGGCCCTGAAAGCTGCATCTGCGAAGTACAAGTTCATAAACTTGCCAGTGACGAGCCTCATGATACAGTTATCAAATAACAGAGTGCCAACCAAGTCTTAATTTACAGGGAAAGTTTAGTTGTTGAAAGTCCATAAAAGCAAACAAAAAGTCCATAAAAGCAAACAAAAAAAGGTATTGAAAAGATTTTTTTGTTGTTTGCCTTTTGGGTCTATATTTTAAGAGTTTTAACAATGTTTATAAGAATAACCTGTTGAAGTTAGTAAGCTTTTGAGACATTTCACAGGATGTTTTTGCATGTAAGCTAGGGAAGCAGTGGCTAAGTGAAAGTATTGTAGGTGAGAGAGTTAAAAAATGACAACAATTAATATTTGGAGAATGTTTAGAGGATGTATCTTTTTCTTCTGACAGAGAGTTAGAGCAGTCTGGCTGGATTGCTTCCAGAGTTCTGTTTTGATAGTGATGTGGAAGATAGAATAAAAGTCTACTTGTCAAATTTTACAATGTAAGTAGAAAAAAAAAGCAGATAGGGGACAGAATTTGATTCTGAAAAATTGATGGAATGGTCTGAAAAAAGTCAGACTGTAGTACAAGTTGTTACAGGGTGGCAAAAAGTGTCATAGCATCAAAGAAATATTGACAAGAAGGAGAATTTGTAGGTCATGAGGGCCAGCCCTCTTGTTGAGACAGGACAGTCACTAACACTGGGTCAATCAGCTGCAGCTTTGTCAGGACCAGTCTGGAAGAGCTCCAAGGATGAAGATTCCACAATTTCTCCAAGCATGTTGTCGTACTGCCATGTTACCCACCTTATGATGTGTTTCTTAATGTCCATCCTGAATGTCTGAAACTCAGATTTGTGTCCGTTGCCATTATCTTGGGTTGCCATTATTTCAGGTGCCATTGTCTTTGGTCACTACAAAGAGTGTTGTTTGATTGAGTTTTTTCCTATCATTGTTGCAGCTACATTTTCAGATAACTGTAGGCTGGTTTGAAATTACTCCTTAGCTGCCACTTCATGAGTCTAAATAAACCTAGCTCTCTCATCATCTTCACAAGAATAGTGTGCTGCAGGATTCTGATTATCTTGGCAACCCTCTGGACCATTGTCCTTTGGTTGGTGAAGCCATGTTCACTTGTGATGGCCACTTTGTTCTGCATCTGCTTGGAGGTAGACTCCAAGATGATGTACACCATAATGACTCCAGGGATTGAGTTGAGGCTAACCATCTTATAATTCTATGAATTTTTCACTTCTAGCCTTTGCAAAGATGGTCTCAACATTAACCTTTTCCCAGTCATCTGCATATTTCCTGATCACTGTGATTTTTCACAGATGATAGAGGGCTCATGATGACGTTAGCCAACTCTTTCATCATGCTTGGGTTGATCCCATCTGTTCCCATCGATACGGATGCTACTCCTATGTAGTTATTTCACTGCTGATCTGCTGACACCTTCCCAAACCTTGTCACTTTCACTTAGAGGTCTTGGAGAAGGCGTCGCAATGCATTATCTGTTGCTAGACTGGCTTTCCTGTCTATCATTGTATGAATATGTTTGCTGAACTTCATTTTGTAACTAATGCACCTGTGGAAATTCTTCCTTATTACCCTTTTTGCCATTTCCTAGCTTAATGTGAGCTCCAGATGGGCTTCAGCCTTCCTGAGTTTGTATCTAAGTATCAAAACAGTATTTTTATACTCCTGTCATCGTCTATCCTTGTTTTCTGCTTGTGTGTATGTACACATTCATTGAGAAGCTTTTTGTTGCCTCCTGCTGAAATGCCTGGTCATCTGTGTAGTGGAGTGGCCTGTGCTTGAGCTAGCAGTATTTTAAAAGTCAACACAGACCCCCTTTCTCTTCATGCTGTTTCCCAATTAATTGCACAGGTTGTATTAAATACAAACAACTTCTTAGAGAGCAGTTGCATGTGTGTTTATCTTTGAAACTGCAACACTCATTGGTTATTAATGAAGTGCTTTACCCATGTGAATGAACAGGAGGGATTGTATAGGGAGCAGAAATACTTGGCAGAACTTATTAGGAGCACCACCATTTTCACAAATATAGACCAGTTAGAAAGGGCACAGCATAAGTTTCTTTTTGGCAGCAAAACTGTTTTAGTCAAACATTTGAAGAAAAAAACCCAAGATGACTGAAATTAAATTTTGCTAGTTTTAAAGCATTTGTTATGATTTCTGGGTGTTTAATATGGTAAGTATATATAATTACATGCATTTAGTGCAAATGGAATGAAACTAGTATTTCTGTTCCTGTGCGATTGTCTTGTAATCATCATAGTGCTAGTCATGAAAATTGGTATAAGCTTGAAGGAAATAGTCTGGTTTGAGATGACTGGTGTTTTTCGAATAGCATTTTGAAGTGGATTTTTTTTAAGATTTCAGCCTTTTTTCTATGTGAAAAGACTAGTGCTTCTGAAGAAACGTATTTGGCACACTTCCCATAAGCAGGTCAACATAACGTAGAGTGTCTTTAAGTTCATCAGAAACAGATCAGTAGTTACGAGCATTGTTTGTAACGTCTTTTGGGGCCATACTGGTCATTTTTCATAACTTCACTAACTTGTTTCTAGCCTACGCAGTTTTCTTCCCACTCATTCTAAAGGGAGAAACTGTGACAGGAGGCAAAAATAGTGCAGAGCGATAAAAGTGTTATGCAGCATGGTTGTCTCCACTGGCCAGTTGCTGCCAGCACTTCGAGTTTTACAATAGTGTAGCTGGGCAGTAGCACAAAAGCAAGAACCCTCACTATAAAAATGTCTAAAATACCTGTCGTGGGTGTTGCTGCTTTGGCAACTTTTCTATTACAAAATAATCACTTTTTTGTTTTTTGTTGCCACAAGTCCAATCTGTAGATTAAAATTAAGCATACTTCATATTTTAGATTGAGGGAAGGTGGAGAGCTTCCTTGGTTCTCCCTTGACACAGACACACACACAGAGAGCAGTTTCTGTATTTACTCAGCAGAGATGCTACATGTTAAGGAAGCCACTGAAAAACCTGTTGGTTTCTATTCATCTTAGGATATCCTTTTTGACTTTGAATGGTCCTAAAGATGTGTCTGAAAGCTGAACATATGTTCGGGTGGTTTGAAGTATAATGATCTCTTTATGCAAAAATGGAATACATAATCTTTTCATGTGAGTGGGTGCTTCCTCTAGTTATAACCTGTCAAAATCTTTCCAGTGTTGCACAGTGTATTGTAAGCTGGGATAAAAAAAAATATATTGAAATGGAATAACACAGAATCACACTTCAATAACTTCAGGATTAAAAAAATCCTGTGGATGTTTGTATCCACATCAAAAATTCCATTACCATTATTCAGATTGTCAGTCTCAGGTAAGAGACCCAAGACTAGGCTGTAGGCTAAGGGCAGGGGGGAGTTCCCAATGAATGTTTTATAGTGTTATGGCAAAAGGTGTAATGAACGTTGGAAATCATCTCCCTATACCAGTCCTGTCCAGAGGATAGGTAAGCATTAGTCTTCAGGGCTAATGAAAGGTGCCAGTCTGACAACACTAAAGTGTACGTGTGGGAACTAAATGGCAATGACAGATTTTGAGTGTGTGTAATATTCAAGCAGGAGGAGAATAAAATTAACGTTACTTCGTTTTCCTGTATTTTCTCAGTGTGATTTCAGAAGGACTTCTGTAGTCCAGAGTAGTCTTCCTCTCTGTTACCCGCTGGCCTTTTGTGTTGGCACTGGCTTTGAAACAATTCTCTAAACAGTGTTTGTTCTTCTTACAATGCCTAATTAAGTGTACAGAATGACCTTGCCAATGTTTTTTAAAAAAAGGTAGCTATTATGGCGTTACACTGTATACCATTGAACTTTCATCAGAGTGTATCTCTCTCAGGCTTGCAAATGCTTATGCACGTGCTTAACTGCGTGGATGTGCCCAGCCTGCTTGTAATCGGTGGGCCGGAATAGTTTGGAAGACGAAGTCACGGGCTGGAGTCTTGAAAAATTGCTAGTGTTACATGTTGGAGGGAAGCATTGTCATAAGGCCATATTGTGTATTTGAGGGGTGAAAAGGATGTTTTGTATGTTCCTGTGATGTTTAGTCTTGTGGGAAGCAGAATTAGGGGCCTGGGGAATTGCTATATCATGTGACTTGTTCTTGTCTCCAAGTATAATTTTCCCCTGCTTACCATAGAAACTGTTGTCCCAATTTTCTGTTGAGTGTGCCTGATTTTGAAAGGGAATGTGTGCTGATGAAACTGAAACCTTGTGAAAATTTGGGGGATTCATCTGTGTATTTTCCTTTGCAGATAACTGCATGGGGGTGGGTTTGAGTGTTGGTTGGGGGTTTTTTGTTTGTTTGTGAGTTGTTTCTTGGGTTTTTTTTGGTAGCAGAGCATTTAACAGGTTTCCTGAATTCCAGTGCAGATGTGTGGATCAGGCTGCGTGAGATCTGGCACTCTCAGAGACAGTGCTGTAGAAATAATTATTTTTAAGCTTTTTACTGCTTTGCATTTGATCTGTTTTATTAGCTTTTTTCTTTTTTTTTTTCCTCACAAAGCACTTCTAAGAAGAAGCACTTCCAAGTTCGCTATACAAGGAAATGTTTTGCCAGTAGGAAGTCTCCTGACTAATCAAACTTTTTAGATTCCTTGGTGTTCTAACAATAGCATTAATTCTGATTACAGTACACAGTAATGCATATGAAATATGTAATTCAGTAAGTCTACTGAGCATAAATATGTATAATATGTATTGCCTGCTACAATCAATTATTTCTAGGCTAAGTAAATTATTTCATTCTGAGCTATATTTCTCAATAGTCGTTTATTCTTGATTCTCATTTTGACTTACTTATAGCTATAGAACAAATGATCTTAGTTCTGTTATGGAAGGAATAATGACTGCAAGCTAAAACACTAAGAAGAGACAGAAAAGAATTGGGGAAAGATTGATTTCACTGTTTATTTTGTGGATACCTGACAGGTCATCGTTAACACCATACCAATAACGTGTTCATCAAAGAGGGAATGTTGAAACTGCTGTGTTCTTTGTGAATGAAATGAAGGTGATATTTTTTTCCCAAACAGAGCAGTGCTTACGAGCTTAACATGCACCAAGAGCATTTAAAATACGAGTTTCAGTTATGTGATGTTTTCCTTATTTTATGGAAACGAAAGAAGGCTTCTTCTGACATTTATTTTTTTTTCTCTTTCAGTTGTTCTTCAGGTGTGCAGCTTAGTCCTTTACCCAATCAAGTTCATCGAAACAGTCAGCTTGAAAATATACCATGAGTTCAACTGGGGCTATGGCCTGGCTTGGGGTGCAACTATATTTTCATTTGGGGGTGCCATTCTTTATTGCCTGAACCCTAAAAACTATGAAGACTATTACTAGAATCATTTAATGAAAAAAAAATAACAAAAGGATTACCCCATATTTTCTAACTCACAGTTTTTTTAAAACACTTGTGGAGCACCAAACAGTCTGCTCTGTTGATAAAATAGCCTTTGCCTTTTGGGTGTGAACATTGTAACCAGCTTTTACAACCATTTAAAAGAACTGCAGATCCTAGGATTGCCGATCTTACATAGGCAGATGCTGCAAGCTGCTGATACATAAGCTTCATTTTTCTGACAACAAGCAAAAGGATCTACGTGACAGCGATCATTGTGGAAAAACTAGTTGGAACGAGAATGCAATGCCAGCATCTGCTATTGCCTTCAGGAGAGCAGCTGATACAAGCTCCATTTAGAAGGTTCCCTGTATCATAGAGGAGTCAGATGTCTGATAAGCAGGCAATGGCATCTTGTACAATAGGCTGTGTTGGCCCCTTGTTACATGCTCAACAAAGCTCTTAAGGAATTAGTTGCAAGTGACTGTGTTGAGGGCGGTGAATGTAACTGGTTAATGACGTGTCTAATATCTGCATTCAGCAGTCTTCTGGGAGCAGAATAAAAAAAAGAACCCCAAAACAAACAGGCCACCAACCTCACAGGATTTCATGAATTGGTAATTGAGATCACTATGCCAGCTGTAGCAGATTGTTGAAGGGAGTCCAAACCTGGAGACGTGCTCCTGACTGTGTAGTCAGAAGTTGTCTCAGCTCTGAGTATTTTGCTGGAAAGGTGGAGAAAGGGGGGGAGTAGAAAAAGACCTCATCTGTCCCTGAGGCATCTAAAATGTATGAGTGAGTTGTAGTTGTCCTAAGTACCTGTTTAACTTCCAAATGCTGTCATGAAAAGAATGCGTATGGAACGAGTTCAATTATATTTTTGAAAGATATTCATTAGTATAAATATATATAATACAAATATAAATGCAGAGGGAAAGAGATGATTAAAGTTGTAGTATGAGCTGTGATGCAATGGTTAAAATACTAACTTTGTGCACATTCTTGAAAGTCTTGGATTGGTACCCTCAATTTTGGTTGGTGTTACAAAATAAACATACAATGGTTTGTCTTCTGTATATGCCCTTGTAGAGACTCTGTGTTATGGGAAATGCTAACACAAAGTTCACATCATGTTAAGGTAGAATTGGACAAAGGAACTACTTGCTATTCCATGTGTCATCTAGTACTTACTAAAAATTCTTTTCTAAAACTGTTCCAAGGAAAAGAACTGCCATTTTTTTTTAAATCTAGTTAGGTTGTGAGTGTCTCTGATCATCAAGAATACAGCTGAGACCCTGTCCTGTCCATGTTAAAACATTAGCACTTCAGGAGGTAATCTCTTGTTTTTAAAAGCTGAGTTTATAATGGCTGATGACCATGTAAATCTGATTACTCCTTGCTTAGTATGTTTCCCAGTTAAAACATCCAGAGGCTGTACATGAAATGAAACCCAAGATAGAGAACTTTCACATGAATTTAGTCTGCATCACTTTTATTTTTATTTAGATATTTTTATTAATTATGAACATATTTTTATACAATTCTAATCTCTAGAAATACCTATATTTTTTTTTAATGGAGAAATTTGAAATATATTCTGTGTGGACCTCTGCAAAAGCAGGTATGCTGGGGTTGCACATTGACCTCTACACAAATGATTTTGCTGGTTCCACAGAAAAGACTGCTGAATTACTCAATGTTAAGACCACATCTAGCTTGTTCCACTCTCCGCAGGGCATAGAGGTTCTGCAATGACTGTGGGAGCACAGGGCTGCCTTTAGGAGGTTGTTGTGAAAGTATTGCTGATGTACAAAGATGGTTTATAAAACTCTGGGTCTCTCTGTTAAATATTTATTACCATGGCAGAGTATTCCATATCAGCAGTCTTCCCAGGACCAGTGGTGAGCAGAGCAAAATGACAGCTTGACTTGGAAGGGATTGTATGGCAATGCTTGGAGAACAAAAAAGGATGGGGGCAACAATCAGGTCCACTTGTTTCACAGGCCCCAGTCAACTTTGCTTTTTTTCCTGAGGCTGACTTTAAGATAGATATTCAGTATATAGTTAAGCCTGTGTCTTTCTGAACAGCTGTGTAATTCTACTTTTATTTAGCAGCATGGAGAATGTTGTAGCTTGACATGGGTTTTAGGTTAGCATAGAGAAAGTTGCTGAGAGATGTCTGTATCTTTATAGGAGGATTGGTGCTTTTGTGCTGACATTGGGTGGCACTTCACCTGATCTAACAAGAAGGTACAGTGCTGACTCCATATTGTATCCCACTAATTTATCAAATCATTTTTCTTTATGTAGAGCTTGAGTGAAAACAACTGGCAAGCCTAAGGCATATGCAACTTAATGACATGCAGTCTGAAAGGCATGTGGCTGTTAATATGAAAGGTATTCAGGCAAAAGATTTACAATCATGAATGCCTGAAGAAAAGGTTCTTCATTCATATTTGAGTCAGAGAGCTGATTTTCAGTCTCAACACTTGCTTTTTCTCTTGAAGATAATGCGGTCTATTAGGACCCCCCTCTCAAGCTCCTCAGGTTGTTTGTGTTTGGGCATCTAATATATGGGTTTAGGTACCTACCTTTAACTTAAGTTCATACTGCTGTTTCATTCCTCCCCTCTCCTTACCATTGCCAATTTTGGCAATTGTTCCGTTTCTCAGCACTGAACTAAAATAAACATTATGCTAAATTTATTTTTTTTTTTCCCCTAGCCACAAAAAAGATATATATCTGTGTCTGGACTGTATGTATGACAAATTATTCATTTTGTATGTTGTGCTTGTGTCATGACACCATTATTTCAGGTTTTTTGGCTTTATCTCATTGGCAGGATGACTCTCTCACAACAAATCCATTGTTTTTCTTCCAAATAAATATGAATAAATATATATAGCAAACTTGCAAGCAGGGCTAGTTATTTGTATTTTTTAAGCTTGAAGTATACCATCCGGTGCTGATAAGTACCTAGCACCTCTTCTGGATTTCTTGCACAACTTCATTTAGCTTTTGTAAATTTTAAAAACTAATATAGAGAGACCTATGTGTTTGAAATATAAATGATATATATATGGATTAGCATGTAACTGTATATTATTAAGCAATGAACTGACTGGTAAGTGAAGTCTAATCTTATGGCTAGCAATGTAATTTATTCAGACTGTATTTTTGTACAGCGCAGTGCACACTAACCTATTGCCTCTGTGTCCTCTAAAATGCCTAAAAACTGTGCCTAGAAATTCCATTTCTGTCTTTAAAGGAAAAAAAAAAAGATAACTAAACACTTCGTGTTGTTGATGGTATGGGTTTTTCTGATGTTGTTATTTATTTTTGAGAAGTGTATGGTATGTTTATTAAATTAATCCATCAAAATATGGTTCGTTTTAAAGGGTCATTGTTAGCAGGGACTTTTTTTTTTATCAAAACTTTTAAGTTTGTGGTTTCAGTACCAATTCTGCATTTCACTATTTTTGTAGCTTACATAGTTTTATGTGAAAAAGTAACTGAAATAAAAAAAACCAACTGTTACACAAACCAAAACGTGCCTGTTTTGCTCTAAGTAGAATATGTACACAGCTGAAATGACATAGTTGTCTGTTGGGCAGTCTGAGAAATAACAGGCTACTGATACTAATGAATATGTCCTGTACTTAGTTACTGTAATAAAGGAGTCATATCAAATACACAGCAGAGGGCTAGGGAGGGGGGTTAGAGAGGGAGTGATGTAGGATCTTGCTGTAGCCCCTCATCTCACCTGTCCATAGAACAAATAGCACAAGGTAGGTGTCTGGGTGTCACAGAGCCCATACTGCCTTTATAAAAATGCAAGTATTGTTACATCAGAAAACCAAATCGCTTTTAATGTGCTAAATAACAAGGACATATGTTGAAATGGGAATCTATACTGAGCACCTTGTTCCAATGGGGGAATTTATTCACGATATACAGGGGGTTTTTTTCACATTTCCAATAACATACTTTCTTCCCATTTTAATTCTGAAAGCTTGGTTACTTTTCACCCTGGGGAAAAACAAAACAAGTACTTTTTTTTACTCTGAAACAAATTGTTGCAAATATGGAAAAACATGTTTAAAACACTAAAGACATGATACTTTGATGTTTCTACTTTTTGGTAATTTACTGTCATCCTCTGCATCACTGAGTACCTCTCATGAACAGGCGGCAGTGTGAAGAAGAGCCTGCCAGCCGAAAACAACAGGAGAATGGAGGGCAAAAACCTTGTCATTGGTGGACTATCACAACAATCAAGTACAGGCACGAGGGTGGAGTGCACAGAGTGGAAATCGCATCATGGAAAAGGAATTCAGAGCAGGCAGCAAGTATGGCGAGGGTAAAGAAGGATGGGGAGGTGTCTGAAGATTTGTTTTCTTGTGAAATGCAAGTACAATGGGGGAGGAAGTTCATGGGAAACTATGAATCCACAGCCACTGGGGAGTGGGCAAGCAAGCCAGAGGTGACGGAAGGTGAACTTCCTGAAATCTGTGTTAAAATACTGGTTGTGGTGTGTATGGCTTTAGGGGGCATATTCTCCAAGGGTTTGAACTGGGCTCAGTGCCCAAATTTTAGGTTTTCTGTGTGTCTACATGTTGGCACAAGGTCAGAGGAGCCCACTGGTTTACTGGGGGAAGTAACAAAGTTTAGGGTGACGGTGCCTTACTCAAACCTTGTCTTATCCAAACATGCTGAATGCTAGGAACTGGCATGCCCTGGGTGTACCAAAGATGTCCCAGCAGTTTGACAGTCCTGAGTGCTTCACAACGTGTTTGGTATCCACCATAAAAGTAGGCCTGTGCTCTGCTGCTAACCAGATGAAGTGTGGCTGGAAATAGGACATGTGAACAAGAGAAAATGTGTGGAAGATGGTGTATGAGCTTGAGTTTGTTCCCACAAAATGCCTTTTGAACACAAGCAAGACACAGAGCAGTTGGTGAAAACAAATGGTCTGAGGTAAGCAAGTGATGCTGAGCATTCCAGTGTACAAACTCAGGCAAACAATGCTAAAGCAAGACTCTTTGAGACTTTACAAAATCTTTTAAGTTGATATTTTGGTGTTTTGTCTGTAGATAGTTGTAATGCTTGCTTGTTTCTATACCTCAGAGGACTGCTTCCTAAGTCAACATTTTTTGGAGATACAGAGGATTTTTTCTTCTATGTTACTAAGTTCCTGACACTCCCTTGATGGAAGGCAGTACTACTGAGCTTTTCAAAAAGGCAGTAGCTTTAAATCTTCTAGATATCAAAAAAAAAAAAAAAAGTGTCTGGAATAAGACACGAGAAGCATTGGAACCTACAGGACGGCTGGGTTTTACAATTTTTCTTTTTTTTTTTTTTGAGTTAGTGCACTTTTTTGATTTGTGAGGAGAAAAGCTGGATCAGGCAACCAGGTGGAAAATGGGTTCAGTGTCTCATTAAGAGCATGGTCTGTATGTAGTTCCCCCACAATAAAACTATATGGATCTGCAATACAGTGGGCCATTGCCTACTCTCAGAGCATCTGGTTTGACTGGTATATAGAAGCTCATAAATCCATGAGGAGTGTATGAATTGTGAATGAAATACAGGTATTCAACTAAGTTTTGAATTGTAATAGCAAAATCACACAAGGTGTGTTCAACAATACCTTTTGTGCTATCAAATAACAATGTGCTATCTGTATTTTACTTCTGCTTTCCTTTCTCAGTCCATTTCCTTTTGTGTTTACAGACCCGTGATATCATACTACTGAAGTATAAGATTTGATACATAAATGAGTGAAAATGTTAGGCCTGCCACTGCAAGAGGATATCTAAATGCATACAGCTAGACATCAGGTGTTCGTGGTGGAGAGGAGCTGGGGGAATGTTATCCCTGATGGTGGGTTCATCTTGGAAATAGGTGAATGGTGACTTCTGTGTTTTGGGAATGATATCTAAGTTGGGTTCAGTTCCTGACTGTCTTGCAGATCCTCTGCCTTGCAGCCTTTCCCCCTCCCCTGTGAGAGGGAAGGTAGTAATTTGGCACCTTTCTGTCAAACATGCTGAAGAGTAATATGGCTGAAACACCTGAAGTGTGAGTTTTGGGACAGGCAGCAGAACCGTTTTATGTATCTGGTCATGGTTACTCTAGTGGTACTATGTATGTTATGTCACACTGAAGCAGTTGCACAACAAGGCAGCAGGGAAAAGAGTTGTCTGTTTGCCTTTTGCATGCTGGATGGGATCTAATCCTTTTCCGAAAGGTGCCTGGGCACTACCGGTCACACTTGACTTGGATAAGGTTTTGGAGTTCATGGTAAAGTTAACAAAGAGAAAACAAGAGCATGAGTGGGTGATAAACAAGGAGCCCATGGTCCCACGTCAAGGTGAGAAACATCTTGGAGGAGTAAGTGACCTTCCTGTCTTCAGAAGAAACAAACCCAGAGCCAAGCTTCAAGGGTGACGAATATTGTAAGACTCCCAGAAGATCTCTGGAGTTAGTTCCAGTTCCCTGAGAGGTGCTGGAGCTCAAACCCTGAACACATTCCCACTGAATGTAAGCTTCCTGCGACACTTTTGCCCTTGTAGATGCCTTTGATCACTACATACCTTCTGAGCTGTGCTGTACTGTGCACCCTAACTAACATCCTGTCCTGGAGGGAGATGTGGCCCACTGGGCAAAGCTAAGCTGGGCAGGACATGGTGGTTTTTTGGATAGTCCTCAGTCCTGTCACATTTCCAGGACCAGAAGATGAAACTAGCAGTAACTATGATAAATAATAATGGTACAGTAGGATACAGAATTTCTGCAGCAGCAGACAAACCTTGACATACAACCATGATGAATGGATTCATAAATGCCTTCCTAAATAAGAG
This sequence comes from Neopsephotus bourkii, assembly GCF_033783945.1. NCBI lineage: Eukaryota > Metazoa > Chordata > Aves > Psittaciformes > Psittacidae > Neopsephotus > Neopsephotus bourkii. The sequence goes on along the minus strand of NW_026901152.1, from coordinate 777,190 downwards.
GAATATTTTCTGACTCAGAGCTGCTGTGGGCCTACGTACTTCACTCCAGGTTCCTGTTCTAACAGCTATCGTAGGAGGCTGAATCAGAGCCATTGTCTTAAATTGTTTCCATTGAGAGCAAGTCAAGTTTTTTTGCTCAGAGAATTTTACAGTATTAGTTATTTAAAATGTATTCAGCTGGTGAAGATTCAGCTCTTTTAAAATAGTTTCTTAGCTGCTACATCTGTTTTTGGTTTCTTTTTTCCCCGTTTAACTGCTTATCTATTTTTCTCATCAATTGGAATAAGAAAGCTAAACTATTCGAGTCACTTGGAAGTTAAGGAAATAGGAAAGCAAGGCTCAACATTATACTTATCTTGGGATAACAGGATGGCAGGGGAACTAACTTCAACTCTATCAACAGATAGCTCAGTAATGAAAATGTCTGTGAAAAAGTGAAATGAATGGCAACTGAGAAATGTGACGCGCACCCCCGCCCACCCCTTTCTACGCACACACTTTGTTTCTCTGTATTCCCATTTTTTTCCTCAATGCTACAAGCAAAGAAGCATGTTTCAGGATTTGTAGTGGTTATCATTTTTCGAAGTAAGTATGCCTGCTATAAAGTTGTATAGCAAAGTACTTGTTAAACTAATATCAAGGATTTCTAATGTAAATGTTTAGAATGCCTAATTTCCAAGGCCTAATAGCTAGCAACTTAAATTATTACATCAATGAAATTTGGTTGAGGGGAAGCCAAAAGGGATTCGTGTAATGAAATAGGAATTCCTAGCTGGAGAAAATAATTTTCATAGTGTAGCATCTGAAAATCTTTGCAGCTGTTGTATTAAAAGAAAAACTGCTGAATTATTCTGAATTTTCTAACACATGGACATTTTAGCATAAAAGATCATGCAACTTGCAAAAGGAACAGGCAAAGATACTGAAGTGTAAGTGTGAACAGATTACACTTCATTTGTTTGAAAAGAACTCATACCTGTTTGAAGTGCAATGCCATTACACTCCGTACCAAACATCTTGTAATTCTGACATACTTATTTTTATGGTTCTTTTTAAAGCCGTAGGAATGTGGCAACATGGTGGTTTAGGTCTCAGGTTTTAGAATGCCAGTTCTCTTGGGAACCGAAGGTGGAAATCCAGACTACGCTCAGCTCATGCTTTCATCCTGGCAAGGTGCATTTGATGTGTTTGCAGTTTGCGGTTCTCAAGTCTTGTGGACAAAAGCTAACTCCATAAGATTTTGACTGTTCTGTGTCTACACAAAAGAAGGCTTTGTGGCAGAAGTGGGAAGGGGGTTGGGAGGAAGCCATTTCATTTTTCTTACAAATTCTCTGCAGTTAATACTTGCACTTGTGCAAATCTGTGGGCAACAACTCTCCAAATCGGAGGGGTGTGCAGTCAAGCACACTGCTGCTACTCAGGGGCTTCAGCTGTGAACTGATTTTTCCCTGCTTGAGTCAGCAAAGATTGCTGTGCATAAGATCTGAGTAAGTAAAGGTGTAACAGGCTATTATGATGGTGTGGTTGACCAAGTCCCCACCTCTTTAACAAAGGTTTAAATAGCCACTAAGTGGGCAGTGCACATGTGTGTCTAATAAATGACCTGTACTCACACACTGAAGACGATGAAGCTTTTTGCACAGGTAGAATCTTCTCAGGAAATAAAATACATTATAATGTTGGCAGGGAAGGATATGTAACTTTCATAGCCTAGGCTTATTCTATATGCAGAGAAGATGAATACCATCAAACACACATACATGCTTACAATGTATAAACTTAAAATACCAGGGTATGTACCACTGGAGAGTATAGGGATGCTATTCTAGGATGCTCTTCACACTATTACTTTTTAGCAGAGCTTAACGGGAGTGGCCATCATGGTAAGAAGTTAAGAACAGGGGGAAGAAAAATAGAGCCTCAAAAAAAAAAAAATAAAAAATAAAAAAATAGCAAGCATGAAAGTGCCATTATTCATGGGCTACTCCTTTTTCCCACAGAACCTGACAACTGGAGAAGGATGTTTTCTCAAATTAGGATTTTAATGCAGATGTTTTCTTGCTCATCAGGTAAAGTTTAAAGCTAACGCTGCTTTGCAAACCTTACTTTCTGAGAGGTCTGAATAGATCAGGTTAATTATTCTCTTACAGTAAAGCTTTTCACACCTCTGGTTCAATTTTGTAGGTCTCCTGCAGCTGAAGCTCCTGAGAATAGTTACAATAGTTCTTTCAAAGATCCCATTTTTAGTATTGCAGCAAAAGTTTACAAAAAAGTCAGATCAGCAGCCTCTGCCTCCCAGTGCAGTCACATATCTGCAAAATTCAAAGCATGGTTCTCTAGAAGCTGTTAATTGCCTGTCAATCATCTGGCACACTAGCAGTTCACACATTTTTGCTATCGACCTAGCAGATTAATAGTGTAACCCAAACAAAGGAACAAAGGCTAAACTGTTCAATTGGGAAGGGTAATGTGTGGTCTTTTCAGGCCAAGATTAACAGAGAAACAGAAAAATGGTGTTCTTTGTAAAACTAAAGCTGCTGTGACCTTAACTCTGGCAAAGAGACTGAATGAGTTCAGCACTATTTGCCAGCAAAACCTGAAACAGCAGTGGGTTGTTTTGGGTTTGTTTTTTTTTATTTGCTTGTTGTTTTTTTATTTGCTTGTTGGGTTGGTTTTTTTCTTAAAAAAAAATATCCCAAACTTCATATTGAAAAATCTTTCCAATCAAAATGAAGTATTACAATTAATTTGATTTCACTTTTAGGAGTCAGCAGCATAGCTAAAATTATTTGGAAAGCAGTACTAGAAACTGTTGACCATTATGCCACAGCCTCATGCTGAATGTATTTTTAGCATCTCTGTGAGTCTATTTTCAGGACAAAACAGCACTGTTTAAAAAAGAGTGTTTAAGTTTTCCTCTGGTATCTTTGGGACTTATATTCTTGGATTGAGGTCAATGAGAATAAGGGTGCTATTATTACTGACGTTGATATTTTTATAGTTACTTATATATTCATCATAGCTTGGAATTTCAACTGAGACTAGGACTCCAGTGTGCTAAGCACTGAGCCAACACCAAAGGCAAGCCCTTGAAAATTTCCAGTCCCTCTATATTGTGGATTTTCCAGTCAAAGCTTCATAATTTAGATTGCAGTGAGATTTGCTGTCTAAGTAGACCAGAGCTGGATGAAAAGGGTGGCTTATGTGTGGATTGGCTGCTCCAAAAAGAATTTTAGCTACCTTTATTGACATTTACTTGGTATTAATTAGTTACCATCTGGAGAGAAAAATTCAGGCTGGAAAAGAAAATATACAAAATGGGCCCTGGCATTCCTTGATTTCTTGAAGCAAATTTTGTTTCCAAGGGTCTAATGATACGCAGTTCTCCCTTCTGACTTTTTGCTCCTTCTCACCATACCCATGTCCACAACCTTTATCATTCTGATATAATATTTTTTCCAGGATTGCATGATTGATTTGTGTCACTGAAGTGATCAGCTACATAATGAAGCAATTGGGAAATAAGCGTTCTTAGCCCAGACCATTTCAGCAACAGAAGAGCAAAGGCGAGTACCAGCAAGGTGAGCAGCAGCAAGCACCAGCAAGGGAACAACTGGCACCAGCAGCATTGCTGCAGGCAATGCACCACACTTGCATACCCTCAGTCTCTGTGTTGCAACCCCTTACTTAAGAGAACAGATATTATTTTCATTGCTGCTGTTCCCACTCCCAAACAATATCTGCTTTCCAGGCCAGATGAATCAAAAGCCCTGGAAAGTGTTAGAAATAAAAAATCAGAGAGTATTCAGCCACAGTCTGGCTCCCAACAGGCCCAGGAGGCTTCCCCAGTAGCTCCTGCAGCAATTGCTTGAATTCTCTCTGAGCAGCACAGTACTACCAGCCTCTACAGTACTCCTAGTGGCTTTGGCTCAACCTTATAATGTCAGCCTTTCTTGTAGTCTTATGATCAGCTTACATCTTCATTTGCTGTCAAAGAATCAGTTCCCATTGAGCCATGTGTTCAGTCATCTTCTCGTGTGCCCACGTTTTCTCATACATGCCGCTATGCAGCTGGGAGGTTGCAACAGCTAATACCAGAAAGGATGAAACCCAGTCATGAGATTTCAGCAGGGTTCTTACTTAGGATAAAGCAAGGCCTGGAGTCAGTGTGAAACCACATCCCAAGTATCTTAAAGATTTGAGCTTTGTCACAGCCAAACAAAAGGAGGAGCAGGAGTGGCAGGGTACATCTGGGTGTGGCGCCTGGTGGTTTGCAGGTAGTTCTCTCAGGTGAAATCTCTGCTTCCCAGTTGGATGAGTGGCTGAAATACAATCCTTTGAAAGGAACAGCATTTGAAGTTTGTAAGGAGCCTGCAGATATTTCAGCTTGTGGCAGGGATGGCTGTGTGAGCCACATGTCTGGGAACCTGTCGTGTCTGTCTTAACTGTCCACAGGCCACTATGTGCTCCTCTGAAAGGTTCACATACTTCCCATGGAAACCTGTAATTTTCCTTACTGATACCCTACTGCATCAGTGGCCTCCACAAACTGTACAGTGGATGAAGATGTGGAAACGAGCTTATCTTTCAAAATAATTATTTACAAATTCTTGCAGCTATGTATTGGTCTCAAGAATGCAAGTCAGCCAACCTGAATAGTTGGCTTTGAAATTTCAAGATAATTTAAATTATCTATGTGATTCATACTGCTGCCATTTTCATTCCCTGATTCAATGCACATAATTCATAGAAAGGGATTTCTAAAATGCAGCTCTAAGGTTGAATTCAAAGTTTGTTTTTTGTGAATATTCTGCAATATTAATTTGAAATTTTTCATTGCTAGAGATATTCAATTCAGTAAACTCATTCATTGGTCTATAAATTTTTGATGAGTAATAAGGTATCCAACCTTCTTTAGTGAAGGATGCAATTAGCACTATTTCATCTTATAGTCATAAAAAATAAGAAACTTTCAGCCTGGAATCAGAGCCAGGAGACTTTCAACTGCAGTCAAAGAAACTAAAGTAAGGACATATATTAAATGTATGTGGAAGAATATCTCAGACCTTAGAAAATCAATTCAGAAGTAATGAACATTGATGAACATATAAAACTTGCAGAAAGTCTCATTTATTCACTGTGAGCTTCAATAAAGGGCGTCTCATTTGTCTGCTACAGAGCTGGAGCAGGATGGATTACACTACATAGTGAATATTTTGGTTTGCTTTTTATTGATCCGAGTGGGAAATACAGATTGCACTGTAGAGCATGAACTGGATTCAAAGCCACTAAAGTCAATTGAAAGATTTCTTTTGATTTCAGGGGATTTAGAGGAGCTTACGTCTGTGAAGTATAAGTTGCATAATCAATGCAAAGTGGTTACACAGCCCTGGACCAAAGTGAAAAATATTCTCTGTCTGGTTTTGAGCTTTCTCCCCGTACACACATACAAATGAACCCTAGCTACTTCCTATCCTTTTCTTCTATGAATCTAATGTCAGGGTCCGATTGGAGAAAACCCCAGGGCCAGAACCTGTTTCAGTTCGTGATCCCAAGAGTGAAATTAAGACGCAAACAAGGTCAAGTACCATAATCAGACAGTTTGGTTATTACAAATTACAAAAAGACAGTTATTGTAAAAAAGGGAAATTATTGCAATAAAGGGGATAGCGATAGGACAGATTGAAAAAAAAGGTAGAAAATGAAGCACGGACTTGGGGTGCAGACAGAGAGAGGGGGAGAGTCACCACCGTGAATCCAGCGCTGTCCCAGGCATCGGTTGTCATCATCAGTGGTGGGAGTTCTTCAGGGTTCGTAGCCGGTATCAGTGCAGTGTGCCCCAGGAGTCTGTAGCAGTGGTCAGAGGTGGGTGTCCTCGTGGAGGCATCCTTCTGGAGTCATCCCCTTGAAGGTACACTGTGGAGTGTGTCTCTTGGAGTTGCCCTCATGGTGATGTCTTGTGGAGGGTGTCCCTCAGGATCCATAGTAGTGATCAGTGGAGAGTGTCCTCATGGAGGTGTCCTTCTGGAGTCATCCTCATGGCAGTGGCTTCCTGGCGATGTGTCTTTGGTGATTACCTTTTCCCACTTTTATAATGAGTTGAGAGGAGTGCTTCATGTGATGTATTCCAGGTTCCTGGTGGACCAGTTTCCCTGGTCTCGCAGCCAGCTCTTCAGCTGCACGTCTGCACTCACATGTGTCTGCAGCAATTCTTGCCATAATCGGTCGCAATTCCTCACACCAGTCCTGGAGGTAATGGACAGAAGAGTCAGCTCTTTCCCACTCATGCCTCACAAGATGGATGGTGGAGTTCCCACCCACCTCTGAGACAAAAGATAGGTGGATTTCCATCTCAGCTTCTCAGACCAATCTTTAAGACAATGGACAGTGGAGTCTGATTTCAGATCAGTCTCTCACACCTAATCACATAGAAAAAGCTACAATCTTTAACAGATCATCTCAGATAGGAGAGGTTACATGCGGTCCAGATGTGCCCATAGGGACACGTGCATGCATGTATCCTCCCACCTTAGCTTAAAATCATAGAATCACAGAATAGTTTGGGTTGGAAGGGACCTTAAGATCATCGAATTCAAACCCCCCTCTGCCATGGGCAGGGACACCACACACTAAACCATGGACACCAAAACTCCACCCAGCCTGGCCTTGAACACTGCCAGGGATGGAGCATTCACATCTTCCTTGGGCAACGCATTCCAGTGCCTCACCACCAGTACAGTAAAGAACTTCTTAATTATATCTAACCTGAACTTCCCCTGTTTAAGTTTGAACCCATTACCCCTTGTCCTATCACTACAGTCCCTAGTGAAGAGTCCCTCCCCACATCCTTATAGGCCCCCTTCAGATACTGGAAGGCTGCTAGGAGGTCTCCACGCACCATTCTCTTCTCCAGGCTGAACAGCCCCAATCTTCTCAGCCTCTCTTCATATGGGAGGTGCTCCATTCCCCTGATCATTCTCGTAGCCCTCCTCTGGACTTGTTCCAACAGTTCCACGTCCTTCTTATGTTGAGGCCACCAGAACTGCACACAAACTTTCTGGGCTGCCTATAGAATATGGGTCTAAAAAAATACATTTTGGGCAGAAATAGTTAGGTGCTAGCTGGGAATTTTGTTCACCATCTGAGAACAACCCTTCACAAATAAAAGACAACCCTAAGATAACTGTAACCTTAAATGCTAATCCAAATTGCCCAATGGGTTGTGCCTTGGAGTAGCAACACTCAGAGGTATTGTTGAAGAGAAAAGGAGAACAAGCACCAGGTGCTGGGAAATAGATAAGGAACATCAGAAGAGGTATCCTTTGTCCCTGGATTGAGTCTGACTGGAACATCTCCAACATGCACAAATTTCTTCTTTTCAGCCTCCTCCATCAGTGTTTGTTTGAAGACTCTAAAGGTAACTCTAAAACTGAAGGAAAATAGAGACCTCCTATATCAAAATACATGGATGATGACTCACAGAGACACTGATTTTAAATATGTGTGCTCTGTATCTTTTTGTTCAATTGTTATTTAAAGGTAGATTTTTTTTCTTCAAAGAGCAGCTGCAGAGTAGGTAATGTTTGGAAGAGCTACTGAACTTCACTTCCAGTTGCATCTGACAGGCAGTAACTTGAATCAAACTTGCAGACTCTTCTTTGCAATACATACACAAAGACCATGAAATAGCTCTTTTCCTCTTTCCCCTTTTTTCATTTTCATTTCAAGGTGCTGGAAAATTCTTTGAAACCCAAAGCAGCAGGACATTTCTCCTGATACTTGAAGGGGAACAAAGAATGACAGTGGAGTTCAGCTCCTATATGTCCTCAAATATCAGAAAGATAAGATAGGTATAATATGTTGTGTGTTAGTGACAAATTTATCATAAAACATTAATATATCACAAAGATAGTCCTTGTTCTTTGCTTTTGACAACTGCAGTTTGCCTTTAGTTACTCATGATGAAATATGCTGGTTAAAAGCAGCCATATGCATATTTTAAAAAAATAAACTTTAAACAGGCATTAGAAATCTCTCACTATGCTATTTAGTCTTTGCTGAGAATTGATGAGTCCTGCTGAGCTTTGCTTCAATTTTGGTATAAGTCAGAAGTGAGGTGTAATTTATTTTAGGAACTGATGAGGTTTTAGATATGTGCTGGTTTTGGAGGGAGTGTAAATTAAGATGGTTGATGAACATGTGGCTATTTGTACTCTTGCTGTATAACTCAGTAACAGAAATGCACTTCTGGGAACAATAGGAAGTGTTGAATGGGTTTGTAATGTTCACTTAATGACAAGGAGAGAGAGAGAAGGAAGGTTTGGAATACAGCAGAGAAAAGGTGCTTTTGGCAAGATGAGTGATTGCATTTCATAGCCGGTTTTCGGTGGGACTGTGGGTGGCACTGGCAAAGCTTTTCACAGGAAGACTGGATAATATACTCTATTCAGATTGTGATGCTGCTTCCCTTGCCAGAGCTGCTAAGAAATTAGAAATATGGTCAGGCTTACAGAGCCTGTCACGGAACTGCATTTCATCAGTTTTCTCTACAAGGGAGCCCTTTGTCTCTGCTGGCTTGTACCTTTCTTCCATCACGCTGTCATCAGTCATGCAGGGGTAAAGTTGAGCTCTTGGTGTGCTAGATGCTGGACAGCCTCATCAGAAGAAGAAAGTTGATGAAAGCCCCTCACCTCAAGGCTTAATTTGGGGTTCAAACAGAAGGACTTGCAAATGATATAAAATCAATCATTGCAATTGTCCGTGTAGGCTAGAGTCTGGCTCTAAATTGGTTTTCTCTTTAGTATCGCTTCAACAATGACAAAGAATAGACCAAACCTTTTTTTCCCTTTTATGCTATGTCTCAGAAAAGTCAGCTTTAAGTACTTCTTGAATATTTTCTTATGTCATGTGATGCATCTTTGGATCTGTATCTACTTCTAAAATTTCCCACTACTACCGCACACAATGGATTTCTTGCACTTCAGATCTTGAAACAATCCAAATCCTACTTCTGCTTAGCATATTCTGTAAGTGCCAGATGAGAAGAAAGCTAGTATGGCTTAACCCTTTTTTAGTTATAGGTCCAATAGTTACAATCAAGAGAAGTGAGAAAGATCGTATTTGACTCCCAATACCTATAGTAAGCTCAAAGACCAAGATATCAGCAACTGCTCAGAAAATCTATTCCTAGTGCAGTCTGCACATTAATTTTCTGGGAATGGGAAAGGAAAATGTCTTCTCCAAAGATATTTATGGTGCTAGAGTGATTTATTCACTTTTCTTCCAAAGGCTAGAAGGCTATGAGCTCTTGAACCATCCTCAAAAGGGTGCTAATGAACAATGAGCACAATGGAGCAGGATAGGCAAAGAAAGCAGGGAAAGCAAAGTATTATTATTACTTTTTTGTAATCATGGTGACTGCCAGAGCTAGTTAATGGTCTTTATTACAGAACCTCTCCACACATTTCCCACAATTTCTTCATATCATAAATGTGGAGAATCATTATGTCTGCATCTTTTCTCAACATACAGCAATAGTATCTTTCAGAAAACAGGGGTACCAAAGGGATACTACTCCATACAGTTACATTCTGGAAATGAGATTTAACAGACTAGGTAAAACATTAATTTCCATGAGTTCACTACTCAATTACCATCCAAACTGCTGCAAGATCATCAAGCATGACGAAAAATAAGAAGAAAAAAGTTGTCTTCTGTATCTTACATTCAGCAGCAGGCACATTGCATTTATCTACAGTAAAAATTCTTGTGCATCTGCTTTCTTCCCAAGGCTTCAATGCATACTAATTATTTTCTCATGTATATTAACTAGGATTTTATAGCTTTTGCTGCTTTGTGCACTGTTTCAAATCTTTATCCCATAGCTTTTCTGCTGTCTTGTTTCCTTAAAGCTGAAAACATTTTTTTAAAAAAGTCTGGTGCAAATTCCTTTTTATACATGGGCAGTCTTGTAAGTTTACTAATACTGCATAGTACAAAGACCATACTCTTTAGAGGAGCTTTATGTTTCTTTGGTGCAGTGAAGCACTGAAGTATACTAAGGTGATTTTCCTTGTTCTGTGATGTTTTATTTGCCTCCAGCCACAAGCTGGACAGGCCATGTCCCTCTGTAAATGTCAAGGGCCTTATTACAAGTCCCCACACTGATAAATAACCTTAACAACCCACATACTTGGTACATATGGTTCACAGATGGTAGAGGCATTTAAATGAGAATACAGCTGTAAGCTTTATCCTCATTGTCCTGGTTCTACTTCCCACCATTCTTTGTCTCTATCTATTTTGCTTTAGTTGAATTCTTAGTACAATGTCATCTTATTTGAAAATCTTATTTGAAATAATTCACCAGTCTTTGACATTTCACCCTGATATTTGAGATCTTGGTTTGCCTTTTTCGTACCTGTAAATTTGTGAGAAATGTCTATTTTTTCCTGTTGTACATTCCTTCAGTATATCAAGCCACGATTTTTCAGCATATCAAGTCAGCAATTTTCTCCTCTCTCTCCTCATTTAGCTAGCACTGGAAATAGCCTTTTCTATATTACTGCTTGGCCTAAATAATACATAATTCACAATTGGTATCAATATTGCACCTGGTTACTACACCTTGCTCTGCTTCAGTAATTCTCTACATGGTCTAGGGGTTGCCTTTATTAGCAGGTCAGCTTATGAAGTGAGCCTGCTGGAGAAGAACTGAAAGTAGGTGTCCCAGTCCCCTCCTAACTGTCCTGACATGTTATCTAATCTTTGCATGACTACAAAACTTTAAGATGAGAACTACCTACATATTTACATTTACAGTAGTCATACTTTGCTGGTTTTGAGCTTTCTCCACACACACACATACAATTCAAACAGATCCAGGTTTTAATTTATTGTGGGAATTCAGAGAGTGAGGATAATACATGCCAGGTAATGCACTCAAAACATTTATCATTGCTAGTTAACAGCTGGAAGTTTACCATGTTATATGTTGAAGAGCTTTTTACATTATCTTTTGTAGTCAAAAGCATATAGCCTTGTGCATGAAGCTATATGCATATGGCTAGGTTAGCTCATCTCTTTGAAAGGCAGAATCAAAAAACATGGCTTCTGTTTTGAAAGTTACACTCAGTTCATGGTACCCTTGACTGGTTGGCTGATTCAACATATAATGCTTAAAATGAAGCTAAACTTTGGAAATTAATGCTATAAAAGTATAGTATGGGGACTTTCCACATTTGCAGTGTCATATGGCATTTCTTTCACATTTCTTACGCATTACTTTTATTTATACCATCAATTTTCTAGCCCTGCACCCTGGCCATGGCAGTCATATGCTGCCATCTGTAATAAACTACCCCCAGATTACCTCTTTTTGGGTAATTTGAGGGAGCTACAGATTTTTCAGAAGGTGCTTTACCTTTCCAAAATTATGTCCGCTTCCTTCAGTACAAAGAAAAACCACCATAAATTTCAGGGATCATACATGGAATTCCCAGGTCTCCCCAAAAATTCTTGCATGATTCTGGGAGCATCTCTGCATTTTTTCGTCTGTCTTCCTCTTTCTTACAATGGGGAGATGGTTTGATACTTTTCTGCATATTAGGGTTAGGAGCCAAGAATAAGAAAATATACACCACATGATCAGACAAGCATACTAAAGAGGATCCAATGATCATTTCAGTAGGCAGAGTCCATTTCTAAGGTAAAACAAATCAGCATTTTACAAGATAGTTCTGTAAATCATTCAGGGCAAAAGACCAAGGCACATGGGATATCTGCAAAGGTACGTCATTTACCTCTTTTGTTTGCTGAACCACAGAGATAAAAGCACAGAATCGTAGTCATCATGTAGTTTGGTGTTTCCTCTGGAGGCCAGTTGGTCCAGTCTTTACTCAAAAGTGTCATGTATACAAGGTTGTCCAGCTAAGATTTAAATGACTCCAATAATGGAGTTCCCAACAGAGTTCCCAAGTCTGTTCCAGTGTCTGACCACCCATTTTTCTTGTGTGTAATTTCCTATGTTCCAACTTGTCCCTTGTGCCTCTCATCTTTCCACCCTGCATCTTTGAGCAGTTTGTCTTCTCTACATCCTGCCATTATGTAGCTGTAGACTGCAGTATATCCCTTGACCTGTCTTATCCCTGAGCTGAACAGACCCAGATTTCTCAGCTTGTTCTCTTGTGCCAAGTGCTTCAGCCCCTGGACCACCTTGTTTGTCCTGTGCTGCACTTGCTCCAGAATGTTACTATCTTTACTGTATTGGAGCACAAAACTGCACAGTGCACCAGATGTGGTCTCAGAAGTGCCAAGCAGAGGTGAAGGATTACCCTCCTGCAACTGCTAGCTGCAATTCAACTAGCCCAAGATGATGGCTTTCAAGGGCCCATGGCTGGCTTATGTTGAATGAGCCTACCAGGCTGAAAGTCCTGTCTGCAGACACTGAAAGGTCTTTTTTAGCAAAGGTATTCACTAACCAGCCATTCCCGACCTTGTAAACCTGTGCATCAGGCTGTCCCATCCCAGATACAGGGCCTTGCTTTTGGTTCACAGCTCTCCTGTCATCCATGCTACCAATCATCACAACTGGTAGATGACTGGTAGAAGGCCATCAAGTTGGTCAAGAACAATTTGTTCTTGATAATTCCACCTGGCTGTTCCCAGTCACCTTCTTGATCTTGATCTGCTTGGAACAAACAAAAACATAAACTTTACACCTTAATTTTAGTGAATCTGAGAAACTGGTATCTAAGTTACAAGATTTGTCTAAATGTTGGCAAAGCAAATCTACTGAGGTATTTCAGAGTAGAACTGTATTTTGCTTTTAGCATTGCCCAGGCTTATCTAGCTAGTGTAAAAAAAAAAAAAAAACCCAACCCAAAAACCACAACTAAACAACACTTCATGCTGTCATGAGATAGGAAGAGATGTATAACTGTAGATGTAGCTGAAGGATTTGGCAATAACTGCAGTATGGATATGTTCAGGCTTCCTATACACACACAGTTTCTGTCATCCCATCTATTAATCTGAACAGATTACATTAGCTCAGACCTGATAACTTGGATTCAAAGCTTATTATATCTGTACAGCTATTTAACTTTCTAAGGTATAGGATTGCAAATAATTTCATTTAGAATCACAATCCATTCTAATCTTAGCTGCTTTCTTAGGCTGTTATATTTAAATTCATACTCAAGAATCTCATGTTCCTTATATGAATGTTTCTTTTAATTAAACAGGATACTGTGAGTGGTATTCTGAACCAAACAGAAATTGGATTCTGTTATCTCTGGGTGAATGTCTTTTGAGATAATTCCTATTTGCACTGCCTCATTAAACTTGTCTAGCACATATTTAGCTCTTTTTAAAAAAAAAAAAGAAAAAAAAAAAAAAACCCAACAAACGACCTTATAAGTATTCCACTTAAACCCATTTGCTTGGTAGGGTTTGCTCACTTTGTTTATAATTATCTCTGCTTTTTAAATGTCAGTGTTATAAGGTTAACAAGTCCCACTTTCTGCAGCTACTATCTCTGAAGGAGACTGAGTAGATGGAAAAATGCTTCCTCCCTCTTTAGGTTGCTAAGGTGGTACAGGGCTGCTGTCAGCTGCACTTTATCAAGTACTGAGAACACCTTATTAATTCCTTCAGTTTTTGCACTCTAGTTTTACTCTTGAGTGACTTATGCTACGGATTATATTTATGTTTAATCTATTTTTTTTTAAGGTTAACTCACAAGATTTCAGTAGGATTTATTTCTGTTTATAAATTATTGCCTAATAAATATCCGTGAATACTCTCACTGCTTTTTCATAAGAAAAGCATGTGCAGTTCGGGAACAATTGTTTGATTACTGGAAAATGATTATTTTTTTAGACTGTTGTGTCGTTTTTCCTAATGTAGTTTTAGAATTTCTCCTAAGTAAAAATAAGTCTGCTACTATCTTTCTAAGCATCTCTAGTTAGAAAATCTTTAATCTTCTGTGACACCTTTGTTATCATAAATAAATGCCACTGTGAATGCAAAAGCTCACACTAATGAATTACCACTTACTGAAAGGAAATTCAGGCTTCTGTATGTTTCAAAGGTTTGTTAATGTAAAGCAGAGCCATTAATTTCTAGGTCACCTGTTTATATCAGACCAAAGTCAGAGGTGGTAAAAAATCTTTGCATTCGGATGGCTGGGCAGTGACCCCAGAAAAATGAATGCAACTACCATCTACTTTCCAAAGAGCAGGTGTTAAATTATTAAATCATTACCATAACTGCAAATCCTATCTCGTTGTTTTCCCCTCCCCCTCTTCAGCTTCAAGGAGAGACACATCAGGAAAAAGAGTAATCCAAAAGTGTGGACCAGACACTCTCCTCTCAGAGGTGCAGCTGATGTTTCTTGGTCACTGTTAAGCTACATTGGCTTGTGTGATGGTCTGCTCCTGTAGGAGAGTAAATTTTCTTTGTGTTGAAGGAACTAATGACATATTTTCTAGATTTCCTCATCTAGGTCTGTTAATACAGGTAGATCCTTTCTGTAGGTACCCACTTTTGAAACTAATTGGGATTTTTATTAGTAACTCCAGGTATAAAAGCTCAGACACCCAACTGAAGAGATCTGAAGACACTCCATTCTTTAGAAAGTGAAACTGTCTGACCAATCTCAAGCAGAGTATCAAAAATAGCACAGTCATATTAGGACTAGTCACTGTGAAAACTTTGTTATGATGTAAAGTATTTTACAGAAGCAGTGATATATAGAAGGGCTACTGTAGATGTAATATCCACGAATAAAACTCTGGCTTGACAAACCTTTAGCAAAGCTGTAGTGTGGAAAGAGAAAGCTCCTCTAATGAGCTGCAAATGAAAATACCTGCCCATTATTCATTAAGAACTTCTTTATGCATCACATAGTTTTGTACAGCTGCCTTAATAACTACAAGGTTTCACTCTTAAATTTATGACTGCTGGCAGAGGTCTTCTGGTCATTCTGCAGTGTTTTAACATTATGAATTATGTGACTTTTTTGAATGGTCAGAACTATATAAGGCATATTTATATGCATTACTAGAAGGATGTGGGTTGTCTGGAGAATCAGATCAAAACCACAAACAAAACTGTGTGGCTGCCTATGAGATAATTTGATGAACTACTCTACATACATTTACTTAAATGTGTAGTGTCTAGCTCTTTTTTGTTGTTAAGATGCACATAGTAAAATAGATGAAGAAGAATCTTTGCTAGGTAGTATAAATTTACATTGTGAACATCTTTATGTGTTGCTTTCACTTATAGTTCTCTATGATATATCTTTATGGGTGATACAGTTGTGGAGGTCTATTATAGACCTCCTGATCAGGTTGAAGGAGTTGATGAGGCTATCTCCAGGCAGCTGAAAGCAGCCTCACGACTACATGCCTTGGTCCTCACAGGGGATTTTAAGTACCCTGATATTTGCTGGAAGACTCACACAGCCAATCGTTCACAGTCTAGGAGGTTCCTCCAGTGCATTGATGATAACTTCTTAATGCAAATGGTGGACAAACCAACTAGGAGAGGAGCGCTGCTGGATCTAGTACACCAACAAGGAGGGTCTGGTTGAAGTGGTGATGGTCAATGGCAGCCTTGGCTGCAGTGACCATGAGATGGTGGAGTTTAGGATCCTGTGTGGGAGGAATAGAATACCTAGCAAGACCACAATTCTGGATTTCCGAAGGGCCAACTTTAGCCTCTTCAATCAATTGCTAAGGGAAGTTTCATGGGAAAGGGTATTAGGTCGTAAAGGGGCTCAACATAGTTGGTCAGCGTTTAAGGACCACTTCTTCCAAGCTCAGGATCAGAGTGTTCCAGTGGGTAGGAAATCAAGTAAGGGAGCCAGGAGACCAGCATGGTTAAACAAGGAATTGCTGGGCAAACTCATGTGGAAAAAGAGAATCTATGGATTATGGAAGGAGGGGCTGGCCACTTGGGAGGAATATGGGACAGTTGGGGAGATGTAGGGAGGCAATTAGGACAGCTAAGGCCTCCTTGGAACTTAATCTTGCAAGTCGGGTTAAGGACAATAGAAAGGGCTTTTCCAAATATATAGCGGATAAAACTAACACAAAAGGCAATATAGGCCCACTGTTGAACGAGGTGGGTGCCCTGGAGACAGAGGATTTAAAGAAGGCAGAGGTGCTGAATGCCTTCTTTTCCTCTGTCTTTACTCCTGCAGACTCTCCCCGGAGGCCCAAGATTCCTGTAACCCCAGAAGGAGTCAGGACAAAGGAGGAGTTTGCTTTGGTAGATGAGGATTGGGTTAGGGATCAGTTAAGCAGTCTGGACACCTATAAATCGATGGGTCTGGATGGAATACACCCACGGGTGCTGAGGGAGCTGGTGGAGGTCATTGCTCGGCCACTCTCCATCATCTTTGGTAAGTCGTGGGAAACAGGAGAGGTGCCTGAGGATTGGAGGATGGCAAGTGTCACGCCAGTCTATAAGAAAGGCAAGAAGGAGGACCCGGGTAATTATAGATGGTCAGCCTTACCTCCATCCCTGGAAAGGTGATGGAACAGCTTATTCTTGACACCATCTCTAGACATATCAAGGATGAAGGGGTCAGTAAGAGCAGCCAACATGGTTTTACTAAGGGAAAGTCATGTGTGACCAACCTTATAGCCTTCTATGAGGAAGTAACTAGGTGGATGGATGATGGTAGAGTAGTAGATGTAGTTTTTCTTGATTTCAGTAAGGCATTTGATACTGTCTCCCACAGCATCCTCATAGATAAGCTAAGGATGTGTGGGCTTGATGAGCAGGTAGTGAGGTGGATCAAGAACTGGTTGAAGGGGAGAAGGCAGAGAGTTGTGGTCAATGGTGCAGAATCTAGCTGGAGGTCTGTGACTAGTGGAGTGCCTCAGGGGTCGGTGCTGGGACCAGTGCTGTTTAATATTTTCATCAACGACCTGGATGAGGGAACTGAGTGTACCCTCAGCAAGTTTGCTGATGACACTAAACTGGGAGGAGTGGCTGACACACCAGAAGGCTGTGCTGCCATTCAGCGAGACCTGGACAGGCTGGAGAGTTGGGCAGGGAGAAATTTGATGAAATTCAACAAGGGCAAGTGTAGAGTCTTGCACCTGGGGAAGAACAGCCCCATGTACCAGTACAGGTTGGGGACTGACCTGCTGGAAAGTAGTGAAGGGGAAAGGGACCTGGGGGTGCTGGTGGATAAGAGGATGACCGTGAGCCAGCAATGTGCCTTTGTGGCCAAGAAGGCCAATGGCATCCTAGGGTGCATTAGAAAGGGTGTGGTTAGGAGGTCAAGAGAGGTTTTCCTCCCCCTCTATTTTGCCTTGGTGGGGCCGCATCTGGAATACTGCGTCCAGTTCTGGGCCCCTCAGTTCAAGAAAGACAGGGAATTGCTTGAAAGAGTCCAGCGCAGAGCCACAAACATGATTAAGGGAGTGGAACATCTCCCTTATGAGGAGAGTCTGAGGGAGCTGGGTCTCTTTAGCTTGGAGGAGACTGAAGAGTGACCTCATCAATGTTTACAAATATGTAAAGGGTGAGTGTCAGGATGATGGAGCTAGGTTTTTTTCAGTGATGTCCAGCAATAGGACAAGGGGCAAGGGGTGTAAACTGGAGCATAGGAGGGTCCATGTGAACATCAGGAAAAACTTCTTTACTGTGAGAGTGACAGAGCACTGGAACAGGTTGCCCAGGGGGGTTGTGGAGTCTCCTACATTGGAGATATTCAAGGCCCACCTGGACAAGTTTCTGTGTGATGTACTCTAGGTTACCCTACTCTTGCAGGGGGTTGGACTAGATGATCTTTTGAGGTCCCTTCCAACCCTTGGGATTCTGTGTGCCTTCCTTCACAATCCCTCCAGCATGCTTTGTGTCATCTCAGTCATAAGACGTGTTGAGTGTGGTCTTCCATTCTGTTCTCAGAGTAGTAGAGAGAACTAGTAGAGAGCCCTGCTTCCATGCCAGAAGTAATGACTTGCTCCTGAATTCCCTGAAGACAGTAATAAAGCCTCTATCGTCTCTAGATTGGAGAGATATCAGTTTGATAGATGGACCACATAGTGAATAAAGAACTGGCCAGATGGTTGCATGAAAAGAGTTGTGGTCAATGGCTCAATGTCCAGCTGGAGACCAGTAATGTGTGGTGTCCCTCAGGGATCGGTGTTGGGACTGGTCTTGTTCAACATCTTTGTCAGTGACATGGACAGTGGGATTGAGTACGCCCTCAGCAAGTTTGCCGATGACACCAAGCTGTGTGGTTCAGTTGATACACTGGAGGGAAGGAATGCCATCCAGAGGGACCTTGGCACACTTGTAAGGTGGGCATCAGCCCACCTTATGAAATTTAACCATGCCAAGTGCAAGGTCCTATGCCTGGGTCGGAGCAATCCCAGGCACAGCTACTGGTTGGGCAGAGAAGAGATTCAGAGCAGCCCTGCAGAGAAAGAGTTGGGGGTGTTGGTCGATGAGAAACCGAACACGAGCCGGCTTCAGTGTGTGCTTGCAGCCCAGAAAGCCAACCGTATCCTGGGTTGCATCAAAAGGAGTGTGACCAGCAGGTCGAAGGAGGTGATCCTGCACCTCTGCTCTCATAAGCCCTCACTTGGAGTACTGGGTGCAGTTCTGGTGTCCTCAGCATAAAAAGGACATGGAACTGTTGGAACAACTCCAGAGGAGGGCCACGAGGATGATCAGGGGACTGGAGCACCTCCCGTATGAATATAGGCTGAGAAAGTTGGGGCTGCTCAGCCTGGAGAAGAGAAGGCTGCATGGAGACCTCATAGCAGCCTTCCAGTATCTGAAGGGGGCCTATAAGGACAGTGGGGAGGGACTCTTCACTAGGGACTGTAGTGATAGGACAATGGGTAACGTGTTCAAACTTAATCAGGGGAAGTCTATATTGGATATAAGGAAGAAGTTCTTTACTGTAAGGTGGTGAGACACTGGAATAGGTTGCCCAAGGAGGTTGTGAATGCTCCATCCTTGGCAGCGTTCAAGTCCAGGTTGGGCAGAGCCTTGGGTGGCATGGTTTAGTCGGAGGTGTCCTTGCCTGTGGCAGGGGGGTTGGAACTAGGTGATCTTAAGGTCCTTTACAACCCTACCTATTCTATGATTCTAAGATCACCAGGCAGAGTGGTTTTTTAAGGGTGCATTTTCCATTTGCCACCTTTTTTGCTTTTGCCTTGAGATTGAAGGGATAACATTTCATTCTTAAGATATTTATTTGAGTCTATAGAAGCCAGATCTTATCTGATGCAGTCTTTCTAAATGTTGAACAAACATCACTTGGCTGAAAGAAATGTGCTTTTTTAATTTTTTCTCCTTTTAATCCCAGACCAGAGGAGATGTTAAAGGACTATAGTCATTGGCTGTGCAACACAACAAAGTAAACTCAGCTTTGTCCAGCTTTCTTTTTGTCCAACTCTTCTTTCCAAAGGGAATTTTTTCCATCTCCTTCTTTTAAAACCTAATTGTTTTCTTGCATACCCTTGCATATTTTGATCTTCCTGTAAAACCTATCTACTTAATGGGATTTAGGGGAGAATGTGGAAATGTATTCCAGAATTATGGTGTAGGGTTTTTTTGTGGCTTGTCAGATGAAGTGAGTTCTTTGTTCCTATTGAATGTTTGTTCCTTAGTGATGCTAGAATTATGGTTTATTGTAGATTAATGTTTCCTAGTAAATGATCTTGAAAAGTCTCCCTTTGCTATTGAAGTCTTTTGGCTTATGGGTGATTTGTGATGACTTTACAGTTGCTTTCTATGCAGTACAGTTCACTTAACTGGAATCATTACAAATCTCATACTGGGGAATATTTCTGATAAGTGCAGTCTGGTTCCGTTAGTACCTAAATGGAATGTCAGCATGTAAAAAACTATTGATACCTAATACTGGCATTGCTTGAAAGCTGGAGTACTCTACAGGTACAAAATAGTACAAAATAGTAAAACGTAATTCTGGTTGTGTGATCTTTCATTTGTCTGACTCACTCTTTTCTTCCTGCTCTGCTGTGGCCATTAAACAAATCAATCCTAATTCAGTATAGATCCTAATGCATTTTGTGCAAAGCTTCTTTAAACTGGCTCATAAAAATAAAAGGTAATATAGAGCATATAAACACAATGTCATTCAGAAAGCCAGTGGTACTTGTGATCACTTAATAGGTTGGGTGTTTTTGTTCTTCCCACCCCACTGATGTAAGTTAGCTCTCCTACATTTAAAAAATAACAACAATGGAAAAACACCCCCAAAACCTATTTTCCCTGGGAATCCTCTTTTTATCATTGATTGCCTTAATTTGATTTTTATCCAGCAATTCTTGCAAGATTCGCTGTATTAGATTATCAGTCTTGTATTCCTGCTAGCAAGGCTTAATGGGTTCTTAGTTTGAGAGTTGGCCTAATTATGGATACCTGCCTCACCAGCCCAAGTATTACTTAAAAGTACCTGTAGTGATTTCTCCCTGTCATTCCCATTTGTCTTTAGGCTGTGCAAAGTAACCCACAAAGTTATTGATTTATTGGTTTAATCTTTGCATTTACTGTAGTGTATCATAGTTTCTGTCTGGATGGCTCAGCTCGTTTGTTGCTGTTTATCATTGTGACGCACAACAATTTGGGGGTTTGGTGGTGTTGTACTTTAAGCAAATTCCACAAAATCCCACGAGCAATTTCCCTGTATACTTCCCTTGCTTATTTGGGCACTGGCTTGTTTTTTACAGCACCCAGGTTTTTGAGAGCTAATTTGGAGCTTCTGAAAGGTCTCTGATTTGCACAGTCAAGCTTGTCTCAAGTTAGTTCTATGAAGCAGTGAGAACAGGACAAGGGGATACAGCTAAGCTAGATTTTAACTAGTTTCCCTGCTGATGATAGCTCCGTGCTGCTAGATGAAGGAGCACAGTTAGCTGTAAAACCCACCTGAGATGCTGGGTACATGCTAAGGAGATTAGCTCACGCTGAGCTCTGTGCTGCTGTGGTTACAATGCCAACAAATGCCCAGATTGTCTGGTTTGAAGTGTGCCTGCACAATCTCTGTCACTGCAGTAGATGCAGGACCCCAGTGTGCTGCAGCAGGGAAAGAAATCCCAGGCTGAAAACATGTAATCACTGCCTGCTTCGAGCATGTTCTACTAATATGTTTGTTTTTCACATGAGAGCTTAGCTCTGCTTCTCTTATGTTCACAGTTGTATCCTTCTGTTTTGGGTAGTTGTAGGCACATAATTCACTGCAATTCAGATACTACACTTATAAACAACTTAACCCCTACAACCAGAGTCCCCTGAACAGTTAGTTTTCTTGACGAAAGTGGTACTGGCAAAATCTGTCCACTGTCTCACAAGGCACAGGGTTAATGTGGGAAGCTATGGATGTGGTGTTACAGTGTAAACCAGAAGTTTTTGATCTCTGCCTGACCTTATTGGATTTTTAAGGTAATTGGATAGAGTAAGTTTTAAATGGAGAAGTCTGCATATATGTACACAAATAGATTTTATTAAACCAGAAAAGGGACTAATTATGGGCGTACAAGTGTTTCCTTGAGTCAATAAAAGCCAAACAAGCTTAAAATATATTTTGTTGCTGTTTTTTTTTTTTATTTTGTTGCTACTTCCTTGTGTAAATCACTTCACCTCTGTCTGCACGTTTTTATGCTCCCAGTCTTTGTCTTGGCTTTTTAGGTCATAAGTTTTTCAGGAAAAAGATGTGTTCTTTTCCTATATGTTTGTATTAGCTATCACAAGGAAGTGCCATTCTTGAATTGACAGAGGATGTGGGCAACTCCCTATGCTACATTTTTCTCTTTGTCATTTTGTTCCCTGTGAACAGGAGCTTGTTTTGCATGTCTGCAGCTGGTGTCAGAGGCTAGGTAGAAATAGTCTTGCTCAGACCATCAATCATCATCTGCTCTTTCAGGTGAATTTTCCATCTGTCTGTGCTGGTCAAAGGATCAGTTTGGGATCATGGTGTGTGGTCAGAAGCACTGTGGAAGCTTCTTGCTCCTTAATGCATTATTTCTGATTTCAGAATTGCTGAGCATGGTGAAAAAGAGAGGCATGTGTACAGTACAATCAAACCAGTTAATATGCCCAAGGTAAATTTAAATTAGTTAGCTGGATATAGTAACACTCCTCACCCTGACAACATGAGGCTTATTGCTGCCTGATTTACTACTTTATTCCAAGCAGATTTAGCAGCTGGTACTGAGCTCCACACTACTGGGGCTCATGGGAGACTGGAGCTACAGCTGTGGCTGTGATGGAGGTACCTGGTGTACATCTGCTATCACAGTCAGGGGGGTGAAGTTGTCTCTTCAGCCTTTAAGCATGGGGTACCTTTATGTTAATCAGTATTTCAAAAAACTTTGGGATCCCTACAGCAAATATTCTTAAATATGGCCTAGTTTTTTTTGTACCCCTGTGTGAATTCATCTGAGCACCTTCTGAGGTAAGACAGCAGAAGTAGGTTTACATACTTAGCCACACCTAGTTATTGCTTGACTACCTGACCCATGGAAAAAGACTGCCATAGTACAAAATTGTCTGACTGTAGGCAAGTTCCTTACCTGCTATTCTGTAGCACAAAAGGCTCTTGTAGTTCTCACTTAACTGCCTGGTACCTGTGTCATATGATTAAAAAATGCAAAACCAATGCCTTGAGATTTTTTGCTTTGCTTTCGGAGCAAATGATGCAACAAAAAAAGCTTTGCCCATTTTAAGGGAAACTCACATGAATTCCAGATCTGGAAGGCCAAGTACTATATCTGAGTACCTAGGGAATAATTTTATTTGGTCATAGAAGATAAAAGCATGTGTGAACCATGGTTAAAAGCCTCCCTAATTTTTCACAGTAAGACTTTAAATTTTGACATAGAAAGAGGATAACTTGTGTTGGAGTATGTGTATTCCTCTATGCTAATCTGTGTTCAAACATCCTCAGTATTAATGAGGAAAAGAAAGTAAAATTCAAAGTAACTTTTATTTATTTATTATTAATATCCATGCTATTTCTACAACATGCTAAACATTATATGGGATATTCATATCTTATTCTGTCCTTATGCAGACATACAAATAGGATATCAGGAAGCTTAGGGTAAGCTAATGCTGTTAACCCTTTTGTATTCTTGGCTGTAGTATAGTACATTTTAGATTAAATGGGACAGTATAAGGCATCTAGAAATATCTTTAAGGAACATTGGCAGTAGATGTTAACTTTGAGATATTATAACTTTGGATCTAACCGGTAACTTTGTTTCTTATTTGTCTATCTTAATTAGATATTATTTCCTGAATGCAAAAGTAAGCTAGTACAATTCTAATTGCTGCACTATTCCTCCTAATAGAAGATATGTGCTTAGTCACTGATAAATAATTCACTTAGGCTTGAAACCATCTCACAAGCCAACATTTATCTGCTGCAGATATTTTACTCTTTTGTTCATCTGTCCTGCTTAGGTTATTAGGGGTACAAAAGAAGAGCAATTCTGTCTAGTGAGGGTGAAGGAAAAGAGAAAATTTTCCCTCCTATTTACATTAGGCTTCTGTCACAGCACTGGATTGTTCAAATTACAACATTATTTAGTATCAAGAGACATTTCAGTTTTACTTTTCCCAAACCACCGCATCTGTTTTTTCAAACAATTACTGTTGGCTGTTTTTAGTAAAGAGCTTGGGAATATTATAAAACTTGAAAAAACAATAATTAATCCAAAATTAATTTTTGAAGTTAGGCTATCATGATTTAGATGTTGGCATGGACTTGAAGTTAGCCAGACATTACAAAGATATTCTGAAGAAGGGAGTCTGTTTTGCAGGTTTGGCATCTATCTGACTTGAACTTGGCACAGGAACTGTTCTCACCTGCTAAGCACAAATCCTATTTGCAGCCATGCCTACATAACAGTAGCAACAATGTTGACTGGATCTAGTGTGACCAGATATTATGAAGGAAAATGAAAGAAGCAGGAAGTGACATTTTGTCTGGCCTGAGATTGCCAACTTCTCCAGGACACCAACACCCACTACTGTGAAGTGCTGACACCTGGGACCTACTGTTGCTGTGTCCCAGGATGTCTTTCTAATTCGCTATGCTTCTTGCCTGCTTTAGGTTATCTGCAGGCAAAAATGTCAAACTTGTCACCTTTTATCTTCCCATGTTCTGGCACAGCACCTGTTTCACATGGGAGCGTGGCCATTTTAGGGTGACTTTATCCAAATGGAGAAAAATTGATCTTTTTGGCTGCTGCAGCAGATTGCTTCTTCTTACCCTAAGATGTGCAGCATCAGTGCCATAAAGCAGTGCTGATTGCCACCTTATTTTTTTCCTCTTTGCCTTATCTGTTACTTGTATGTCCTTGCACATCTGCAAGGTTCCTTGACTGCTGACAGTTTATAGACAGCAGATGTTCTTGTGTTCAGATTTCTGTTGAACAAAATATCAGCTAGTAACATCGCAGATATCATTGTTTCTGTAATGTAAATGCATTAAATATGGCATTGAGTCTACCTTACTGCTCACAATTTGTTGTTTTCTTTTAGACTACTAAAAAGGTGGTTTCCATATGCACTTAGGAAAAACAAGCAGAAAAATGGACTGTGCTTTGATTTTTACCATCTCTGTATATGTTACTCAGTTGATTGGCTACTAGTGGTTGAAGATAAAGATTTAGTCAGAGTCCATAATTCCTATGACAGTTGCTCTTGAGTTTGACAGCTGCTCATAGTGGCTTCCCTGATGACAATTTTTGTGTGTTGTTTTGTCTTTGAGCAGCTCAGAAAGCAATGTTGCTGTGGAGGAGGGCTGTGAGTCCTCTGTCCCCTTGCCACAGTCTTGTTTATGTATGACAATTGCTTCACATTTGCTATTCCTCCACTTCTAGGAAAGCGTTTGGGAGAATCAGCAAGGTCCAGTCTTTTCCATCAGGAAAGCATCAGACCTTAGAAATGGAAGGAAATTACATCACCAAAAGACACTTTCAAAAATTCAGGCTCTGGTACAAATCAGCTGTCTTTTTTTAACTAGAAATATATATGGAGTTCATGTTCAGGAAAGAAAGCTAGCTCTGATAATTACTTATTAACTAATTTTCCACAGAATTATGTTCTCCTCATTGTACTTAGTATAATTTTTTCCATGTTAATTGAAAATATCCTTTTGTTAGAAAACTAATTTATAGTCTACCATTGTATTGACAAAGGTGTAAGGACTTAATTGCCAATTTGCTCATTCCAGTACGTGTAGTTGTACTTTTGAAGCAAAAGTCATATTTCACTAAATTAATTGAGCTTTTAATGAACAAAAGTGCTCCTGAGCTTCATTCAAATTTGAGGTAAATGTTTCTTGTAAGTGTTTCTCAAGTGATCCATTCTCAGGCAATACTTACTAAAGTTGAATTTTATATGCTGTATGAAGATCTTTAGCTCCAGGATATCCATAAAGAAATCTCAGGAAACAAATAATTCTATGTGGGAATATTTGCTCCAATTAACTGACTGAAATCCGATGTTTTGCTTCAGGGTTCTCATTTTCCATATTATAAACAAGAACTTATTCTCTCAACTTCGCCTACAATTTGGCATAGACAGAAAGCTCTAATTGAGCCATCAATTTTACTGTTTGTTTTAGTCATTTCTTTCCTTTCTCTTATGTCTTGGAATTTTTTAACTTCTCATCCTTTTAATGATTGAGCAATCTCTGTCCTGATGGCTTTTAAGTAAAACCTGTTTCAAGACAGTGCATCTAAAAAATACTTATTGGGTCACTATAAAAGTAGGCTCATTTAGTGCATCTGTGTATTGCTGAAAATTTCCAAGACTTCTATGGATATTTTTCCTTTCCTTTTTTTCTTTCTTTACAGCTGTGAAGCTCCAGATGTCTCTTACAAAGCTACCATCATGGCAGTCATCTACAAAGAGTTTCTGCAGAAATTTGCTTTTTATATCTGTGGCCAGTGCATCAGTGATCAAATATATATTCACTGACAAACATAAAGTCTTTCATAGCTCTGAAATCAGAGGTTGTCTGAAGTGGTGGGAGCAGGAGGTGTATTAACCAGTGCTGGTTAAATGAAGACCTAAGAATATGCCCTAAGCTATCAAACTCCCACTGCTATTTCTCACCAAACAAAAACTTCAATATAATTACTGGAGCTAAAGGTTTAGAAACATTTCTGCTTACTTTCAAAGGAAATGGCTACCTTAAAATATCTATGTTAAATTTAACAGAAGGCTGACTAAGAAAAGACCTTGTTAAAAAGATTTAACTAAATATCTGTTTCATTATTGGTAAGAGGAACAATTCAGTGAAGCAGAAACAAAAAGGCTGGCCCACCAGCAGAAAGAGAAGCCATTTGAACAGTCTGAAAGTACAAACTTCGTATGTCATTGTGTTGGTTATGTTTTCTTGAATACTGGATTCATATGAGAAGTCAGCTTCCATGAATTAAGGATGGCTTCTGAGTTGGAATGTATTTTGTTTTTTTGATATCCAAGCTAATAAAAGAGCAGCTCCATAAACAAACTCCATCGCATGAGCTAGGACATGCTCTTGAGTCTTCATTTAACTAGCACTGGTGAATAGATCTTTGTCCTTCCCTCACCTCAGGCAGTCTCTAATTTTAGAGCTACCAAAAACCCTCGTGTAGACTGGTCGAAAGGTTCTTGACCATCGACTCCCTGACCGCAGATTAAAAAGAATTTCCAACAAATACATTTCTGTTTTGCTACAATACATTCACTTAGCAGAAGTGAATCCTGGGCAGAAATCTAATTCTAGCAATAAGTCTCCATTTTATGTATCTTACCCTGCTGTGAATGCCCTCCTGCTCTTAGTGTAGGTATTCTACTTGAGATGTTATGGGACAAATCTGTTTTCTCCTTGTGGCAGTGATATGCTGCAAGATTTGTACATTTCCTTTGGGTAAAGAATTACCTCATACAGAAAATTAACAAATTTCATTTGTTAATTAAACAATATAACATTAATCTAGAAATAAGGGCCAGGCCCACTGCTGAGGGTAAAAGCCAGGAGGAGTGGATTTTGGTAGATCCTTCCCATTTATTCCAGCTGAGGGTTTCATCAAAAGACTGCTGTAGTGACCCAGTTGTCTGGGTTAGCTTGAGAAGAATTCTTTTTACTGTGTCATTTCTGGGTTAGTTTGACACTTGCCCACTTGCAATGAGAAAGATAACCTCTACCTGGTGTGCTGCATTATAATATATCAATAGTTTCTCAAACTCTTTCATACTTCAAGTTAATCCTATACTCCTGTATTAACGAATAGCTAGAAACCCCTTCCCTCTAACTGCACACCCACCATGATACCAGAGAGGCCAGAGATTATATTCCTTCTGTAATATTGTTGAGAATAGGTAGTGAAGTTATGAAGTAACTGTGGTAATTCGTGTCTGTGAAATGAAAAATCACAGACCAGAGAGAAACTACTTCAAGTACCCTGCAATTGCTGTAGTGCTTTTTATTACCCTCAAAGGCAAGCAGAAGATCATTTCAGTGCTATCATAATTTTCACACACTACTAAAAATTGGTTCCTTGTTTAGGGTTTTACTAAAAGCAGCTGCTTCTCAGTTCTTTCAGCTAGCTGTATTTGAAGTTACTATTTGACTCTGGGTATAACTAGAAGGATTTTAAATGGCTTCAGGACCACATTCACAAAATTCTTAGTTGCCTGAGAAATTCTGAAATAGTCACTGAAGCTACTGACCTAAGGGTGATGTTTGTAGTTTGTGGTTTTGAACCACCTGGGCTAATTACCTCTGACAGAGATGAAGACTGGTGAAGCTACTCTGTCTCCAATACTCACACAAGGGTATTCAGAGGGAGCTAAAAATCATACTAAGGTCTCCTGCAAGTGTAAAGGCAAGTGTGCAATCATAAATAGATAGGAACTTCTGAAAAGAAACATCCTTACTGCAATCTGTCAGGATTCATCTTACGTATTTTAGAAATTTACAAAGTAAATTTTCTTTCTAGCTGAAGGAAAAAAGTGACAATTTTTTGGGTCAACTGTTTTCACTTTATGCATTTACTTGAGGACTTATGCCTTAAAAGCTCATCTGTAAAGCTCTGCATTTAATCTAATGCATCCCACCTGTGACATCTAAGTGCTGAGTGAGTCACCTATCACTGCATAACTTCTAAGACCTCATTAGTATTAAGAGGGGTAGCCCTCCTCTTATCTGCCAGCCTGTTGCTGCTCCAGACTCAGTAAACAGCTTTCAGATACAACCAATAGGTTTCCTTGAAACCGTAAACAAAGGTTTATCTTAGTTAAATACCACTTTAGTGCCTCTTTCTGTTACCAGTTTGTGAATGTGCAGGCAGTCACTCTACAGCACTTAGTATGTAACTCACTGGCCAAGTTTTTGGGAAAATAACAGCTCAGAAAAGGCCTTGTATGTGTGCAAATATATTAAAATAAGTTATACTGTCTCTAGACAGAAGGAAGAACACATTTTGCCTGTAACTAGGCTAAGCAGTTTTGTGAGGTGTTCTGCATGATGTAGGGAACTGCTGTGTGACTCACTGGCATTTCCACAGATGTGAATGGGTAGATGAAGCAGGGGAGGTGAGCATTTCTCTGATAATTTTTATTTAAATTTTATGAATGAATTAACATTTATTTGATTTTCCAGGGCTGTCTGAGTCAGGAGTCTGCAGCACAGATTACTCTTTTTGTTCCTTGAGTGCCTACTTGTGTTCAGAAGAAGCCATTCAGAGTTGTTCCATTTAAAAAAGCACTGTGTTTAGTTTGCATGACTGCTCTTTCTCTTTAAGGTAGTCATAAAATCACACAAGAAGCGTTACAGGACACTTTTACCATGAAGAATTTTCACCTGGTTGTAAGGAAGGCAGTAAGTAGGTTCATACTTTTAAGCTCTGTATATGAAAGGGTACAAGCTACTATGCTTCTTCACATGCAGTGTCTTGGATTACAGACTTAGCAGTTTTTTCCTAAAAAGAAAAGTATAATTGTGCTGTTTTAAATGCTTATTGTTTTAAAGAGTAACACTGTAAAAGGTGACTGTTTACTATTCTCCCAAACAGAAAACAACATTTCATAAACTACTATATGCATACTTGCATTGTATTTACACATCCTTAGGTGGGATGTATATGAGTAAATATACAGCTCACCTTTGAGGACATGAGCAATAATAATAATAACCGTCAAAATTTCAGTAGTAATTGTGGATGTCATCAGAAAGCTTTGGTCTTTCATCGTAGCTTGTTTATTCTTTTATGTGTACAGCAACTTCCTCACAAAAGAGTACTGACTAAGATCAAACTTAGTACCTGAGATCAGTGGTCTTGAAGCTGGGGCTTTCTTTATTGACACTGATTTATTTACACTTATCCAACAATACACTTAATCTTCTTTTAATAGTTAACTCTGCCATGGACAAGATGCAGTGAATCCCCACAATAGCAAGGAATCACATTTTTATATTTTGTGTTTATTTTCCCACTTAACTGTTGTAAATTTATTCACAGCCACTACAAGAAAAGATAGGGTTTGGCAGAATATGTTTCTTTTACAATTTCCCTTGAAATCTCTGGGCATATTTTCCCTTAAGACAAAAAAAAAATAAAAAATAAAAAAAAATTAAGAGCTTGCATTTCTCCCGACTATGCTGTACCATGTGGCCATTTCCTTTCTATTTTTGAAACAAATGAGCATTATGCTCAAGAATATGAAAGCAACATACTCAGGATTTCCTTAATGAGACAAAATATTTTGGAACCATACTGGTTGAATAAATAATTGAACTGATGGGTCACACCTGAGCTAAGGATTTTTGTTGCTGGTGATTTTTCTTCTGTTTTCATTGATGTGAGAGTGTGTGTCAGTCTGGGTACATTGAACAGAGCTGAAACCTACAGAGTTTGCTGATTCCCAAAACTATTTTTACATGTGAGCTTTCTTGGAAAGCTTTTTCTATATATCTGTAAAGCTTTCTTTTCTTCCCTTGACATTTCTTCTATCATCTGATAAAACCATCTTACAGGGAAAAAGGAAACTGTTTTTCCTCTCACAATACAGATCAGATATCAGAATTAATAGACTGTGGTGATGATATTTCCATTGAACAAATCAAAATGGGACGCAGCAGTATTTTTAAGTTGCAAGCACTCAGCTGTGAGCCACAAAGCTTATTTTTTCACTTTTCAAGGTGTATTTAATTGAAGCTGAAATGAAATCTGACAATACAGTGATTGCAGTTATTCTTTCAAGGTCATACTGTAATCCTTTAACTTCATTCTCTTTCAGGTCTTACGAACCTTCTCTCCCTTGGGAAATATAGAGTTATTCACTTGCTGAGGGAAACAGGGAGAATGTTGTTTAATATTTTGCTTTGTTTATACAATGCTATTTCAAACATTTCAGGTCCCTGATTAAACTAGAGGAAATGACTTTATAACTGGATTTTTTAAAGGCAATATATTCTGGGACATGTATTCTAGACTTTCTCTGCCTCCAACAATTTTGTAAATAACTTTAATATGCCTGTGAATGCCATAGCTGTGTATCAGTAATGTCTAGAGCATTGTTCAGGGGAAGGAAACGGAAGAGTGAGAACATTGTGAACAAGCTTATGACAAAAAATGTGTGTATATCCTTTTAATGGATAGCTTCTGTTTCTTCAAAATAAATAAACAATGAAATAGAAACCTACTATTGTGAAATCTGATATTGTAAAATTCCATTTTAGGTAGAAAACTGTGTTGATGCATTAATGTTGGATCACCCACTTAATCTTGTTTAAATGAAAGCCGTATCTGAAGTTCCTGAATTAATTCCTCTCACACTGAAATGTTAGCACAGCTTAGATTAATAAGACGTATTTAAAAACTCTCACTTCATTAAGAAGTTATTAATAGATTTGCTGTAACCAGTCATCTTGACGAAATACAATGTAATATTTTTATCAGCAGAATTTAAACATTTTAAAAATAACATTCAATCTGAAATAAAAGGCACTTGGAATGATCATGATTAATAATTTAATACAAAGATTGGCAAATTAATTAGGTTGGTTGGGATTATTTTTCTTAATATTTCTCTAAATGACAAAGAATTAATGACATTAATGTTGCTCAGAGGGACACAGTAAGCAGTGTCATTGGCGCTCTTCTCCCTAAGTGTTGACAACGTGAGTACTGGCAGAGAACTCTCTGGAGCTCACATACAGATCTGGATTGGTTCTTGGGATATTGCAGGCATTGATTTTTTTGCTGTTAGATAGGTGACAAACCTTTGCATCAGCTTGTTGGCCTTGTGAATACTCTTGGTAACTGCAGGAGCTGGCAGAGCTAGTTGTAATGGCTGGGGCTTAGTGGCATGAGCTAGCCATGCTTTCCTGGCAGCCAGTGAGCTGTGGAGTTTGGTAGATTTCTGTAGGAGAGGGAGGGAAGAAAGGGAAAGAGAGAATGGAAACAGCTACATGTACACAGGACTAGTTACAGCTAAATCCTGATGGTATGCCAGAGACTGCCTGTGCCAGCCTTTACTTGAAAGGTCTGGGGGAGTTGCTGCAATTTTCATCATCAAGATTTTGCTAATTTTAAATCCCACTAAGCTCTACTAAATGTCACACTTCCAGGTTAGCCACCCTAGACAAGCTGCTTGACTTTGCAGCTGGAAACCGAAGAAAGTTGTTAGCATTCAACTGACGGAAAGGAGAGCCATTAATTGTATGAGTGCCAATAATAGAGATTTTTAAGAAGCAAAAGCTCTGAAATGGTTTACAGAGGTAATCGGCAAGGTTTGAAGTCCAAGCAGTAGCTACCAATCTCACACCTCTGAAACAGCCATGACATTACAGTCAGAACTAAAATTGGCTGTTAAGATTTGTTTCTTTTTCAAAGTTTTTCAAGTTTTCTGCTTGAACTGAGATCTATAAAAGAAGCTGAGCTTAAATTTTGTTCTTTACATGAAGCATTGTGTCAAAATGCTTAATACAAGTGAGGCTGGTATGCTCAGGCCAGGGGTATGTCACATTGTATTCAAAACAAAGCACAGAGTTCAGGGATGCTTGAATGGATGTGATGTAAACTACCTAAATTAAATCAGTCTTCTGGGCATATTTCAGACATTTGGCCTGATGAAATGGTTACTGGCTACAACCAGAAAATGAAAAGGGAGGCTATAATGAAACTAACATCTCAGTTTTAAAGCATAACTGTTGCCACAGCAACCTCTGTAATGGTCACATCGAATCCTAAAATTCAGTGCTGCATCTGAACTGTCTTGAGTAAACAGGGTGTCAGCATTTGCAAACCATTTAACTGAGAAGACTTTATTTTATTCTTCTCAGTTGGGATGAAAGGGATACATGTACATAAACTGATGATGAAGTATACTGATTATCTTGATGCCCTTTAAATAATCTTTTAAGCTATGTATTGGCTTTCATAAACCTAACAAAGATAAGCGTAACATAAATTATATTCTGAGAAATATACTAGTAATTTTTGGAGACTGACAGTTTTTGGAGGCCCAAGGTTCATGCACTATGCGATGGTTTAGCATGTTTCTGTTTACCAGCCTTTCCAGCATGGTATCATATGATGACTGATCTTTCTCTGGTTTGAGCCCTGAGTCATACCTGTTTTATATATGATTGGTTTTCTCCTTGTTTTAATCCTCTGTCTGCTTTTACCAGAATGGAAAACTGAGATGACACCCTGCCAGTTTTCAGGACAAGTAAGAATCCTACGATTTCTGAGGATGGTCTGTCTCACGGTAGGTACATTATTCTTTCTAGACTCTGACTTAAAGCTTAAATCTGATAAGTTTTATATGCCATTAACCAGGCCATGAATCTCATTTTACAGACTCTGAAACTTGTTTCTTTTTGAATCCAGCTACAATTTGGAAGGAGCAGAGAAATTTTAAGATGGGCAATGCTGTGACTGAATTGTTTTATTTGCAGTAGATCTCCTTTCTTTATTGTTTATGCTTCAGATAATGTAGAGGCAAGATGGCTTAACCCTTAACTTTCCTGCAAACATCTACTGTCAGAGAGAGATCCATGAAGCACAGCAGTTTAAGACCCTCCCTTTTGTAGCTCCCAGACTGTGAAAGGGACTGAAGTAAAACAGGCATTGATTTACACTGTGGCCATTTGCTTGATAAATGTACGTTTTTTCCATTATGTGGACTGTGGCTGCAAGCATATCACATGCCAGCAGAGTTCATCAAGGGAGGGCACCAACAGTTCATCTTGCTATTAAACCACAATGTAAAGCAAAAGCTACCCTGAAAATCTGTACTACGTTGCCAACTAGATCCGAACTTGGCTCTCTTAATTCTAGCACTGGAATCTGGAGCAGCCTGTCTGTTCTTGGTGCTAAGCTTCCTATTGCTTAGAGACCTGGAGACGCTGAAAGAGTGAGACAGATAAAACTCTATGAAGTTCAACAAAGATGAGTGCAAGGTCTTGCACCTCAGATGACATGACTAAATGCTCAGTACAGGCTATGATCTGTGTGGCAGGGGAGCAGCATTGCTGAAAAGGATCTGTGGGTACTGGTGGACAACAAGCTGAATGGGAGTCAGCAGCGTGTTGCTGCACCAGTGAAGGCAAATCAGATCTTGGGCTGCATCCACAGGGACATTATTAGGGGAGACATGATCATCCCCTTCTACTTAGTGCTTGTAAGGGGCCAGGTGGCACAGTAGAGGCTGGTGTTGGCATGTGCCAGGGGAAGGTGGTGCAGCATGCCAAAACCAGCCATTGCAGCCCATCCCCACAGTCACCAACTGGAAACAGTGGAAACGGGAGGTGTGGTGGCATGTTATCTCCATTCCTATGGGAGGGGAATTGTGCCAGCCAGAAAATTTCCTGGAGAGCAGATCTGTGCAGGTAGAGGCACCAAGGAGAGTCCTCCCTGGGAAACAAATGAACCTGTGATCCTTGTCAAAATTAAATATACTGGGGTTCTACCTTTGATTCTACAATGTTAAATATCCCAGTATGAATCTTCTCCCTTTTCCCACGTGTGGCCTCCACTTGGTATTCTTACATATCTCTCCCCCGTAGTGTCTCTTCTCTTGTAGATAGCCTTTCAGAAGAAAATGGTTTAGGTCAGAAGTTAGAAATAATATTTTCTATTTAATGTAAATACTTAGGTTATAGTTCCATCTTTTTCCATTCAACTTTTTTTTTCTAAATGCTCTTAAACTAATGCATTTAACCTCATGCTATTAAATGCTAACCTAATGCACTCATGCTACTAAACCTCCTTTTGTTTTTTTTCTGGTAAAATTTCTCATAATCTTTTTTTGGGTTGAATTCTATCTTTTGTGTACTGGAAGTGATGTCATCACTTAGGTTGCTCCAAAGCAGATATTTACTAATTTTAGGACATACTAGATAAATTCAAATTCAAGTTTTTAGATCAATATGCTTGCAAACAAGATGTGGAGGGTAGGGTTAAATTACCACCACCTTGAGAGAAGCAGTAATTAAAAGTTATCACCAGGTATCAGGAATGTTCATATTATGTGCTTTGGAAGGTTGTCATTCAGGTACATCTCAGTTATTAAAAACTTGCTGAATAATAAAAAAAAGAGACAGCCATGGAATTTGTCAGTTACGATCAGGATAGCTGTTCCATGATTTTTTTTAATGAATATGAAAGTGGGACATAAAATATATTGTAAAAAGATAACCATAAAAATGCCTTCATTCATAATAGTCTGAACATCAGATGTACCCATAAAGGCATGCCATTTTATCCAGTCTTGTCCCTTCTTCTTTTTTACACAAAAATAACTATAAAATTAAGTCTCTACCAGTAACAAATTCCATCGTGGCTATACTTTGAACTTAAAATAGTAGCACTATTGATTATCAAAACAATGCCTTAACATAAAGACATGGAATTGCAGGCACCTATTTGATTATGAGTATTGGTTTTGAATATTCTTTGTCAAGTGAATTTGCTATATCCCCACTAACCTTCGTGCACAGTGAAGTCCCCTAATAACATGAAATTGTTTTTGCATTACTTACGTAGTATTTGTTGAGCACTTGAAAAATAATCAAGACTGCTTTTAAATTTGAAAGGTATTTAAACAGCAAATGCGTAGGGCAATATAATTTCTGCTGAATTGGTTCCATTACTTTGTTTAGGCAGCATAAACCACTCAGCCTCTGGCAGCATCTGTCCAGCTGGGAATATCCATAATGAAAGGGAAATTTCAGCTGGCATGTAGCTTATTTACCCTCCTTCTCTACCAATCAGTCACACCGAAGCAGACATGTGAAGCATGGAGGGACAGAAGAGTGCAGCTGCATGGTGCTCATTTGCATTTGGTGTTAGGTACCACTGGGGGAGCTTTAC
This sequence comes from Neopsephotus bourkii, assembly GCF_033783945.1. Taxonomy (NCBI): domain Eukaryota; kingdom Metazoa; phylum Chordata; class Aves; order Psittaciformes; family Psittacidae; genus Neopsephotus; species Neopsephotus bourkii. Next base: position 741,815 of record NW_026901152.1, on the reverse strand, counting down.
CAACAGAAGCTGGGAAAAGTGACAATCATCAGGCCTTGAAAATATCACCACAAAAGGGTCTGGATTTTTAATTTTGAAAAGGTACCCTCTGAGGGTACAAGTTCTTCCTGGGCCAATTCACAGCCCTCCAACTCCAGTCCTGCCCCTGACTGGAGAGCACTCAGGACTGAGTTCCTGCCCAGTGAGTGAAGCAGGGGGTGTCCCCAGGTGTGAGCCCACACCACAGACCATTGCAAGCTAGCCTGGACTGTTACCAGGGGGCTGGTGGCTTGTGCTGCTTGTGCACTTTCCACCATCCAGCGGGGAGTCAGAAGAAAGGCTGGACAGCTCCTTCCTACTGCTTGCCGGAGGGGGGAAGACTTCTAGAGGGAGAATGTCTTTGAGGACAAATAGTGCAAATAGTGTTGGGAACTCCAGCAGAGCAGACAGCATTCTACAGTTTTGCAGGATGCTCCAGTGAGAACAGCAACCTGCAGCTTCACTACTGACACTGTTCTCTCTTGTCCACAGCTGCCAGCATATCAAACTGTTACCCCTACCTTCTGCATGATCTAGGTGCCATCTAGCACAAGGCACCATCTGGTACTGCATATGATCCATCAGATTTGCAGCCATCTATTCAAATTATCAGGTGGCGTTATCATTTGGAAGCCATAAAGTTGTGACCACCTTGTATGGAGTAGATTGCTTCTTACTTTTTTCGGTGCCATAAGCTTCCAGCAAGAGCATTTGTGACATGGAATCACATGTTGGAGTATTAAAATATCCATTTTTTATCCCAAAAGCTGAAGTCTTGAGTCTTAATCTGAAACATAATTAAAGCTCTTTTCTGCATCTGTAGGAGCCAAGAACAGCAGTAGCAACAAAAAAGATGAGCTTCCTGTTGAACTCAAAGTTTTTAAAATGTTTCTCCTTTTACAGCACACACAGGAAAATGAAAAGCTGTCAGTGTCCTCTCTTTGGCCCATGTCCTAGCACTGAGCTTTGTCCTTGGCAGAGGTAGATTCTTAGAATAACTGGACATGCACTTCCCCCATATCAGCTGAACATGGTGGCTTCTGCCTGCACAGCCGTGTCTTCTTCCAGATGTCAAGTCAAGAGGAAGTCTACCTGTGGTTAGTAGAATCATGTGAGAATCTTAAACCAATTGCTATTCTTCTAGCATGTCCAGAGGTGAACTTCTGAACAATTAAGAATTACTCAGCATCTTTTAAATGCTGTTTTATCTTAAAATCCAGGTTTTGTTGCTACCAAGAGACTTGGACACTGGTTGCCTGAGCTGCAGTTCTTTCAGCAGTTACTGCTGGCAGTATTTGTTCTTAAGTGGTGATTCATTGTTTACTTCCTTTGACATTTCACTTTGTAAGAATAGTCAAGGTAAGGTGTTCATATAATCACATAGATGATACACGTTTTCTCACAGCAAGTTCACTGCCTTCTACCCTGATGTGTTTACTATGTGTCATAAACATTAGAAATAATTTTCAGGGAAACCCAAAACCTAGGGAGAAAAAACAACACTATAAAAGGTATTGATGGAAAACAAATATAATGATTACTTTACAGTGACTGCTAGCATCTGAACTACCAAGCTATAAAATAATATTCATTGTTGTTCTGCCACTGTTTTCTCCTCAAACTTGTTGGTAAAGGGTGAGGTTTGTCATTTTGCTCAAGTAAATTTTGCCTGATGTCTGTACCTCCATCTGTGAAAATTCAGTGATGTTATCTTAGGAAAACAGGAGCAGATGGAAAACCTTTTAGCTCCATACCTACTGAGCACAAGATAAAAAGAAAGGCCATGGTGCATTTTCAGTAAAGCAGATGATTACACATAGAACATTCCTTTTCTGTCTGGGAAGCCATGTAATTTACAGAGCAATCTGGACTTCTTTGGTCAGCTGGTTACAAAAATAAATTTTCATTTCTGTTGCCACTTATTCTTCTTCTAGACAATTCAGAGAGTCCTTGATCATCAAAGATAATCTCTGCTCCATTACATATTAAAGCTGTAAATTGTTGCACCTGAAATTGATGAACTCTTGGGTTATTATGCTATAGGAATTGTATGCAGCTGTTCTTCCCCCAAGTGATTCATTGCTACATGTGAGGAATGCATCCTACATTGCACAGTAGCTGAATGAGTTCCCTGTTTGCCATCCAACTTTCTAACATTTCAAAAAAAAGCCCAACAAAATTTAACAATTATTCTACATCAAAATTAGGCCAGAGTGCCAATAAACTCATAAGTTATCACTGAAGTGCTTTCAGTAAGCGGCCTATTGGAGATCTTCTGGTGGGATTCCACAGCTGTATCAATTATTGCAAATAAAAGAACGTTCTAAAAAAAAAAAATAAAAAATTCAGAATGTGTTCAGACACTGAAACAGGGGGTGATAAATGTTTTACATGTGGCACAATAAGTTTAAACCTTCTGCAGAGTATATCTCAAGCATTAAAGTGGGAAAAGTTTCTGTTCTTTTTGCAGCTCTTCCATAGGCATCCTTTGGGACCTTGGACAAGGTACAAGGAAAAGTGAAAGTGTACCCATTAGACTTGTCAGTTGTTCTATTCAGAAGGATGAGGGTTGCCTAATCCAAACATCTTGTGCTGTTAAAATAGCGGTGCTGTTATACAATAGCTTAAGATCACTTAAGATTGTGCTGCTTTTGAAAAAGGCAACCTACCCTTCCACTGTTCCTATCTCTTCACCTCCGTCTCTGCCTTCCTACTGCCATGACATAGTCCAGGTGAAAGCTGACACTGAGGACAAATTAAATGAGTGCTTCTAGGCCTATGAAATGAGCTAGTTCACTTAAGGTCTGGGATGACTCGGTGCAACAAAAAAGAGGTTATGGGAATATATGCACAAAGCATAGAGGGAACAGTGGGCTTTGGATTCATAAGACAGGAAGAACCTAAATTGGCTCCAGGTGACTGTGAAACCACACATTCATATTTCTTAGAATTTATGTATTTTTTCAACTATTGTTTTTTATCAGCACAGTGATGCAAAAAAAAGTAAATTCAGCTGCTATGTTTTATTTGGTTTGGGGAGCTGTAATGTCTTATGTCAGTAAAGGTTGTAATAAGAGTGTTTGCAGATATTGCTTTACCAGCAGCCTGCTTCTTGGCTGCACTGTACTTCATTGGGCTCTTACAAGCTGTGCTGACAGGTACGAAAACATACTGCTCTGTGCCCCAGTTCTCCTCTGTTGAAACAGAAATGACTCCTCTCCACCTTATGGGAACTCTGAGAAAATTAACAGTTCAAGCAACTGATGGTTTGAGATACTGTAGTAATGACAGCTATATAACATTTCAGTTTCACTTTACATTTAAACCGCAGGCTGATCTGGATAATGGCAATTCTTCTGGTTGGTCTCTTCCCCACATGCTCATTCCACACTTTCTTTGCACCACTCTGGGGTTCCCACCAGTGCAGGGTAGCCTTGCCTGCCCCATCAGCAGGAGGCACTCCACAATCCCTGCTGAAGCAACTTCTGCCATTTCAATCTCTGATTCCCTCAGGTCTTTTGCAGGTGTCTCTCTGACTTGCCTGTAATTATTCTTCCTTTCTATTCATACGCTTTCTCCCAAATCTTAGCAATGTTAGTGTGTCTCTTTAGCTAATTAAGTGGAAACTTTCTTACTTTTGGATTATGGAAAAGTTTGTCTAAATTTTTATGATATCTTTAGAATGGGTTGACTAAAAATGTGTTACCTTGATCATCTGGCCTAAAAAGGGCCAAATAATTAATGCTGCCTATAGAAAGCTATCTGTAATGAACTTTTCCAAACCCAAGTACTCTATCTTGTATGAAAGGGCTTTCTAAATTTCACTTACAGTATCTTGGTGTGTTTTAACTGATGCAATAGGTTTTAGGTAGATCTTAATAAAAATACCTACCTGTAGTATACCAGCATGGCTTATATAGACTTCATTACACACAGTTTCATAAAGCGTAAGATGTGAATGCATACTTAAACTGAAACTCACCCTTAGTTTCAATATCACTGGTACTTTAACATATTGTTTGAGTAGTTGGATTTCAAACTCTGGGTCTTCAGCAATTTTATTATTTTTTCTGTTGGGATATCTGGGAGCATCAGAGAATAAGCAGACTTCTCTTTATAGCTTGGTCTGAGAGGGAACAACTCTTATGTCTACATATTGGCTCTGCTGCTGGAAGAAAAGGCATCCTGGAAGAAGAGGCTGCTGGAAGAAGAGGCTCTACCTGGAGCTTACTTGCTTATCTAGTTCTCTGAAAACTGTCTGCCCATCTTATACTGATAGAACATATAGAATTAATATATGCTAATTCTGATAGCCATGAATATTACTATACATGTATGATTGCAATACCCAGTAATATATACAGTTACATAATGGTAAACTTAAAAAAAAAAGTGTTATGTCTATGAAGATTTTATCAAAAGCACTACCTATTTTGATCTTGCTGTGCAGCAGGCCTTATCCAATTCCGTAACTGTTTTCTTTGCTTCTTTTAACTCTATTCAGAAAATTAATAAATGTCAAAAATGCATTTACAAATGTAAGAGAAGCCTTTGTTACTTGCTTTGGCTTCACAGTGAAAAACCCATCACTCGTTTCCTGGCAAAAAAAGAGTAAGTCATAGGAAAACTGCTTCTGAGGCTCTTGTTAGAGCTTGTTCAAAGAATATCCAAGGACAGAGCTGAGAGGAGAGGCACATACAGGATCTGCAGCCATCATCATCCTTCATAGTTTTGAGCATGTAAGGATTTACTCATAGATTTTAACTCTTGCAAAAATATGATCATATAGATAGCATAAACTCATTGCCATAATTTAAATCAGTCATGTTCTGGTATACAGATAATCTCCCTCTGGTATCCCATTTTTTATTAGGAACAGTAGGAAGCACTAGGAATTTCTACCCGCACATTAACTTGTAACAAAATATCTTGTTTTTCCTCTTATGCCATCATTCCTTCTTCAGTACAACTGAGTCCTTCACAATCCTCAAGGTGCTGTTTTGCACAGAAAAAAAATAGAATTAGTCATGGACATCTGCTTTTTATTATATTAATGTAGAAATAGGTAGTCTAGTATGATAAAAGAAAAACAGCCAGTTTGAACCTTGACAGCAAAAGAGGCATAAGACAGCTGAGCATTCCTCAAATTTAAATACTCATGTTGGTAAAGCAATATCGAATGCTTTCACAGAAAAAGCTACTGCACTGAAATTGAAACTGTGACCTGTCCTTTTAATTCCTGTATTATCGCTGCTATTAATATCCATTACTTCCCAGAAGGGAAAAGAAAAAAAAAAAAAGAAAAAGCCATATTCACTTGTACTGAGCTTTATCTGGAGAGAAAGAAAAAGGATTCTTGCTATAATTCCTCATTCTACTTTCCAGTAGCACTTTCCTCACTCTCGTTTTCCTGCCTTCTGACAGATACTAAATATCTAGAGTGGAAAATATCAGTCAGCTTTCAGATACCATACACCCTGTAAGACTTCCTCCATTTTCTTAAGTAAGAGTAAGAAGTAAATGAATGCTGTCCTTGTTTCAGCTGGGATAAAGTTAATTTCTGGCCCAAATCAGGCCAAATGCATATAAACATTTACATGGATAAGTTTTACAGTACCTTCACTTCCTGGGTGTGCTTACCACAAAACTAACAGAACTGAGAGAGAATATTACTTTCTTTGTTGTTTTTTTTTCTTTTGGGGGGCGGGGGTTGTTTGGTTTTTAGCACAGTCAAAGCACAAGAGAAGGTGAATCCTGAAAAACACAGTCCAAGTGGAAAAGAGTAGGTCATAGTTATACATCTCTTCTTTCTCATTCTTACTGTTGTTTAAGGCTAAGTAGCTCTGTGGCAAATGATAAGCTTTTCTTGTCAGTTTCACACCATGCATTAAAATAATAAAAATAATAAGAAAAATAACCTAATACTGATTGCAGAAAGCAATAAACCCCAAACTGTCTTGCATGAGTTGAGAACACAGTGTTGATGCAAGTTTTTCTAAATTATGTACATTGTTCTTAGAAAAGAAGCTAAGCTTTATAAAAATAGCCTTATAGCCTCAATCACTCCCCTATTCAACTTTCTCTGGATATACAAAAAAGATGAAAGATTTTATTTTATGCTCAGTGGTGCAAAAGTAAATTCAAGGAACAAAACTCACCAAGCAATAAAAATTGTGACAGTAATAGTAATATGTTAATTTGTTCTGAAATATTGTGTACAAGATCAAATGAAGGCAAATTTTAAGACTTAAGATGACAGGTGAATAGATTAAAAGCAACACTTCCGTTTCTTTATTCCTCAAGAATTTTGCTCTGATTTTAAATCAATAGAATTTTTTTTTCTATTTTTCTTTTTCATTGACTTCATTAGCACCAAAACTTCATATTTTGTTTTAAATGTTAGAATGCAACCAAGTAAATTGCACTTTATGATGAATATAATAATTTTTCATAGAGACCTGAGAAAGAGGTATTCAACATTAATTTCAACTGAAGTGCTATTTATTTAACATAGGTGCAGAGCCAACAATGACATTTCCTTAAGGGGTGAATCTCAGCAGAAAACTTTAGCAACTTCTCTTCTTAGAGACTTTAATAAAAAGGCTGGGTTTTGTAGCATCTGAAAAATTATTTACTTACATTCTTAGCCTAGGATAGTCAAACTGGAAAAAAAAAACAACAACAAGTCTGCATCACTCCTTCATCTCAGTTTATTTTGAAAATTACAGCACAGGAACTTTTGGATTGTTGTACTAATTTCACATGGTGACTTTTCCTTAAATTGTTTTGGAAACTGTGAATAGCTTAAGTGTGGCAGCACTTCAGACTCCATGCCATTTGTTTACAAATCTTCCAGACACTGGTGGGTCTTAAGCACAGCTTCATTTTGCTTCCACTTTTTTGGGGAACTACATGCTGTATTAGGTTTCCAAAAGGAACAACTTCAAACTTTTCTTTCAAAACCTGTGAGTGAGAGCTGGCCATTTTTTTTGTAAAAAACCTGAATTTCCCTTTTCAGTTGTTTAAAAGAGAATTTCTGTCCCATAACTTAACTTCTTTAATTCCTGGATGAACCAAATTTTTTTTTTTCAGCTTTCCTAGATCCTCATTTTCTCCTTGGAACATCAAAACCTTCAGCATGATTCATTTGACAAATTCACAGAAGTAGTTTCTAAATTGCAGAGTGATTTCAAATACTAAACAATTTCCTAGAAAATTTAAATCTTTAGATGATATTTTTGCAATTTACCCCCTCGGGTCTAATACTTATATTTTGCTTCAGCTTATTTCTTAACATTCACTAGAATCTGCTAGTGTTGTTTTTGGGGGGTTTTTGTTTTGTTTTTATTTATTTTACATTTTTCTGTGCTCTATCAGCGTTTCCTAATCACGTAGGCTAATGGAGACATTCTTTATCCTGCTATTGCAACACATGGGTTTCCTGCAAAGTTGCTTGTAAGTATAGCCAAAATAAGTATAGGCAAACTATACTTTCCAGGTTATATAGATTAGCACTTCGAATTAGTAAACGCTTAATGCAACTAGTAAGTCAAAATTTGCTACACTTACTAAAGGGAATTTGAATTATTTAGTATGCTAAAAATTTACTTGCTACATGCCACTCTGAGATAAAAACAAGTGCTTAAATTAAAATTAACATTTCAAGAGTAGCCATGTGATAAAGAGAGTGGGATATGCAGGGAATTAAGTGGGATATTTCATTTCAGACACTCAAGTTACAGCATTTCAGATGATATATAACATACAATTAATACATTAGTTTTCATTTGTTTCCTTGTGAAGCAATCAACGTATCACTCTCACCGGACAGTAATGGCTAGCTAGTGATCTGTGTTTGGAAGGCACTTAGTTATCCTCAGTCCTGTTTGTGTTTTCTGCAACCTTCTGTAGTATATCACCAGCAGTGAGGAGCTCCTCAGAATATTGCAAACTCCATCATTTTCTTCCTGAAAAGAAAGAATACTGTTCCACACTCAGCATTTTAACTTAATCCAAAATGGTGATGAGAGTCTATGACAATCGCAACTGCAGACAAAAACTAGACAAAAAGGCTAAACTTCATCTAAGGCTAAACTTTAATTCTGAAATTAATGTTAAACTTTAAAATTCATAAAATTACTTTTAAAACTTACAAGTATTTTATGTCCAAATTCTGCTTCATTTTTATAGCCATTCATTCAAAATGTGAGTTTTCTGAAGGAAGGAATGCCACTCAAAAGTACAAAGGATATGTATGGTGTTTAATTTCCACAAGTGTGAGGAAATCTAAACTCCACATTGCCCAAATATCTACCAAGAAATACTGAGTTGTACCATCATTTCCTACATTTGTCACATGTTCCAGGCATGCTGAAAACAATATATTCTGACCTCTGTGGCCATAAAATTGTGATTTATTAGGACATTTTGTTAGATATTACTTTGCCTGTAAAATAAACTCTTTGCCTGTAAGAGAGCTGGCTAACCCTACAAGACAAATAGTTTAAAAAACAGAAGAGCTCCCACCCCTTTAGGAGAAGGACATGTGGAATTAACATGTGTCCTGGTTTAAACTCAGTCAGCCACACAGCTCACTCTCTCACTCCCCTTCCCATCTTCCTCCCACCCACTCCCAGAGGGATGGGGAGGAGAATCGAAAGAATGGAACTCCCACGGGTTGAGATAAGAACAGTCCAGTAACTAAGGTATAACACAAACCCACTGCCGCTACCACCAATAATAGTAATGATAAGGGAAATAACAAGGGAAGAAAATACAACCACTCACCACTCACTGACTGATACCCAGCCCTACCCGAGCAGTGATCTAACCCTTCTGGGTAACTGCCCCCAGTTTATATACTGGGCATGACGTGCTGTGGTATGGAATCCCGCTTTAGTTAGTTTGGGTCAGGTATCCTCTCTCTGCTTCCTCTCGGCTTCCCCTCCTCCCTGGCAGAGCATGAGACTCAGAAAGTCCTTGGTCAGAGTAAACATTACTGAGCAGCAACTAAAAACATCGGTGTGATCAGCGCTGTTCCCAGGCTGAAAGTCAAAACCACAGCACTGCACCAGCTACTAAGAAGGAGAAAAATGACTGCTGAACCCAGGAGAACATGTAACTTTTTCTTCCTCTCTCATTCTATGTCTGCAGATCTTGATCACAGCCTGGAGGAGAGTAGAGTGAGCACACTGCTGCAGATCCATTGTGGCTAAATCAAGTAACTCTGCATTAACTCTGAGTATCTCTGGCGGGTATTTCACCCCTCTATCCTTTTTGCACCTGCAGTCTCATACATCCTAATACTCTGGTGCTGGGGCACTCCTTTAGTGTCAGTCAGTCAGGTTAGCTGGCAAAATAGAGACTGACTGATCTGCAGCACTTTTGGGATTGACTGTCATTCTGGTGATGAGGTATCTCAAGGCCACACAGGGTCTTTCTCTTCCTCCATGGAGATACCTATTCCATGAAATGGGATTCAGATGTAATGAGGCAATAGGCCTGAATTAATCTTCACAGCTTGCATCACAATGCTCATGTGATTAAACTGAGTAAATCATTCCTCTCCCCGTTGCTGTCTCATCCCCAAAATACTGGAGATAGTGCAAAAGAAAAGGTACTAGAATATCATGTCTGGTACTATTAAACTTCAAGGAGCTAGAAATCCTTTGAACTTTAGGAAGATTATGAAGCTTGCATGTTTGGGGATGTTGAAAGGATAAACTGTGCTCTTTTTTTCCCCTTAAGTGACAACTGGTTAAGCTACTGTAGAGGATTGCTTAGCCTTCTTGTTACTTAAGTCACCTTCCAAAAAATTGTGTGTCTTGATACTGCTTCCATTTGCTGCTATTCTAATGAGGATAATATGTGTGGAACTGTAATTAAAGAGTGTCTTGAAATGAGCAGTATAATGCCTTTCCTAAACAATAACTTAAGCAGATCTGCATGATTCATGAGAAGTATTCTCAAATATATGTCTTTCTATACTGATAAATGCAAATGTTTAGATACACACTCAGCAGTATGCATGAAAGCAGCCCAATTGATTTCAGAACACAATTTTAAATATGTATGCAAGTATTTGCAGAGATTGGATTGCTGTAGGGATAAGCTCTAGTTGTTTGTAAGGTAACCCTTTTCATAAAGTTCAGCCAGCAAAATGTGCGTGTCAATTTTCTACCTTTAAAAATGACAGTGCCAAGCTGGAGGCTCATCTTGACAGTTTAACTTAGGCAGTACTTAGAAATCAGTACTTAGAAATGTTATTGTCCTTCTCACAGGAGAGAAAGGAATGGCAAAAAAACCCACCACAACTGGGAAACATTTCACAGTATTAATTTTAGAGGTAGAATAATGGTCATTAGATCCTCCTAATTAACTTATAACTTGATTAGGAGAAAATCAGGTGACCCAGTTTAGGCAGGGTACTTTGTTAATTTCTTGGAGACATATTTATACAAAAGTTTCTTACTATCATTTCGACAAGATAAAAAGCTTTTAAAGTGTAGTAAGTGTAATTCATATTCACTTGAAAGTTTTTGTACTGTCACTTGATTGCAAACCATTTTTACTGCAAATAAGATAGGTACCTCAGATTCTTATTTGAGGTTGGAAAGAAAATGGTCTGAAAGTTTGTTTTCTGATAACAACACTGATACATGTATGTATTCCTCTGATGGCAAACTATCCTGAGAATTAACCTTTTGAACTATGTGTCAGCATCCATAGAACTTGCTTTTATCTGGTCATAGTGTCTAACTGCAATCCCATGCAAAGATGGCTTTCTACTCCATAATGCTGAGGTATGGGTCAACAGAAGTCAAGAAATGATCCTGTAAAACAGCCGCCTTTGTTATAGTTGTAGTCATTTATTAGTAGTACTGGGCTCATACTACAAATAATCCTCATTAGAACTGGGGTAATTTTCTTCTGCTATTTTTGGAAAGAATGCTTATTTGAAAGTTTAACAATGTGCAGGGTAAGCCTCATGCTGCATTAAGTAGTTTCTCTTTGTCCTGTAAGGAAAGTTCAGTGGCTAATTTATCATAATATATTGTACCCTATAAAAAAATGCTATGTGCTTTTTGAACTGCTCAAGGGTATCAAGACCGGCTTTCTGAAGTTTCTTCCAGGCTCTACAGTATTTTGTGAAATGCCCCTTGAAATGTGTATTGACAAGAATTTTCAGTCCAGTACAAGGGAAAAGACAGCTGCTAGTATATTCTAGGAAAGCTGGAATCACCCTGTTTGTTTTGGCATTTTTTTTTTCAAATGTCATCTTCCTCTTTGTTTAGTAGGCAGTGCTCTTGTGGCATCGTAAAACCTAAGTAAAAGTGAGACTGCATAAACTGTTGAGCAATGTTTTTGATATTTTGTTTTGTAGACAATAGACTACAGATATTTGCTTTACATGTTTATGTGCTTTGTGTAAACAAGAATGCTACCAATTTAAATAGTTTATGTTTTTATACTTGTTTAAAATCTACACTGAAGTAAATATTCATTTAGAAATTCTTGCAGTAGCTTTAATAAGATTTATTTGGGTTTAGTTTGTACAAATGTAAACAGCAGCTAATATGCGTGATTATATACGTGTCTATATAGATTTCCTGAGACAATTTGAAGCTAAACTGCTAAAACTGTTTTGCCACATAAATCACATTCTATTCCAAGGTGAAGAAATCATTATAGTTAGAGGGATTTGAGTAGCAAAATAAAACTAACTTCTTGCAAACCTGACACTTACTCCAGTGAAAATGCATCCCTACATGGGGAATTGATGAGGAAACAGTGCAGGAGTATTATGCCTGTGGGATTGGGCAGTGAGCCCTGTGCTCCTGCTGCCTGAAGGAGTCCTAAAAAGTGGCTGGTAATAAAATAGGGAATGCTCTTGAGGGGGAGTATAAGGATGGAATGTGATTTGCTTTTTCATCCTTATCTAAATGTAGTGTCAGTCCAGGCACTAAGAGAGTGGTTTACCTTAAGAAAGAGAGCTTTAACAGCAATTTGGACTGCTCTGTCAAGCCTGTGACCAAGCAAATCTTCTCTCCACAGTAGAGTAAGCTGCAATGCTAGCAGTGCTGATTGAGGATTGAAGGATTATTCTGGATGATAGGTCACCCTCACTTTCACTGCTTCATGTTGTGGATAAAACTCTGGTTTAAAGAAAGTTACCTGGTGGCCAAATATTTGATAATGTACATAGAGTGAAAAGCACCAGTTAGTTGGACATAAGAAAGTCAGATAATGCCAAGGAAAAGATTTGTTTGTGCGTTTTATTTGTTTTCCTGTACCTTGTGCACTGGAGCTTCTTGAGATCTTACTAGTGGAGTGACTTTTATTCTTCTTCCTCTGTCCATGACATAGCCACAGCTGAAAAGGAAGGGTAGACAGGATTTAAAAAATAAGCATGTCTCTGGAGAGGATTTCTTTTTGCCTTTAAATAAGTTGCACTGTAATCTGCCTTAGCAGCAGAACTACCTGTATCACTTCCCTGTGACAATTTCCAGCACTGTAAGTGTACTTTCCAGTTTGATGAAATGTTGGAGATTAAGGAAGTACAAAATAAACAGAAAAAAGATTTTGAGATTTGCATTAAACTTCATAACTGCATTACCCAAATAACTTTCACTTGCTCAGTGATTAAATATCACGTATTTAAATAGCATTTAAAATTCCCGTTAACACTGTTAAGATGTATAAACTTAAGGCAAGTCACCATTCCTGTCATCAAGCTGGATGTAGAGTTTGTCAACCAGGCAGTGCACACTTCAGGAGGGACAGACCTAGGTACAGTAGCCACTCTGGTGGCCTTTGCTTCCCTTCACCATCTGCCACCCCATCCATTACCTTTTTCACTCCTTCCAGTCACCCTGCTTAGAAGCATCCTGTGTGCCTCTGTGTTCAGGGCCCTCATGTACAGGTCTATGCCAGTTATAGCTGCCACCTCCACAAGCACTTTATAGCACCCTGGGAACCCAGAGTGCTGCAGTGAGGAAGTTGAAACAAGTTCACAGTCAGGCTCAGTAAATGGAAGGGAGACTTGGAGCTCATGAGACAAAAGATTTCACACTCCTTACATCACGCTTGATCCTTGGGCAAATGTGGTTTGAATTCTTCTTTCTTGAAGGCAATAATCTGCTTTACCCACTCTTAGCTAGGTAAAAAAAAGGCTGGATGGCTGGTCCCAAAGAGTTGTGGTGAAAGGTGTTAAATCTGGCATGCAGCTGGTTACAAGAAGTGTTCCTCAGGGCTCAGTAGTGGGAGCCAGTTCTGTTTAATGCCTTTGTCAAAGATCTGGACAAGGGAATCATCTATATCCTCAATAAGTTTGCAAATGACACCAAGTTGACTGGGAGTGTTGATCTGCTGAAGGATAGGAAGGCTCTACAGAGGGATCTGGACAGGCTGGATTGATGGCCCAAGGCCAATTTTGTGAGGTTCAACAAGGCTCAGTGCGTGGTCCTTCACTTTGGCCTGCAACCCCACAGCAACACAACATTCAACAGCTTGGGGAGCTCTGGCTGGAAATCTTTCCAGCATAAAAGGCTGGGGGTGTTGGTTGACAGCTGGATGAACATGAGCCAGCTTGTGCCCAGGTAGCTACAAAGGCAAACAGCATCCTGGCTTGTATCAGAAATAGTGTGGCCAGCAGGACCATGGAAGTGATCATCCCCCTGTACTCTGTACTGGTGATGAAAGACATTGAGGTGCTGAAACATGTTGAAAGAAGAACAATAGAGCCGGTGAAGGGTCTGGAGCACAGGTCTTAAGAGGAACAGCTGAGGGAACTGGGGCTGTTTAGCCTGGAGAAAAGGAGGCTTGGGGGAGACTTTACTGCTTTCTACAACTGCCTGAAAGGAGGTTGTAGACAGGTGGCTGTCAGGCACTTTTCTCATGTAAAAAGTGATAGGACAAGAGGAAATGGCCTCAATCTGCACCAGGGGAGGTTTAGACTGGATTTTAGAAAAACTTTCTTCCTCAATAGGGTTTTCAAGCATTGGAACAGGCTGCCCAGGGAAGTGGTGGAGTCACATTTTTTTTACTATGCAGCATTTAGAAACATGGTTTAGTGGTAGACTTAGCAGTGTCAGGTTAATGATTGGACTTAATGATCTTAAAGGTCTTTTCCAATTTAAAAGATTCCATGATTCTAGATTCATTTGGGCAGTAATTTCAACAGTTGACCAGAAGCAACTGAAGCATTAAGAACCTCTGAAAAATAAGAGGAAAAAAGAGAGAAGGAACAATATCAGTGGCTCAAAAATGTTAGTCAAACTTATTGCCTTTATTAGATATGTTTCAAGTCATGGCTTTACTAGACTAAAATAAAAAATGAATATAAACTGTGTTTTGAAAAATGAGTTCCAGAAGTATTGTTTGGAAACAGCACATCAACTGTTTCTGGTTTTTCATGAGTCTGGGAGAAAGGTCATTGTTCTGAAATGTAGCCAGGTGAGTAGCTCGCAGGTTAGACTAATGGAGAATAGAAGAAACTTTTTACTGTTTCAGTCAAGTGAGAAGAAGCTGGACTTTTCTACTCAGTGAGAGGCAGCACATTACTGGTGGTCTGAGAAGGGGTCTGGCCATGGAAAAGAGCAGTCTGGGGAGTTTTTCAGGTACGTGCACTTCACAGCATGAGTGCTCATCTTATATATATTCCATTAACTCTTTTGTAGACATATGATATAGTGAGTAATTTACTAAGTGAAAAGGCTGCTTTGCAGCCTGTCAGGTATGGCTTCTTGTTGTGTGATGGCAAGTGTGGCACAAAGCTGAACATCTTGGTTCTGAGACTGAGTAACTTAGTGACCTGATACAGTACCTTGATGGCAGCCAGGCAGACGGACACTGGCATAGTGCAGGTACATCCATATTGCACTGCAGCTGGACTCAAAAACCCATGTCCTGTTCCTCTTCATTCCAGTTTTATTACTGAGAGGGGCAACTGATGTGCCAAAATGGAGTCGGAGTACACAGTGGTGTGGCTGATCAAGAATGAAGACCTAGACGTGAGGCTCAGTTCCTCACTATGACAGGGCAGCTAGACCAGTACCCAGAGAAGTCTCTGCAGTGATTGGAGGGACACTGGCATCTCTGAGCAATTCAGAGCAGAAACTCATATACACAGAACAGGGCAGGTACTTTAAAACTATGCAGTGTGAATACCTCCATTTATTTTAAGTGCCATTAGCACCATACACTGTTCCAGCACCTTCTGTTCTAAATAGCATTACAGGTGTTGAGTTAATTTCTGCTTTCTCTAGCGCAGAAGCCTATGCATATCTTTTGCTTGGAAGCACAAGCCTCATTTAACAATCTCCTCATCAAGGAGAAACTCAGGGAGCCTCCAGGGGCAGCAAATGAGCCTTATCTTTCAAGACTATTGACACCTAGATTTGTTTGAACCCTGCTTAGTGGGTTCTGGGATTTCCAGCTATTCTGCAGCCTAGATAACTTCACCTGTGGCAGTGGTACTTCTCTTGGTGTCTGCCCCTAACTTTGCAGCTACATGTGGAAGTAATTTAGTGAGTGCTAAGGTTCTGGATATCCAGAAAGCCCAAGAGATTACCTATGGAAAAGCATCACTGGTACACATGCTTTCTCAAAAATGTTTTCAAGGTATGTGAGGTGGATTCAAAGCATGTTCAGCTCTTATATGCACCTGGAAGTTGTTTGGGAGCTACTTGTATGGCTGTAATTGCTACATGGAGCCAGAAAATACCTAGCCTGAGGCTGACACCAAGGAGCTGTTTTCTGGAGCAGTATTCTGCCACCAATCCAGGGCTATTGCTAAAACACACAGCTAGAAAATATGGAATAAAAGTACCATTTCAAGCAGTTTTTCTCTTGGAAAGCTGTTCTTTGAAGCTCCCATTGTTTTCACCACTGGCCACACATTGCAACTCTTGTGTCTCATGTTATCCTCTATTTTGTTATTCTAATGCTGCTATATGTAACGCTGGATTATCAAGTTAATTGTTGAAATTGTACATACTTGTTTTTAAGTCAGGATTAGGAAGACCCCTAGAAAATTAACACAGAGAGGCAGTCTGGATGATAGGGATATGTGGTTGGGAGTAAAGGCATCCGAAAAAATTAGCACAGGGGCTAACCTGAATAGCTTTCTTCTGTGTTTATTGTGGGATTATTGTACTTTAAAAAGAAGTTATACATTTGGATGAACTATTCCTGCTGTGGCAAAATACTGGATAAACCCAACTACATCTAAAGGGCCTGGGCTGAGAAGTTTCTTAATTTAATGATTGCTAAATTCTCATGAAAATGACAAATAAGAAAATTTTAAGTGGCAAAGGCATTTTTGGATTGCTGTAATTGCCTTGAAAAGCCATTAACATTTCACAGTGGCATAAGCAGCGAGTAACAGGAATAGATAAGAGGAATGAAGCAGTCAGCAGAAATAACTAGTAGAAAGGTTCTACCAAGAGTAACTAGTGACAGCATGTGGGATAAGGACAGCTGGCAAGGAAGGGAGCTTTACAAAGAATAAGTAAAGAGACAGTTTCAGCTTCAGTGTGGTCAGTTCCAGTTTAAGTCTAGTGAGGCCTTTAACCCCAGAAGCCCACGCTGGTATTAGCAGATAGGCAGTAGAGCTTCAGGGTGAAAGGTGTTTGGGCTGGTGCACAGCAAATATGCTTTTATTTAGAAGAAATGGAGTAACATGCTCATTATTGAGGCAAAGAGTGAAGCAAACCTTTCATTTCAGTGTTTGTGAGTCTGTATAATCTTAAGTAGCATTCCAAACTATAGCGTAAGACTTCACCATACCAGTTGGGCTTTCTACTCTGATTAGAAATATTTGTATTGCTCAAAACAGTGAAATCATGATGATCTTTACTGCCTTTTCTTCATAAGTGGATGTTAAGCAGATTCTTGTTTTTACAGATTTGAGAAAGTACTCTGAGTTTGTTATAGCTCTTTATCAAGAACTGCAGTTGACCATGCCTATGGTGGCTGAGGCCCAGCCTAATTCCTCTCCTGAATTCTGAGGAGGACAGTACACTCATCCTACACAGTTTACAGCAAAACAAATATATTTCAGTTCTATTTAATCAAACTTCTGGTAAATCTTTCCTAAGTGAAGGATTGATACATAGACCCTTGAAGCATTTACTTATTGTGGCAAAACTGATTAAATACATCAGTCACAGGATTTTGATTCTGATGATAAACACAGCAAAAGGATCACATTCAATAGTGGCAACAAACTGTCCCAAGTGGGGTTAACTGTGATTTGAAGCAATTATCTTTTTTTTCTTTTGTGCTTTCATACTGGTTACAGTCTGCAGGCTTGTGCTTCCAAGTTTTGCTCACATCTTGTAATGAAACCTTTTTACAAGTCCCTATTCTCTTATTAATTTTCTGGAAATCTTTTTATTTAGACTTTCTCATTCGTAAACAAATGAGGAAAATGGTCTCATAGGTGTATCCCCTAAACACCTCTGCATCTGTCACTGTACTTCATTACTTTCTCTTTTTCTTCATCTATGTTGATATAACAAGATTGTAGATGGTAAGTGACCCACATTTCAAAGCTCTTTTCTAAACCAATTACAGATGCATACTGTTCAGATGAAACTGACTCTTTTTCACAGTGTGTTGATGCAGCATTCAGCTCAATGACAAAAGTTGACAGTTTCATTCAGGTCATTTCTAATGCTGTTCAGAAGAAGACAATTAGCTAACAGATTCTTTTTCATTTTTCTATGCAGTTCATTTCTCTTGCATTGTAAATAAAAACGTTCTATATTTATTTCTTGTCATAATAAATCCTGATTTCAAAAAAACTCAGGGACTATAGAGTCTTTATTGTCTAGAAAGATGTGGGGGTTTATGCCAGGTTTAAATAGGTCTGAAGTCATTACTCTATAATTTCAATTATAGCAAAGGAGCCTTGTATCAGTAACACATTTGTGTTTCATTCCTATTCATGTTAAAAACAAATTTATTGTCATTTAGTGTGAACTAAGTAAAACTGAGAGTTTGCCTCAATGAGATTTCCTTACAAAATAACAGGAATAAATGTGAAAGCAAAATGGAATTGCTTGTGCTTTCTCAGCAGTTTAACCTCAAGTACTTGTAAGGTGATTTTTTATTTAGTTTAGTTATAAAATATTTATGCAGAAATACTCATGGAGAAGCAACATTTCATTCAAAGAATGGCTGGCAGTAAGGGGTAAGTTGCACATTAAAAATAAATTAGAACACAATACTCATTATACAAACACTGGCAAAAATAGGAGTGCTAGGACATAATTTTCTGAAAATGCACATCTGCAATAAGCTTCAATGGTGCATATACTAAGTGAGGTTTGTTATTTTTGTACAGCTGCTTATCTGTTATATGCCATTTCTCCCTGTAAGGGGAAGCAAGCTGCTAATTCATTCAAATCATCAGCAACAAATGCAGTCCTCCATGCATTTTTTCTTTGTGTGTTTGTTTTTTCAATCTGAAGTTATCTTTTCTGCTGTGACTCACACCACTCTTATTTACTTACCTTACAGTATTATCAAGGAGTGGTAGTCTAGGATCATAGACCTGTTATGCTGGCTACCCTACCTACAAAAGGACTCCCTCTGATTCAAATGTGAAATCAAAAGCTCTGATCCTGGAAAAGTTTAAAGCTGTACAAAGAGGGAGTCCTGGTTGATGTGAGGCAAGTAAATGTCTTTGATGTTTCAGGATTTGCTGGGAAGATGATGTAAGCCAGAGGGAATAGGAGAAAGTAATATCAAGTGAAAACTAAATACTAATAAGACTTAATCACTCTGTGGCATCATCAGAAAATCAGAAGGTCCCAGGGCCCAGCTGGAGATATAGAATTTCTTTATGAGGGTAGATTTCTTGTTATTGAGCACCTACTGAGGAGTGATCAGACTGAATTTTATCCAGACCTTTTCTTTTTTTTTCCCCAAAAAATAATCCAATTTAAAACCATCCTTCATCTGACTGCATGAACTTTTTTACAAAATCCTTTGGTGAAAAAGTAAATAAAGTACACACGTGTACAAAGACGAAAAGAAAAAGTAAAATAACAGAGTAGCTTTTTCAATTTGTAGTTCCCAAACATAGCAATGACAATTATCTGCATTCATTAGAAAGAACCATGCATATCTTGCAAACAAAAGGGTGGGATACCTTTAACTTGGTAGTACCAAAAATAGGTGAAGGACATAAGAGTTTAGAAAGTCATGTTCAAAGCTACCTATCCTTCCATTACACTTGGTACAGAGGAAATCATCTGGGGATGGTTATAATTTATATAATTATGTATGTATTATAAATAGTCATTAATAATTCTCTGCGTAGACTCAAGCAGATTGGACAAGGTATTCTGAATAACAAGATTGGTCTTGTCTCCCATTTATTATTAATTTTTGTTTGTAAAAACCTTCCAGTAGGTGAATAATGGAGAGATAGACTATATTGACTTTTAGGATTGATGCATATGGTAATTAAGGAAACAAACACTACATGTGACAGTGACAACAGTATCAGTGAGAGGAGAGGTTACAGTGCTTCTCCTTCCTAGGCTCCCAGCTAAGTTGTCACAGCACAGTATTTTGCAGCTTTCCCCACCAGAGGTGTAATCTACCAAGTTATACCTGGTGACCACCTTTGCACCAGAACATGTTTTTACAACTCAGTTGCATGTACTGAGTTTTGTGTGATGCATTAATAATTCCTCCCACGCTTATTCTCTTGGAGTCTTCATTCTGCATTTTTAGGCATCATTGATTTTGTGTCACAAGATGTACTATATAAATTCAAGGAAAAAGAAGAGAGCCATTCAATAATCTTATTCTAATCTTGACAGACCTCATCCATCTGAAATTAAGTATAAGGTCATTTACCCTTTCTTGAGACTGAGTCAAGAATTCTTTGTTTTGCAAAATGCAAAATATTTCAGGCATGGGACTTAGGTTATCCCTAGACAATGATTTTCTTCTCATATCTGTTATATTAAAATGTTCAGAATATTTTTTTCCCAGTAAGCTTATTGCTTAAGGGGAATTGGAAATAGACAACAGCCCATGGTTGTCTGCATCATTGTTAAACTGATGGTTACTTATTCATGAGGCAAACAGAGGAAAAGGTCATATGAGGTATTGTCAACTTGTTATTTCTGAGCCTATGCTCTGATTTAGCTGCAGTACCTCACATGATCTTCTCCGGGGAAACTGAACAATTTACTGTCACGATCATTTTGGAAGGTATATATAGTGGTTAAATTAGGTACTGGGAAAGGTTTTAGTTGACCTGAGAGTTATTTTGTTCAAAATGAACAGTCTTTACTCACTCTGCTAAGATTATTAGTTTGGCTTACTGGAAATATTGGCATTTTTGCTCCCATTTGAAGAGAGTACTTCTCACATGCTTTGCAGTTGACTTGCAGCTCTTGCCTGATCATCTTTTGAGGTCACATAAGATAGTTACTTCCAATCACCCAAACAAGTAACTCCAAAAAAGTTTCTGTCAAATCTTCTTTTCACAATCCCCTGCCCATACTAATTCCAGCTAAAAAGGATCAGGTAGGATAGAATGCAGTACTCTCATGGTGGTCTGGAGGTTCTACTGTAGTAGAAGGAGTTAGAAACTTGTAAGTTGCTAACTGTTGTGGTTAACTCATCTTAGACTACTTAATCAGTTAGTTTGTAGGATTAGAACTTAAAATATAATTAGTTTATTAGTGATTGGTTTGGTATGGAGACTGGAAACCAGATGAGTCCAAGTGTAAGCAGTAGAAAACTAAGGACTAGATATAAACTGTGTTTGGATGAGTTTGGGAGGGGAGTGAGAGATTCATAAGGAGGCCTTTAAAGACAGGACTAACAGCAGGGAGCAGGCAGCACTGCAGCTGCCTGTAAGAACAAGCTACTCCTGCTTCATTGGGAAAGTCTGCAATTACTGTTGTTTACCTCAGTGGAGTCACTAGTGGGATGGCTCTAGGGCATGTGCATCTCAAAGCAGCCCTCAACCATCATGGCACCTGGCCTTATCAGATCATGGGTCATGCCATGGGCACTAGTACTAAAGATACAGCATAGGTGTTTTGCAGTTCTGGTGATACCTTTGAGGACTAGATATCTTACATGGCCAGGACCTAAATATAGATCTCCAGGCTGTTGAAGGAATAATTAAGATACTTGAAGTAGTTGAAGGAATCAATGGTAATGTCGGGAAGTCATGAAGAAAGTTCTTGGTCAGTGAAAACCAGAGGTGATGAGTGAAAGCTGTTGTTTGGTGGTTAATAGAGACGGTGATGGTTCTTGTAGATGGAACAATCAATGGCAGCTGAAAAAGGTGGAGGGACAGCTCAGATTTGGCTGAAGGTCTCATCTGAAAGTGATGGAGGTGACTGGAGCTACCAGAGACACTGAACTAGATAGGAAGTGGTGTTATCTAGTAGTCTTGGTTGTGACAGTGACAGGCTAATTGTGTGTCAGTGCAATTTGTGAAAACAGAATTCATAGTGTTAACAAATAATGTATTTTCATGGGTGAGAAGTGGGTGTTGTAAGAGTTGATGAATTAATTCACATTAGTGTGCATTTCCTTGATCTCTTGTAGATTGATACTTTGCCATCTAAGGAAATATGTTCAGTCTTTTTTTTTTTTTTTGGAGTTTTCTCTTGAAAAATATCTAGAAGAGTTACTGGATTCTGTACTTACATACTGCTTTGTGCTTAATGTTAGAGGCAGCAGAAGCAATCAATTTTATTTTTCTTTTGCTAGGCATAATTCAAATTCCCAGTCTCCCTCTTTGCTCACAGTCTAGCACAAGATCCATTTCCTATGAATACTATCGCTCAGAAACAAGTGATATATTTTGGCTACTACTTGCCACTTGTGCAGCAGCACACATTCCAGAAGTCTTCACAAGCAGCTTGGGAACAGCATCTGAGGAGAGAAGAGACAATCATATTTTAGATAGCCACATCTCTGACTTTCCCCTGGAAAAAGTGTGGGGAATTTTGACTTGCCATGAGACCTGTAAGGCCACAGAAGAAGCTCTCTGCCAATTTCTCTGATGATGCCATTTTAATGCAAAGCCATGAGACTTGCAAGCAATATGGGCACAGAGAGAGACAGTATCTTCCTTGGTGAACTGGTCAGATGTGGATTTATGACACTGCATAGCCTGATAACTGTAGGAAGCCAATACTGGTGCCTTGGCTTCAGGTCAGTGGAGGTGAGTGAAGGGGAGGCTTTTGTTTGACGATACAGTGATTCATGGCCAGTAAAATTCATGGCAGAAGCCTCTCTGTGAAGACGGGCAACACTATCGGTGCTCCAATTACCTGAGTTTATAATTGATGGCATGGCTGGAAATCACTGTGATTCACGAGCAGTGATATTCATTACAAGAGCGACTCTCTCATTTCAGGGAAAAAGACCAGGAATTACTTTAAATTGCACATGATTGTGATTAATGGCTGGGGAAGATAAATGGTGAGTGGGTGCCTGAGATCTGTGCTGTGCTGAGAAATATATTTAAGCCACTTTCAGAAGAACAGGAAAGATAGGAGGGAATAGCTGTCTGACCACCCTTGCTTGTCCAGTACCAAGCACAGACTCTAATGGGGCATTGAGATTTCTGCAGGTAGTGTAAAATTACAGCAATGAGTACTGATGGCAAAATTTTCTTATGTTGCTCTTTCCAACCTTTTTGCTGCTGGGAGTATATCTAGTATTTTGTGGCATATCCAAACTTTTACTTGTGATCAAAGAATCCCAGGTGAAAATAGCAAAGTGAGAGGAGGGAGGAAAATACAGGTAAAGGAAGGTGACAGAAAACATAGGATAAGAAATAGGGCTGAGTAAGTTTCTACAACTTGTTTCCTAGCAGAACTGGAAAAAGCAGAAGGTCTCCAACTAAGTGGATGGCATGACAACCAGTACAATGCAGTGCAGAGCACGACAGGGTCAGGGCTTCATCAGAGACCTACCCAAAGCAAAAAAAGCAACAGCCTCAGGGGACTGGGAAGGATTTATTTGGAAAAGGGAAAAGTTGCATAATAAAAATAACCAGTAGAGATGAGAGCACTGTTTCATCAGCCCAAGAATCTGTGGGCTCTTTCTAATCCTGTTCAAAAGATATCACCATCTTCAGCCAGTATTAAGTTTTGTTGTAAAAATCCTTTTGCTCCTCCTTTTTTGTCATGACCTCATAGTCCAACTTAAATCTAGTGAATAAACCCATCTACTGAAGATCCACCTTCGGTAACAGATTGTAAATGCAACTTTTCATCTCAAACTCACATAAATGTGTTTCACCTTTCCTACCAATATCCTTAAACTAGGACATCTTGCTTATTAAAATATTCTACTATGTAGGAATACCAGCTTAGCTGATAATATCTGTCATTAGTACCTAGTATCCAGCAGCCCAGGTCATGGACTAAAACTCCATTAGGCTCTGTGTTATCCAGACAGTAAAATAAAAATAATCTCCTAATTCATTGGACAAATAAGAGATATCTCTACAATGAATGCAACTGAGGCTGTAGTAATGCTTAATTACTTCTGCTGGTCATGGAAAGAAATCTTTTTAAAAGCTGTATTTAATGTAAAGCTACTGTCCTACATTCTTCTCTTATTTTTCATTAAAGTGCTTCTGTGGTTGCAAAATCTTTTGCTCCTCAGCAGCTGTGTTTTCCTTTGTAGAACCAACTATAAAAATGTAGCCTTCGTGTCCTGCTAAGACATGTCTTTTGGAGATTCTCCACATGCTTAGCAAAATCACTGACTGAACCTGGAGCTCTGAATATGTATCTAGTTGCATCTGTAGTCTGGAGCAAGGGCCTGTTCTTGTTTAAAAGCCATTCATGTTCCCACTGGCTTTTAACATGAATACTGCCAATAAAATCATTTGATACAATTTTCTTTTCAACAGATATTCCTCTCTGAAGTGCCCAGGCTGACCCCTATTCCCCATGGGTTTCTAAGGAGCCAGTTGTGCTTTACGTGGAGCTGCTGAGCTGTGAACAAGATCTGCTGCTGATGTAGTTGTCAGGAGAAAAAATGATTTGAATGAAAAAAGGGAATTCCCCTTACAAAATGGCTTTAAAGGGTTGAAGACACTCCACATACTGAGCTCAATATACTCCCATCCTAAAATGGGATTCCTCTTAAGAGAAACTGAAAAGGTTGTATGCTACTTTCTATGAATAAAATTCCCTTTGCTATCCAGTGCCATCTTCCTCTACTGTCCCTTCTACGGAGAGCAGTAATGCAGCAATAAGAAAGGCAATTATATTAGAAATAGCATTGTGTTCACAGATGTCACTCAAGGTATATCTAATAAGTATTTTGCAGAAAGCTATGAGTTTTCTTTACTCACATTACAGGCTACGCAGTGGCAAGACAGTTCCAAACCATTTAGTATGACACTATGTTTAAATTAGTAAGCCTATAAAAATGTATATTTACAATTCCCACCCGAGTCTTGGAAGGCAGACGCAGGGACTCTGAGAATGAAGACCATAAGCCCACTGTAGGAGAGGATATCATTTGAGACAGTAATAAAAACATGAACGTGTACAAGTCTATAGGACGTCATGACATCCATCCGCAGGTGCTGAAGGAGCTGGCGAATGAAGTTGCTAAGCCACTGTCCATCATATTTGAAAAATCATGGCAGTCAGGTGAAGCTCACAATGACTGGAAAAAAGGAAATATAACCCCCATTTTCAAGATGCGGAAAATGGATGAGCCAGGGAACTACAGACCAGTCAGTCTCACCTCTGTGCCTGGCAAAATCTTGCAGCAGATTCTCCTGGACGGCATACTAAGGCACATGAAAAACAACAAGGTGCTTGGTGACAGCCAGCATGGCTTCACTAAGGCGAAATCCTGCCTCACTAATTTGCTGGCCTTCTATGATGGGGATAGGGAACTGATGGACAGGGGTAGAGCAGGGACATCAATTTGATAGGCGGACCACTTGGTGGGTAAGGAACTGGCTGGATGGCCACATACAAAGAGCTGTGGTCAATGGCTCAATGTCCAGCTGGAGACCAGTAACAAGTGGTGTCCCTCAGGGATTGGTCTTGTAACTGGTCTTGTTCAACATCTTTGTCTGTGACATGGACAGTGGGATTGATGCGCCCTCAGCTAGTTTGCCGATGACACCAAGTTGTGTGGTTCAGTTGATATGCTGGAGGGAAGGAATGCCTTCCAGAGGGACCTCAACACACTTGTGATATGGCTGATGCCAACCTAATGAAGTTTAACTGTGCCAAGTGCCAGGTCCTACAGCTGGGTCGGAGCAATCCCAGCCACAGCTACAGGTTGGGTAGAGAAGAGATTCAGAGCAGCCCTGCAAAGAAGGACTTGGGGGTGTTGGCATTTGAGAAACTTAACATGAAGTGGCTTCAGCGTGTGCTTGCAGCACAGAAAGCCAACTGTGTCCTGGGCTGCATCAAAAGGAGCGTGACCAGCAGGTCATAGGAGTTGATCCTGCCCCTCTACTCTGCTCTTGGGAGACCTCACTTTCTTGATGGCATCTACCTGGACTTGAGGAAAGCCTTCGATGCTGTCCTGCATGACATCCTTGTCTCTAAACTGGAGAGACATCAATTTGATAGGTGGACCACTTGGTGGATAAAGAACTGGCTGGATGGCCGCACGCAAAGAGTTGTGGTCAATGGCTCAATGTCCAACTGGAGACCAGTAACAAGTGGTGTCCCTCAGGGATCAGTGTTGGGACTGGTAATGTTTAACATATTTGTCTGTGACATAGGCAGTGGGATTGAGTGTGCCCTCAGCATGTTTGGAATGACACCATGCCGTGTGTTTCGGTTGATACGATGGAGGGAAATAATGCCACACAGAGGGATCTCGACACACTTGTGAGGTGGGCTGGTGCCAACCTTATGAAGTTTAACCATGTCAAGGAATCCCAGGCACGGATACAGATTGGGTAGAGAAGATATTCAGAGCAGGCATGTGGAGAAGGACTTGGGGGTGTTGGTCGATGAGAAAATGAACATGAGCTGGCTTCAGTGTGTGCTCACAGCCCAGAAAGGCAACTGTATCCTGGGCTGCATCAAACGGAGCATGACCAGCAGGTCGAAAGAGGTGATCCTGCCCCTCTCCTCTGCTCTCATGAGGCCTCACTTGGAGTATTGTGTACAGGTCTGGTGTCTCAACATAAAAAAGATACGGAACTGTTGGAACAAGTCCAGAGGAGGTCCACACGGATGATCAGGGGACTGGAGCACCTCCTGTATTAAGACAGGCTGAGAAAGTTGGGGTTATTCAGCCTGGAGAAGGCTGCTGTAGACCTCCTAGCAGCCTTCCGGTATCTGAAGGGGGCCTATAAGGATGCTGGGGAGAGACTCTTCACTAGGGATTATGGTGATGGGGTTACGGGTCCAAACATCAACATGGGAAGTTTAGGCTGGATAAAAGGAGGAAATTCTTTCTTGTTAGGGTGGTGAGGCACTGGAATAGGTTGCCCAGGGAAGTTGTGAATGGTCCATCCCAGGTGGTGTTCAAGGCCAGATTAGACGGAGCCTTGGGTGATATGGTTTAGTGTGAGGTGTCCCTGCCTATGGTAGAGGGGCTGGAACTAGATCATCTTAAGGTCCTTTCCAACCCTAACTATTCTATTGTTTTATGATTCTATATCCTCCATCTCATGTTTGCACTTTCTTCTTTTTAAAGTTAAATCTGTGTTACTGAAATGGAGTCTTTGGAAAAAGTCTCTGTTGATATTTTTGAAGGTATATGAAATTTGGAAATCTTGTGAGAATACCTTCTCTGCTGAGTTTTCAGAGGCAAAAAAAAATTGTTCCTGTAGCTGAGTAAAAATTCTGGGTCTTGTTTGATGATGTGTTAAGACAAACACAAATGCTATTTGTCAGATTCTTAATGTCAGGGCAAACAGTAAATACCCTCGTGTTGTGACCTTACCAAATTACTGAAAGTATCAGCAAAATATGGGTTTCAAAAAGGAAAATAGTTTGGAGAATCCTGCAGCCCTGGCCACTGTGTCTGCCACTAAAGCTAATCATGGTACTCTCTAACCGTGCTCACTCTGTGGTTGAAATACGTAGCCTTGCCCTCCTCATCTCACCACAGCTTTGACTTTCTTCTTTCAGCTGATTTTTACTCACCCTCCAAGATTTAAGACTCATGCAGTGATAAACTGATCTTGAAATGGTTGTGCCTTTCCCTCAAGTCATTGTCATTCAGTCATTCCTATTTTTAATCCCCTCCATTTCTCCCTCAAGTCACTGCTGTCAAATTCACATAGTCCCCAAGGTCTGATCAATCCTCTCATTCTCTAGCTCGGTGAAAGAGCCATAAAACCAAAGTCATGTGCTGATGTTTATCAGATGTGGTTTTACTTCATCAGATCTTCTGATGAGAGAAAAATCTCTTCACATAGATCAAGCAAATCTTGGCATATTTAGGTTTATTATTCCCTCTTGTGCCCAGCAAAACTGTGTACCCCAGATGATGTAGTTAATAAGGTATATTATTGTGGAGATGAACAGGAATGTTATCTGAGAAAAAAAATCTATGCATGCAGTAGGTAATTTCTTTTAGTTTCTCTAATTTATGGTGCCTATCTATTTCAGTCAAATTAATCATTTGGGCATGTATATAGTTTGGCTAATGCTTATAGGCAATTAGTCACTATGAACCACAGATCTTTTGCCCCACAGATATATTCTTATGTTTCCCTGTAATGTTATTATGGACATACTAAGACAAGAGGCTTCTCAAATTTTTACATTATCCTTAATTACAAAAAGGCTGGTAACTCTCTAAGGCTTTAGAGATAGGTATTTTTACTTCTTACTTCATACTCTGTTAGAGAAGACTTGTTTGCTTCCAAAAGATTTTTTGACATGATAACAAGAAACAAATGTTTTGGAAAAAACTCAGAATCTGTCTGAACAAAAAGATGAATTTCTGTACTTAGTGTGACTTTTTAATAATTTAGGGATAACAGTTACATATCACATGCTTCTTCAAAAGCAGTAGGTTGATAGTTGTTAAAATCAGCTCTTCTCTTTGCCTCCAGTTATAACACAATAAGTTGTTTCAGATCTATGGTAGATACTACACTCACAAGGATGATGGTGCAGCATTTTTCAACCACAGTAATGAACAGTGCCTCCCCTAAGGTGAAATAAAGGCTGTGTCCTAATGATTATCAAGACTGGCAAGACAGGTGTCCAATTAAATTGATTCTTATCTTGTGAACAGGATCTGGACTGAAACCAACTCATCGTATATAAGCCACAATACACCGTTAATTGGATGGCAACATCTTTCTCTCATTATGCCTTTGACCAGATTGAGTTAATGATGACCTAGTAGTGAAAAGTTCATTATACTATTTTCCAGTCCATTTTCTAAGCTTGCAGAAGAACATCATTGCTATTATCAATGCAATTGTTTTAAGAAGTGTGTCCTGGGTTCAGCAGTAGCAGTCATTTTTCTCAGTCTTAGTAGCTGGTGCAGTGCTGTGTTTTTAACATTCAGTCTGGGAACAACGCTGATAACACCGATGTTTTTAGTTGTTGCTAAGTGATGTTTACTCTGACCAAGGACTTTCTGTGTCTCATGCTCTGCCAGGGAGGAGAGGAAGTCTGGAGGAAGCGGAAACAGGGCACCTGACCCGAACTAACTAAAGACATATTCCATACCACAGCACATCATGCACGGTAAGTAACTAGGGGCAGTTATCCAGAAGGGCTAGATCACTGCTTGGGTCAGGCTGGGTATCTGCCAGCGGGTGGTGAACGATTGTATTCTCTTCCCTTGTTATTTCCCTTATCATTATTATTATTTGTAGCAGCAGTAGTGGTTTTTGTTATACCTTAGTTACTGGACTGTTCTTGTCTCAACCCATGGGAGTTACATTATTTCGATTCTCCTCCCCATCCCTCTGGGGGCAACAGAAGGAAAGAGTAGGGGGAAGTGAGCGAGCAGCTGCGTGGTTTAGAGTTACCAGCTGGGCTTAAACCATGACAAAGTGCTAGCACAACTTAAAAATATCTCTGATAGTTACATAACAATGTCAATCGTAGGTCAGGGAGAAAAAAAAAAGAGGTAGCTTAAAGTGGGTTCTAGCAAGTCTATACCAATTCCTGTTACGCAAGTCATTTATTATCCCCCATACGTTTCCTTGGGCTCAAACAAGAGCTCTATGCTTCTGTATTCTGATTTCTGTGGGCATTCTTATTTATAGGAAAGCTATCTGTTATAGCTATAGGGTCTGAAGATTACAGAATTTGGATTCCAGGAAAATAACTGTGAATTTAGACTCTGAGAAAGCAATTAAAATAATTGGACCACCGTGAAACTGACATTCCGTATGTTGCTTTTCTTAGAGGCAATCTCTTCATGTTAACCTTTCACTTTATTTTCATTCTTCCCATGTCCCCAAATATTTATAAGATGCTTTTCAATTCAACCTGAAATTTCACATACTGGGCTAACTTCAAGTATTGTACTAAATTTCAGTCTTATGATAGGTTTCTTCCAATTTTCCCAGCTCTGAGTAACTGACTAAAATGTTTAATTTTCTTGCTTCTTGTTATGGGTAATTCATGGCAAAGACAGATTAATCACACAAACAGCTAGGGCAAACTATAGAATGTGTCCCCAAAACTGGAAAGCATCCATAGAGCTGAATAGTTTGTGGGTTTTCTAAACAGAACCTAAGCAGTCTGAGAGAGAAGAATGCCACACACTACTGGTAAGATGAAAAGATGATAGGTTATTGTCTGTTTGAGATGTCAGACAAAATCAGAACTGCTGTTTGACCATATAGTTGACTGTGAAATGTCAGATAATCAAAAAGTGTTGCTTAAACTGCACGTCATGGACCACTGCTTCTCTGCCAGAGACATAGAGCAGATGCATTATAGCATATTTGAAAACAGTACAGAGCTTTGGAGGGTTGGAATCTAACAAAGATGAACAAAAGCACTGACTTTCTCTATATCTGAGTAAACCAAATGCTATGGAGAGTTTTAGAAAAGTAGCAGTGATTGCATTTGATTTCATAAATGCTCTTAAAAACCTACATATTGTTGATACATGTTCCTTGAGGAGCTATACAGACACATTGTTTTAAGTCCTACTTTCATTCCATTTTTGTAATCTTACTGAAATAGATGAGGGGTTTAATCATCCTATAGCAGAGAGACATACCTGTTTTCTTCATTCCTATCTTAACCTTTTTTCTGAATCTATTGACAGTGATGATGCATGGATAAGTATCATCAAAAATAATATTATAAGCTCTATGGAAATCCCAGATTCAGTTTCAATTTTAATCTTTTTACAGTTTCCTCTAAAAAAAAAAAAAAGAACCAGGTAAAACAACAATCAACCAACCAACCAACCAAGCAAACAAACTCAAGCATTAAAAATTTACTTTCCATTAGGAAATTTTACTTTCTAAATCAGAGGGCAAAAGGAGGCATGGTTGTAAACAATAGGTTATGGATACTTAGTGAAAATAATGTGTAGTGTTGCTTAGTGTCATTGAGCAAGGGAAAAGAAGTTATCCTTTCAGCTGGATTGAAATCACTCTAAAGAAAGCTTCTATCAGAGAAGTGATCAGTAAGTAAGTCGCACTTCTTGAAAACCAAAATAACAAGGGAAAATAAAAAAAATATCTTTCACTGTTTCTGTTTTAGAAATTAAAAAAATATAATTCAAGACAAATAAATAGAGACTGGTGACACTGATAAACAGCAGACAGAAGGGAATTTAGTATATGGTTAAGTGAGCTACACCATTAATCCCAATATGACTTACAATTACTTGAGTAGGTGCCTTCATTGTCCCAACAGAAATGAGCTGGACTCCTTAAGAGAGACTTTGTCTCTTAAGGAGTTTGGGGATATATATGGAAGATGTTGAAGATTCAATGTATTTGGATCCATCTAAAAGAGTAGATATGAAAGAATAATTTTTTTTCTGTTCAGGCTATCAAGAAATTTTAGATAAAGTACTAAATCAAAAAAAAAAAAAACAACAGAAAAGCCTCCATTTTGTCTTCATCTTCACAATCTGCTAAGCTAAAAGAACTCAGAAACCTTGTTAGTGCAAAAAAAAACATCAGTTCAAATAATGCTCTTCAGGAAGAAAAAAATGTTAAGCCAGCACAAAACAGATAGATTGATATCAATTTCTGCTGATGTAAGGAGCAACTGCAGCAAACTAGATGTGGGAAATACCATTGAACAATCTCAGTAAAATATTTCTGAGCACTGTGCTAGATGGAACTATGTTGTAATTACTTTCACAGGCACTTGGATACCATAGCAGGGAGCACAAAATTGCAATAAAATGGGAAAGAAGAGGTCTCTAAAAACTGCAGTGACAATGCAGTTCAAAGCACTGTTTCTAAGTCTGTGCACTTCTGTGTTTATACCAACATGAATCATAGAAAAGTTAGTTTTGGAAGGGACCTTCAGAGGCCATCTAGTCTAATACACCTGCAATGAGCAGGGACATCTTCAACTAGATCATTTTACCCAGAATCATATCCAGTCTGGCCTTGAATGTCTCCAGGGATGGTAGATCCACCACCTCTTTAGGCAACCTGTGACAGGGTTTTAGCATCCTCATCAAGAAGAATACTGAAAAATATTCCACAGCCCCATGGTGTGTCCAGCATTTTAGTGCTACTCGAATTGTCTATAGGCACTATTTCAGGCAAAGGCATCTACAGCCACTTTTCTGTCTTTCCCAGGCTGAGCTGTCAGTGACGCATTTGTGCAACACACCAGCCTGACTAGCTGTCACCATGGCAGGGACCCATTGCTCTCTCCTAGTCTGTTCTCCCTTTCTGTATTTTCAGAGAAATATTTTCTCTTGTAGAGGTAATATTCCTTATTCTGATCTTGTTTAGCCTGCCATAAATCCCCCCATTTCCTTTAGTTCTTCATTCGTGTATCAAAAATGGACTCTTTTAGAGTAGAAAAACTGGAGAAATGTGTGACTTGTAAGCTGTGCCACAGGAGGTTACAAGTATATGTGTCTCTACATGTGCAAAGAGTTCTGCAAGAAGGAGTCTTTATCACACCTCCAATTCAGTCCTAAGAGATCCAGCCAGTAAGAAAGAGAAGCCAGCAGAGAGAAGTTCCTGCTGTCACTAAGGGCTCTTGGTCGATGAAGGCAGGGTCATAACTGATGTGGGAGCATTTATTTTCTGTGTAGTTTGGTTAAAGTTGGTTTAGGTATCAATTTTTTTCTTCTGAGTTACCAGATGCGAACAACTATTTTGTGGGACTTCAATTTGTTTAGAGCCAAGTGTATTGCTCTGAATAAGCTGTTGATTTGGAGGATTAGTCTCCAGCTGCAAAACACCTCAGACGTTGCCTGCCTTTCAGTGAGCCTTTGGCTCTTAGCCCAGCCAGCTGTGGCCTGGTTCTTCCTGAACTGGTTTCAGAAGACTTTAAAATGAAGCAAGGCCTCATTTTTGCGTGACTTGGGTGACTGAAGTGTCAGTGCAAAGCCCTGAGCCCCTTGGGGAAGGAAGGGCTTTTCTCTGAGAAACAAAAATGGATGTTTAGTAATGGACCAAAATAAAAGTTGTTGACATCGGATAGCTGTGAAGTACATGGAAGTTTTAACACGTCTTGTTCCCTGACTTGGTGCCTGGAGAATAACTTTTCTCTCAAATTCAGTCCCTTTTACCTGCGACCACACTGCTCTGAAAGCTCTGCCTGCAGTTCTAATGAGTCTGGGCTCTATGGCACAGCCCAGGGAGATGGAGTCCTTACACCAAGGTCCTAGGAAGGGTGGGGCATGTCCTCTTCTGCATAGACATGTAACACACTTGTCTCCTGGGCCAGGTGCCTACTTACTGTAATGCAGTCTAACACTGCAAACAATCTGATGGAAACTGCTCCCTGCTGATGAAGACTTTCTCGCTTATCACCCTTAAAAATGCTGCTAAGTAGGGGAAAGAGGCCCACTTTCTCTATGGGCTGGTGGGAGAGTGTATTTGACTCAGAAGTGGATACCTGTGACAGTTTTCTAGGCAAACACACTGATGGGATGAATGTCATGGTTGGGTGTATCTCATGCATCAAGCTAAGGTACAACCAAGGAGAATTAAGTATTTGCAGTGTGCAACCATATAAGGATTTCCAATCTGGTGTATTATCATAAGAATGCTTTAAAAAAGAGTTGATGAAGTTGGTTGGTGGTTGCTTGTAGTGGGAGAAAAAGGAAGTTTAAAAGGCAGTGACTGCTGTAAAAAGATGATGAGCTAATGAATTACCTCTTGATCTTTTGATTCCTTTTGTGTTGAGAGAAGCAGGAGATTATTGGCATTATTCCAAAATATATAGTATTCAGTAGAAGAAATATCCATCATCACTTTCTTCTTTTTATGGCAAAAACTGTGGAAGTCCTAAGAACTCACTAATCACTCAGGTCAAAGGGGAAAGACTATGGAAGACAGTAATAGTAATCTTTAATGAGGAGTTAGTCATCAATGCAGTTAATAATCAGCTTTTTGAAAGGTTTGCATCATTGGATTTTTCTCCTAACAAGCCCCTGTCATTGACGCTGGCACAAATTAATCTCTTTAATTCTGTTCAGCAGAAGTGATCTGTGGCCCTCTGCAGCATGTTAGAAAGTTAAAGCCAAGCTCAATGGATTTAGCTCTTGCATTTACCATTTTTAATAGCACCATACCCACCAGGGCAAAAAAAAAAATGCAGATGTATGTGTTTAAAATACTGAATGCAGAGAAGATCACAAAAGGGCTCTGAAGGTTCAATAATATTAATTTTTATTCTTTGTGTGCCAGCAGAGCTCTTGACCACCTTTAGTTCTAATTAAGTTGGGCAACGACATGTTTATTCCTGGTATACTATTCTGGTTTTTGCCCATGATGGAACAACAGCTCTCAGTCAGACCATGAGCTCTCAGATTGCTACATTGTTTTAAAAATACTAAAATCTTTAGTGATGTACTGATAGATTAAATTATGAATTCTGCTCTATTACAAACATGTTGTGAGACTATAATGCTTCAGTTACATCTTTATTCAAAGGTTAAAGGATATATATCATACTACACCAGCTGGGCTTTTGGCATTAAGGATTTAC
Source organism: Neopsephotus bourkii (assembly GCF_033783945.1). Classification (NCBI taxonomy): domain Eukaryota; kingdom Metazoa; phylum Chordata; class Aves; order Psittaciformes; family Psittacidae; genus Neopsephotus; species Neopsephotus bourkii. Next base: position 707,673 of record NW_026901152.1, on the reverse strand, counting down.
GCCTATCAAGATTACCATCCAAAAGGAATGCTTGTTTAATAAGATCAGTAATTTAGTTGAATTAGCTTGGTGAAACCAAGTGTTTGGTTTAGGCTTTCTCTGAATTGGAAATTATGAGCTTGCAAATTTTCAAAGCAGAAAATTGATTATGAAAACAATCATTAGTGCATAGATCTTGACCATCAGAATTAACATTTTGACTATGACACCTATTTTTGCTTAACACTTTTTTTTCTGCCAGAATCCAGATCAAAATATTCTTGGGAAAATGCTAAATTACATTCCGTCTTTCAGTGTATAAGCACTGGAGTAATTTGAAACAAACAGCCATTACAGTGCACTAAGCAGTTTCTCCTAACAGCAACAGTGAGGGATAATTACTATAGCATTTTATCGGTTTAATATAGACAGTGCTTTCAGATATCTATAGAAAACTGAACCTTGAAATGCAAAAGGAAGAGGAAGTAGGTCACATACAATATTAATGTCTTAATTAAAAGGCAGTGGACACACTAATATAGCAAATCAGAATAAATCATTCAAGGTTTTGGAAGCTGACTGAACAGCATCAAACCAGATTAAATGCTCCTAAACCATATCAAGAATAAAATTTCTTGTGGGAATTGACCACATGTTTTTGCATCATGTAAGTAGCAGTGGGCAACTTCAGAATTTTCATAATTTCTGTTTGCTTTGGATAAACATCTGAAAGCTTAAATGAGTGTGTGAAGACCATCCAAGTCATTTGAATTTGGAAGAATGAGCTGGAAAGCTTTCAGAAAGTTTTTTTTCAAAGAAATTTCTAGTACTACTAGCTCCAGTCTTAGGAAAAATGTTTTTGAGAACACGGCTTCATAGTATTCTAGGTCCTATTAGAAAAGTATATGCAGGGAAAGAAATGTGCATATCTGTCAGAATCCTGGTTTGGGTTATAGAGTTCTTAAATATTTAGGGAATATGATATCATTTGTTTAATTCTTACTTATAGGAAGGTTGAGTTTCAGCTTCTGAGAAAAGTCTTCACTTGGCTTATGACTGGTTACACCTATAATTAAGACAATTCAAACAACTGGGAAGCAAGTGGATCTACTAAGCAGTGAAAAAGAAATAAACTGATAATGGTGGGACCTTAGTCAGTACCCATAGGGAATCTATAGGACTTAAAATGGATGCTTAGACAGCTGAGAAAGCTTGTTGGCTAGGTAGAAGACAAAAGAAAATGCACACTACTGTAATAGAAAAAGGGTTATTTTGTTAATAGTGAAATCCCATAGAAAACCCTATTGCTCCTGCAGTACAATTAGATGCTGGTTTTGTACAAAATTTCCTTATCAAATTGTCCTGAGTTCAGCAGTAGCAGTCATTTTGCTCCTTCTTGGTAGCTGGTGCAGTGCTCTGTTTTGACTTTCGGCCTGGGAAGAGCTGATAACAATGATGTTCTGGTCTAGCCAAGGACTTTGTGAGCCTCATGCTCTGCCAGGGAGGAGGGGAAGCCGGAAGGAAGCAGAGACAGGACACCTGACCCAAACTGACCAAAGAGGTATTCCATACCACAGCACGCCATGCCCAGGATGTAACTGGGAGTTACCTGGAAGGAAGAGGAGACTGTGGGGTTGGAGGAGGTACCGGTTGGTGCTTGGTTGGGGTGGGGTGGGGGGGCAAGCTATCAGTCAGCTGGTGCTGAGGTGTTGTATTCTCTTCCCTTGCTATTTCCCTTATCATGATTATTATTACTGGTGGTAGCAGTAGTGATTTATGATATACCCTAGTTACTAACTGTTCTTATCTGAACCTGTGGGAGTTGCATTCTTTTCGATTCTCCTCTCCATCCCTTTGGGAGTAGGGGGAGGGCAAGAAGTGGGGGAGTGAGTGAACAAGATGTCTGGTTGGAGTTGAATCACAACACAAATCTACACATTATACATCTGCTCATACTAAACGTAGAAAGCTTCTCTCAACAGCAGTAGTTGTCCTTTGAACCTGAGAAGATCATAGTATCAGAATAGAATTTCCTTAGAGAACTGCAAAAATTAATCAGACTTTTGCATTTAAAAGCTCTGCAGCCTCACCCTTCTAAAATGTCCAGAAAGGTGAAGAACTTTTTTTTTCCCCATTTTATATTCCATAAATATCTCTGTATGCCTTTCCTGACTCCTTTCACACTTCCTCTCTCTCTATCTTTTTCAGTTTCTCAACCCTTCCCTCCTTCCCCCTTTTAAGAGATCAGAGGAAATTCTCATAATTTACTTCTGAATTTCCATAAATTGACCTTTTTTTCTTTTTCATAGATCACTCCTATAGCTTTTTGTCAGTTCTTGAACTTTCATTACTCACCATATATTGGACTTCTGATGCTTTTTTCTTTCATTAGTACCAGCTTGATGATGTCTCTATTGTCAGTATGCAGACTAATGGTATGTGATTTCCTATATTTTTGTTTTCTTACAATACATCCTGGAGCAGAAGCATCATGCCCTATAACTCAATGAAAAATACCTATCTTCTGAAAACACCACTTACACCTTTTGTCCTCCAGCATTATTCCATTTCTGCTGGTCTAAAAAGATTGTTGTAGAGGCATGGCATTACCCTGAATGTTTTTTTTTTTCCATAAGGGGATCTTAATGTTGTAGGTAATAATGGTAGCCTATTGCAAAAATTGTACTTTGTATTATATTTTTTTTTCACCATCAGTATGCTTTTCTTATTTCATTTTTGATCCTTAAATCCTGAACCAATGCCATGTCCAGAACCTATGCTCTATCAATTTCTTACAGAGTCCTTAACTAAAAATCTATATATGAGGGAGAAAAAATGATTAACAAAAACCAAACCAGAAAATGTGAAAAATGGGCAGGGACTGTTTTCTGCTAATGTGGCCTAAAGTGCAGTAATGATACAATTGAACTACAACAGGAAGACAGGAAATTAATAGGGAAGTGTCAAAAGTATGCTTGCTGACATAAGGTGCTCCTAGCCAGTTACTGCTCTGGACTGAAAAAGAAGGGTTGATTTGGAATGTGCTTCCATAGGAAAACTATTGTACTGTAAATGTGGCTTTTTATTGGTTTGGAAATGAAGAATGCAGTTGAGAAAATCATAAAGAAACACAAGGGAAGAAAAGCACTTGGACAGGAGGAGGAAAAGTAAGAGGTGTGTAGTATACAGTTCTTTGACAAGTTCCTGCTTAGTTCTAGCATTTTAATGATATGCCTGCAGGAAAATTTACCAGATTCCTTGAAAGGAAGCAAACTTCTAATTTATGTGCCACAGCCATCTTTTTCAAGTTTCAGGAATCCTGATTTTTATTTTTTTTATTTATTTTTTTTTTTTATACTGGGTGCTGCAAACAACTTGTGTGACAAATATTAAGATTTAATGATGCTCTAAAATTTCAGCACAAGCAGTAGAATCCTGTTTGCCACCATAATCAAGAATAAATAGTAAGGCAAATAAGTGAAAAAGTACTACTTATTTTAGGTAGTACACATTTCTATTAATTCAAAAGGCCTGATAAAAGCATTTAAAATTATAACTCTTTTGTCAATTTTGAAAAAAATAACAAAACCCCAAACCAACAACAACCTCTTGCATCCTAACAAATTGCCAAGTTTTCCTTTTTTTAACTGTTATCTGTGTGTACATGCATGACTACTCATGTACAGTACCTGAATTTGTGGTAGGATTGCTGCAGATTGTTTTCAGAATCTGTTTTTTAAGTTTCATATCTATGTTAATGGAACCAGTGCTCTAGAAATAAAGCCCAAGTGTATCCTATTTTCACAGTTTATCAAATATGTCTTGTTTTAATATTGGTACATGATGTTTATTTTCGAAGTGTTGCTTAGAAAACTTGTTGCTTTCATTCTTCAGCATGTGGCTTTCTTACTTCATGATTTAACCAGTCTGATCCATTGTGGGATTTGAAGCCATAATAGATATGCCCCCTTCCCTCGTCAATTCCATGGAATTGGAGTTGGGAGGGGGGAAAGGTGGGGGTGCAAAGGTATTGCTGCACTAGACTTCTCCAAAATTTATTTCTGAACAAACAGGGTAATTCTGTTGTTTTCAGTTTACCTACTTCATGCTGATGCAGGGAGAAATCAGAGAACTGTGACTCAAAGCTTTCAAATGTGCCTGAAATAAGAATATTACCAGGAATCACATTAAAAAGGGATTTAAAATATGAGCTTTTACACTGCAATCTATTACCATTTTAATATAAAATACAAGTGTGTTTTGAAAGTGCATTGCAACTGCATTGCACAAGTAGCTTAAAAAAGGCAAGTGTGAGGTAAAGAAAATAATTTAAACTCTTGCTATATCAGTAACTTTTGCATATGTAAGTGGTAAATTGTTGCAATTTGAATTCAACAAGGATTCCAGCAGAAGTGCAAACTGCTGCCTTTGACTAAAGAAAGAAGCATCAGGTTCAAAGGACCTGTGACATTAATGGAAAAATATGGAATTAAATTTCGGTTTTCTTCATAAGGCAGAAGGTTAAAGTATTAGGTGGATTTTGCTGATTCTTTCAGGCAATAGGAAGTTGAAAACATGTAATGAAGAACCAGAAGACTGGGCTGAACAACAAAGAAGGAAAGCCTGAGGGACTGAAGAGAGGACTGAAGAGAGGACTGAAGAGAGACTATGATCTGATTTTGATGTTCTCTTCTTTTTTAGTAAAAGCAAAGTCCGCGGGCTATATAATGTGGGTGGTATTTTCGGGTCAGGATGATTAATGCATCTGTTCAGACATATTTACAGTCAAGAATCATTAGGACAAACAGTATCGCTGGATACACAGGGAATATTACGTATGTATAAAGATTAACTAATGCAGAAATTATAATTATTTAGGCTTCACAGAGAAAAACAGGTTAGATTAAGTTCATGAAAAGAGATTTTGGAGAGGAAGGGGAAAAAAATGTTTAAGGCTACCATAATGTTGATATCCCAGCTTTGAAAATTAACCGTGAACCATGCCATCTGCCAACACAAAGATCTGTCGAAACAAGAGATAGGAACCCTAGAAATATAACAAACCCCCAAGCATTCTGTTCTAAATTTTTGTTATCTCAGTAAAGTGATTGAAAAACATTGCTACGAAATTATTTGACAGACTTAACATTCCCAAAATATGCCATGAGTGAGGCTAAGACCCTAGAAGCATTGGTCTTAGGCACTGAAATACAAAAGGATATTCAGAGCTCAAGAGCTAGTTCAAGGCCAAATGGCTTTATGACAGGGCCTTAAGACTTCTAAAAGAAGAGGTAACTCTTGTTCTAAAAAGGGTATTCAAAGATATGGATAAACAGACAATATTGGACCCTACTGGAAAAATGGGCTGCCATGACTCTTGTAATGCTGAATCACAGCTTACTTTGCCCATGGAGAAACCATGGCTGGAGCAAGAGAAGAACATGGAGTGGTACTAAGGAACTCCATGTGTTTAGGCAGTAACTCTGATGTTTATTGAGTACGATTTAGAACAAAATAGAGGTTTCCTTCATATGATGTTGAAGAAAAGCCAACAGACACACATGTAGAAGACTGACACTGAAATATATCTGCTTTATCTGCCCATCAGAACAGGTGAAGTTGCTTCTGTCTCTTGTTATTAATTTTGCTGAATAGCACATTTTATTTAATCATTTATAATTCTGATGTTGTCTAAAAGGCAAAAGACATATGAATTGTGATTTTCCTGCATTTTTACATCATGGTAGCCCTATGGAATTCACCAAATAAGTTTAGCTGTTACTATGTTTCTGTGCTGCAATGCAGATGTTAATGAATGGACACGTGACTCAGACTAAATTTAAGGTAGCCAGAACTTCTGTGGACAAGCAAAGTGAAAATATCAAGTAAAAATAATTGAAAACTTGATACCAAGGTTTAAATGAATTGTGGAATTCATTTATTGGATTTAAAGGGTGAAGCACTGTTAGTTTCTGCAGTCATGCAGACAAGATATAGCTGGGAGACACGAGGTCGTATGCATGAACTAATCCTTTCATCCTCTCATTCAGGTCCCTTCTCATTGCCGTTCAGTACAGCTGCAGCTGAGATGAATAGAGTTTCATTGTAAATCTTACATTTGCTTTCCTTTTGAACCAGGTACAAACAATTACCTTTTTTTTCCACAACTATAAAGAGATATAAATTTAAGAACATCTTGTCAAACATGAGACTGTAGATAATGAGCATGGAAATTCTAAAGAATTCATTTTTTGGGCATCTTAAGAACAAGGGCATATTCTCACTGTAATGCTCCAAAATTTACCATGACAATGAACAACATTAATAAAAGAATTACCTTACTATGTTTACTTGAGCTTTCCTCAAATCTGTTCTCTGAGGCAAACTGCAATAATTTCTTAAATGTATAACAAAGTTCCACCCCAAGCAGCACAATATGGGTGCACAATATTTTCACAGGATTTACTGCGCTGAGCTATGCACTAGTTGGCTCTTGGGTTCAAGCTGGCTTCCCTCTGGACAGCTTTGAATAAAGCAAATGCAAACAGGCCTGGAAAGGCACGTACAGACAGACACAGAACTTCTTACTATAAATGCATACATCCAACCATGAACTTCTCAGAGATGTTTTAATACTCTGTGGTCTTTATTTTAAATGAGACAGTAGTTTAAAAATACTCATTATTTGCAGAACAGGGAAGGCATCATAGGCCAAAGAGGACTTTGTAAATCATAGACAAGACCAAATGAATATTCCTTCATAACATCTTAATTTGCTTAAGTCTCGAAAATGGAAAAAATAAGGGAGAACCTTTTTTATACAGCATAAACCTTAATAAATTAAGGTAAAGATGAACTGTTTCTTGAGAAAGTTTGAAATACATTACTATTTCTAGCAAATCACATTTTAAAGTTTATGTCCAGGAGAATTAAGGGACTTGATGTAACAGATATTTTTGCCTAAACTATTAAAAGCATCTTGTGTTTCTTACATATTTTGGCTGCATAGATGGGATATGCTGACACATAAAGTCACAAGATGTTTTGGAGCTCAGATCTCAAGTGACTGAGTGAGACTTAATCTGTTAAAAGTTTTTTTGAATCTTAGTCCTACATCAGATCTAATGTAACAGATTTGCTACATTTTTTTTTTCACTTTTAATCTTTCAATTATAGAATTGTCTGTTGAAATAGTGGCAATTAGAAATATTTCGTCTTTGTTTTGTCAAAAATAGAAAAGCAATAAAATGCAAGTTGGAGATTTACATGGTTTAAACAGGATGAAAATTAAGGCTTTATATCCTCTGTTAGGTTCATGTATTGCATAAGTATCTTAAGTGCACTTATAAACTTAACTTCCAACTTTTGAGTTTGACAGTTTTTATCACCTCTGTGAAGAATTTCCCGTATTTCATGACTTACAGGTGATGGATGAGAAACTCCATCTCACAGCAGTTGAGCATCTCTGACTGTTCCCTTTTTTGATCTTCTTTTCTGATTTGTTGCTATATTTCCTTTTTTCCCCAGAATTTTTCTGGGGGGCTTCTTGACAAGGATTTACCTGGGATTATGCACCTTCTTCTGCTCATTTTCAGAACAAAGAATCAGATATTTCAGGGTCACATAGTGCTTGTTAAACACCTCTTGCTTACAGACATTTAGTTGATTATCCTGAAAATTATCCTGTCTTTATTTTGCCTTTGTTTCAGTTTCAGGAAAAATGTTGGCTTTGAACTAAGTGTCCTGGGTTCAGCAGTTGCAGTCATTTTTCTCCTTCTTAGTAGCTGGTGCAGTGCTGTGTTTTTGACTTTCAGCCTCGGAACAACGCTGATAACACCAATGTTTTTAGTTGCTGCTCAGTCATGTTTACTCTGACCAAGGACTTTCTGAGTCTCATGCTCTGTCAGGGAGCAGGGGAAGTCAGGAGGAAGCAGAGACAGGACACCTGATACAAACTAACCAAAGAAGTATTGGTTACTTCACCAATTATATACCCCAGTATATACTTCACCAATTATATACCCCAGTATATAAACTGGGGGCAGAAGGGTTAGATCACTGCTCGGGTCGGGCTGGGTATCAGTCAGTGGGTGGTGAGTGGTTGTATTCTCTTCCCTTGTTATTTCCCTTATCATTATTATTATTGGTGGCAGCAGCAGTGGTTTGTGTTATACCTTAGCTACTGCACTGCTCTTATCTCAACCTATGTGAGTTAAATTATTTCGATTCTCCTCGCCATACCTCCAGGAGACGGCGGGGAGAAAAAGCAGGGAGTGAGCGAGTGGCTACGTGATTCTGAGTTATTGGCTGGGCTTAAACCACGACACTAAGATACTGTTAAATCCACAGGTAGCTTCTAGTATTGTTTTCTCATTGTCATAGTCAAAACCAAATCTGGATATATTCTCTCTATTTGTGACCATGCCTGCAGTCCCTAGGAATGTATCTCTCTCAGCTGTTTGCATAACACTGGATTATAACTTCTAGTCCCCTCAGACATAAATACCTAACAGGCTTTTCTTCACAATTTTAGTTAAAGCACTTGAATTCAGAAGCCCTCAATACTTGTATTATTAACTTCAGCTACTGAAAACGATGAATCATCTATGAGGAGGATTGATCGGCTCCTTCTGGGAGCCTGAAGCCAGTCACTGTGGTACAGCTAAGCACAGGAGGAATTAGTTGAGCCAAGGCATGTATTTCATCGGGGTCCCAAAGTTTTATTAGAGGTGTAGATTTCATTAGTTCACAGCTCGAGACAGACTTCTGGGGGCCTGATGAATTGCAGACAATGTGCTACGTGGAGGTCTGATCCCTGAGCACATTGGGAAAAGCATTGCAACACATTAATTCTTATACTTCAGGGCTTCAGTACTGTACAATAAAATAGGATCCAGTAAATGGTATGCATTTGCACAAAAAAAATGAAGATATGAATGTTAGCATTTCATATTTCTTTTTAACTATACAATCTCAAGGTTCTTTTAACACAGTTTTTGTTAAACTTCCCGCTTTTTAATAATTCTTTTTTTAAATTCAAGACTCCTCCTGATCCTCTAACCACTCAAATTTTCAGAAATAGCAAAGATCCAATCCCAATATGATTTCCCTGAGAACATAACTTTTTCTGTCCCGAAAGAGCAATATATTGTTATTCTCATCTAAAATTAGATGACTATTCAAGGAGTATTGAAGCCTTAGAAGTATTGAAGAGGAATAGACTGTCCCAGCTCTAACACCAGTGAACCTGATGCTCTCCAGCACACTGACACAATTCAGTAGTTGAAGTCAAGGCACTGGCAGTGTCAGACACAGTCCATCCTTCCTGATCCTCATTGAGTATTTCCTCCTGCTGTGGCTGAGCAAAATGCTTCTCTCTCTTGTTGCTGCACCAGCACAGGCCTATCAGGCCCTAGATTTTCATCTTCATCTCTTACCTCGTTTGGCACTGCATGGGGTAAAATACATAGCATTAAAAACAAAACAAAACAAAGCAACAACCACAACAACAACATCAGAGAATTTTCTAATCTAATAGCTGAAAGATCATCCTATTCTTAAGAAATAAATAAAATGCAGCCTTTCAACAATAAGTAGGTCTTGACAGTTTTGGCACAATTGATTGAAGTTTGATGAGTGCAAGCCAATGGAAATACAATCGTGGAATAAACATTTTGTATCGTCATCACTATATACTTGTCAATTTGTAACCACATACAAACCTGCACCAGAGAGAATCTCCATCCTCCCATGGGGAGATGAAGTACCTAAGGAGCTAAGCAAAGTCCTTTAGATTCCTGTATTGGATATGTGTGTTTCTGCATCACTGTTATGTCTCCAATGTAAGAAAAAAAAAGAATTTGTGCTTGTATTTAATTTCTTTTTTAATCTGTAGAATGTAGGTTTTGTTATACATCTAATGCCTTTCATACTAGAACAGTGTAATGACCCTTAATGGTAAATAAGGGTCTTTCTGGTGAGAATGATACATGTAGTATACTTTTAGAAGTAACAATTTTTTTTTTCATTGAAGAACTTAGTCCTGATTACAAAGTCCAAGAGTTGTTCAGGATCTCCAAGGCCACATTCATGCTAAAAATATCTGCAAACGCTAAAAAATTCAAGTGATAACCCATTAAAAATTACTGGTGTTTCCCTGTCACAAACCGCTTGCTACCGTTTTCCCGAAATTACCGTCCTTTTGCTTGCAGTGGCCTACAGAAAATCTTTTTCTTTCTGTACACATAGTTACATAGTCAAAAGGGAATTCTGATTATTACCGTTATATGCTAAAGAAAAGCCCTTTAAATGTGTGTATAGGCTGACATTCTTCTGTTCTTAAGGTAGTCATTTATACCTTTGAGTAAACACCAAACAAAAACTTTAGACAGCTATTCTATAGAAAAGGAATGGGAAATAAGATCCACACCTGTATTTTCAAGAACCAATGGACTTACAGTACACCATTTTAAAGATTTTACTACAAATAATTAGTATAAATGCTATAAACAACATTGAAAACTACTCAGCAATTCCTACAGCCTAAGGTATCATGACCCAGTTTTGAAAATTGCTTTTATACACAAGTTAAGTCACTGTCATCCAAATGTGCCTGAAGCTGAGTGTGTTGATCTGCTTTGTTTAATTTGTTCAAAAATGGGGATGTTTATGTGTGTACATATGCATACATACACTCACAAATGCATGTATATGTGCATATCTGTATCTATCTGTAGATGAAAAATATGGGCTTTCAGAAGGTAAGTCAGAGTATGAACTTAGATTGTCACTGGTATTGAAAAACTATTTCATTTTCCTGCCAGGGCCTAATATATCACCTGGAGTGCAGCTCAGCATCCTCAGCTCTACCAGAACCTGAAAACTATCGGCAAGGGGGTTTACCTGTACTAAGGTATTGTTTTTCCAAGGGTTGTGCTTCTAAGCCTAATATCATCATCTGTGATTACTCAGTTATTTAGGGAGGACCCTAGAGCTCAAGGGCACTGCAAAGGGCAGGAATAATAGTTTTCTGTCTATTTAATTTTTACTAAACCAAACTTTCAAAGTGAAAGAAATGCGCATAAGCCCCATTACCCTTAGTGTCCTCTTTGTCTCCATTTGCTTCTGCACATATTGACCCAGTGCAATGACAGATTAATGGTGACATTAAATGAGGTATTAAATTTAATCTTCTTTACTTGATGCAGCAGAAGTTCCCTTTCCAAATTGCCTTTCTTTAATTTTTGCTTCATGATTGCTATTTTTTATTCTCTGATTTTTATCCATGCTAGATTGGGCCAGTGACCCAAAACTGCCAATTGAGGAGTGAAATGCTAATCAGCATTAGTGTAAAATCTTCACATGCATTATTTACATTAGTTATTTTCTGTCTCAGGGACTTTCCTGCTTCTTCCTAAATCAGTTCAAACAAAACAAACATAATGGCTTATTTTGACTCAAATGGTTATTACAGCCCTTCCAACTGATCAAATACACCTATAATTGCTTATTCCTAGTATTACAAAAATTAGAATAATAGAATTATGATTCAGACCCAGAACGTCTTATTATAGGTTTGTTTGGAGGGTTTTTTTTGAGAAATTTTGTCAGTTTCAACAAAAACATTCTTAGAATAGTTTCTTAGCTCTAGAAAAATCACCCTTGTGATAGCATGATTCTAATTCACCTGGATGTTTTGTACCCTCAGTTCCTAGCAATGGAAATGTTTACTGAAACTACTCAATTCATCATAACACATGCCAAAGTCCCAGAGGCTCAAGTCTAGGGTATACACACTGTCCCTATCACATAAGCTCTCTAACATTGACTGTGTCCTTTGCTTTCAAATGTGTTTAAATTCCAGGACAATCTTGCAAATTTTCAGTGCATCACTATAGCATGAAACTTTATCTGCAGGAACTCAGTCTGAATCAGTAGACATAGGTAGTGGAATATTTTTATTTGACGTATCTCAAGCAGAAAGTTTCTTGCTTCTGACTGTGATACTGGCTTCTAGTCATCTCATTTTATGTAAAAGCATAGTGCTGAAGCATTCTTCATGGAAGTGTGCAATTTATTTTAAATGAACAGTATTTTAATAGATCTATATTTATTTTACCAAATACCCGTGAAATGCAGCAGATTATATGCACCTATCTGCTGAAATAAAATAAACCAAAAAATTCAATAAAGGAAAGATGTTTCAAGGTGGGTGTTAAAACGTATTTGTGGAACATCAATCATTCAGTGCTGTAAACAGAAAAAACCCTTATTCTTTGATCTTGTAAATCCAGAAATGATTACAGCGCTCTTGGTCTGTTAATCCTCCTGGGTGTCATTCACATACACAGGAGTTTCCATATAGCATCAGTGAACACAGAAATTAAACTTCAGGGCACATTTCAACTAGAAATAGAAAAGGTATCAGGGGTAAGTCAGGAATGAGTTGTGCCCTTGGCAGAAGAAGCCACTGCTGGCTGTTTGATGGTATTGTCATCTTGCCAGGGTCTGTCCTGCGAGACAAGAGTAGGGGAGCACCTGTGCTGGCTGTCAGGGTGTTAGGAAAAGCGTGTAGCCCAATCTCTCCTTAGGAAACAATAGTGAATAAAAGAGGATTGCAGTGTGCTAGAAGGTGGTCTCTGCTCCTCCCCTCCAAAGATAAAGATACAGCTGCTGGGGAGAGGTGGAAAATGAAAGAGCAGTATTCTGCAAGAGTTGTATGGCACTGTTAGGGAACTTTTAAGATGAAATGAAATCTAAAAGCTTCAGCTTAAGAATAAAACATTCTAAGGTATTTTGATGAGCAAAACTATGTAGCCTCTGGGACTAACATATTTACTGCCATAAACATCTCTTTTTGTGGGAGATAGCTTTCCTGTCTTCTCCTCATTCCTCACTGCAATAGGATCTGAATCAGCAGACTCTCAAGATTTATCCTCACTGTACTGGGATAAAATCTCCTTTTTTTTTTTTTTTTCCCTGTTGTAAATTGATATAGAGGAGGCCAGATGAACATTTTTAATATGAAAATATGTATATTGGCAGTGTTAATGGTTACAGCATTCTCCCATGGTTGGATACAGTACTGTACTACACTTGACTGCTACTCCTTTACAGCACCAATGTTCCCTTCTGTTTTTCAAACCTGACTGTATGTAGAAGTCAGCAAAAGTTGACAATGTTCTATTTAATTAAATATTTTATTTTGGGCAGCTTGACTATCTGAGGTTTTAATGGGTCACTTTGGAAGCACTACTCTCCTCAGCCATATGATGGTCAGCTTACATATTCACTTTTCAGGCAATTTTCCAATACATGAGGTCCCTTCATGAACTGGATAAACTGCCTGAAAACAATAAACCACAATTGGTTAAGAACATGTACAAAGTACAAGATGTCTTAATAAAAAGAAGAGTTAAAATGACAAAGGTGTATAACAGACTGAGTAGTAATCAACAGTGTCATGTTGCTTCCAAAGTAAAAAAATCTTACGCTGTCTAAAGAGTGAGTAAAACTCAGAGTATTTCTATTTTAATAAAGCTGCAGCCAAATTATTGTGACCAAATTCAGTTTACTTGTGACCTTTTAAAGAATCCTGAGCAGGCAAGAAGAGTAGCAGAAGTCTAGAAAAAAAGGAGCATGAAGAAAGATAGAAAGACCTGGAGCTGTTCAATTTAGAGGACAGTGCACAAAGGCAAGATGTAACAACAGTCTTCAATTATGTAAAACCCTGATTGATTCAAGTCCAAAGGCAATAGACTATTTCCAAAGGACAAGAGAGGAAGTAACAAACTTAATTTGCAGCAAAGATCCAGACTGGATGACTGGAAGTGTGAGGATAAAGAGAATTCATTGCCTAAGAAAGCAATGGAGACTACATCATCGAAGATTTTACAGAAAAGATTAAAAATTATCAGAAATATCTGACAATTAGTTGGTTAAAAATCTTCTACAGATCTTTCTGGGTTTATCAAGAGTTTCTGATTTAGAAATGTTAGATTCAGGGAGACATTCTAGAACACTAGAACACACACCACAGAAAGAGCAATGTCTCTTTTATCCCAAATTTTTTCCTCTGTGATAACTGAAAAAAAGTAAAAGCAAAAGGGCAACATAGATTTTTCTTTCTGAACAGTAGGGCAATAAGGACTGCTTTATTCAGAGCACTGACTGACTTTCTCAGTACAGTTTTGCTTAGGAATTTAGTCAAAGCAGATGCAAAATATGACTGACAACAATCCCAACATTGATAGGGAAAAACCCAAAACTTTTAGAGTTAACCCTGAAGATCAATTAAGACCAGACTTATTCATGCATAAAAATTTCACTTTGGAAGAAGAATGCTGATAGATGAGAACAGATCCATCCAGCTACTAGCTCATCTTTAAAAAATTCTGCTCATTCTTTCAAGCAGACCTTTAAAATCCCACCTCTACTACAGGAAGCTACCCATACTTTCGGGTGAATCTTATTAAAGGGGAGATAAGAACCTCTTTTAGGTGTAAGGTGTATACTGCTAAGCAGGTCAGTTGTTTTCTTAGGAAATGCAAAGTTAAGACTATTAAGGTTAAAAAAAAATAAGAATCCAGAAGGGGGGTGAGGAGCAGTTAAAAAAAATACACATGCAAAGACAAACAAAATACAATCTTCACAGTGTTTTGTTCTCCTTAAATTTTGATACTGTGAGAACATTTTGTGATGACTTAGAGTTGCATTAATGTATTCAGACAGAAATAATGAAAGAAAAGCTTCTATCTGCTTTGTACAGCTATATGTGTTCTAAAGCTCATTTTGTTACTTTTTCATCCTCAGGCTATTCTACTGTCTAAATCTAATTCAATATTTGTTGTAGAAAAAAAAAACAAACTACATATTTTGGAGTGTAAATGGTGAAGTTTAATAAAACAAACTGTAACTCTAATATCTCTGGAAACAAGCAATGTTCCTAAAAGTGTTGGGGGGGGGGGGAAGAGGTGACTCCTCTTTGTAGGACCTGAAGTAAAGTTTCACTGAAGAAAATAATCCTATCTTATTCTATGCAAGGTGAGAATAATTTCATGTTTATCTGTGAAATTTAAATATCTGAAATGTAATGTACATGCTATAGTGCTGCATATTGTTTAGCTTGGACACACTATTGTGGATGTCTAAAGCTCAGAGAAAGCTTCAGGAGAATTCTCCCTCCTTCTGACCTCTATCACAGGGAAATTTTTAAGGAAAAGGACTGGCAAACATTCTCCAGTCTGAAAGGGTAGGCAAAATATTTGGGGTGTATACTTTTTTTTTATAGTCTTAAGACGTGGTATAGAAGAAGGT
Source organism: Neopsephotus bourkii (assembly GCF_033783945.1). Lineage (NCBI taxonomy): Eukaryota > Metazoa > Chordata > Aves > Psittaciformes > Psittacidae > Neopsephotus > Neopsephotus bourkii. The sequence continues at coordinate 692,379 of NW_026901152.1, read as the reverse complement.
TACTACACAGAACAATGCCTATTCACCCAGGCTGCTCCCTGTGGTTTCAAAAGCCCACACGTGTGAGCACACTGCCCATCACATGCTGAACTGATCACTCTAATGAACCTGGGCTGCCCTAGAGGTGTCTGTCGCAGAAAATTCTGGTCTGGGACTTTCAGAGGCTCGTTCATAACAGGGTGTGAACAGGGAGACACCTTTTTTTGAGCCAGGAGTTTCTCCCAGGGGGAAAATACTGTGGTGCAAACAAGAGGGGCTGCTTGCCTAGAAAGTGAATTGTTGGAATCCATTAGAGAAGGTTCACTTTCCCTTCTGACAGACTATGTACTATTGAAAAAGACATTATCTGACAATCAAAAGCTGATGCTTCACAGCCTTTTATCAGCCAGGGTTATTCAGACCAAGTGCATCTTTCCTAATAATGGGAAAGATTTAGCACCTTTCCCATCAGGTTACTGACTCAGCTGAGGTGGGGAAGACATGCCACAGCACATACAGGGACTTCTCACATGGAAAAGATGAGAGGTAATGGACACAAGTTACTCCTAGGGAGATTCCAATTGGATACAAGAAAACAGTTTTTCCCAGTGAGAATGATCAGCCATTAGGGTAATCTACTCAGGAAAGTGGAGGATTTCCCTACATTGGACACTCTTAAGATTCAGCTGGACAGGATGCTGGACCATCTCATCTAGGTCATGCTTTGCCAAGAAAGGTTGGACCAGATGGTCCTTGAGGTCCATGTCAACCTGGTATTCTTGGGAAACTCTATGGGATGGAGCCAGTTCCCAGGGCCTAGTGAATACAGCTCTGGGTAGGGGAAGGGTTCAATTTATGAAGACAACTGATGGGAATGGTACCTTGGTTTTTCCTTCAAAGAGAAGAGCCTCTACAAAGGGGCTGAAAAGCTTGCTTGCTTCTGGCATCAAGAAAGGTTCTTTCCTTATCTAGACTGCCTTATTTTCCTTTAATATTATTCAAAACAAAAACCCATTTAAAAGATAAACTGCTGATGCTGGAACGTTTGTTTACCTACCCAGGGGAATGAAGAGGCTATAATATGCAATTCAATGTATGTTAGGGTCCCTTTTGATGGTAGAAAAAGTAAGATACTTATAATCATGGTTGTTTTTTTCCTGTAGGTATGAGTGAATGAAACGAGAAGTTTAATGATATCATCTTGTTACTCTGTTGCATATAGACTGTAAGCCTTGGATTCATAATTGCATTAAGAACCATAGCTTATGCTGCTCATTAACAATGAAAATTTCACACTAGAGATTCATTGTACTAAAGACCAGTTAAATTACAGTATGCATATGCACATTACAGATATTATGATTAATTTCTGGAAGGCTTTAAAATGCTATAGTTAGAAGAAATTATCTAGAATATTTCAACATAAAACTAAAACCTGGAAATATATAATTTACTGTGTGTAGTATTTGACTTCTTTCACTGTAAAAATCTGTCTTTTTTCCCATCACTCCCAGGTCTAATTGCTCTTCAGTTTTCCAGTGACCGACAATAAAATGTTATGAAGGTAGACTTATTAATATTTTTTTGCTCAGTGGAGCAATATTCTTCCTCAGCTTTTTGAGCAAAAATAACAAGATCAGATGTCAAAAGTGGATACAGTATCACTGAAGGTGCCTGGAAAAGAACAAAAAATTTAAAAGAGGAAAGCACAATATTGTACTATGGCTCTCTATCCTGAACTTCTTTATTTAGCATTTTTACTCTAGAAAGCTTACAGAATACAAACAAGAATAGAGGATAGCAGCATTGAAGGAACAATGTATACACCCACCCACCCCCTTTTGGGCATAAAATAGGCTGAAGAGTTGAAAAGACATAATTAGGAGCCCATCTTGCAGTTATGCATTCATATGAGAGAAGACTGGAAATCATGGGTCTACCAAATAATTAGTTTTTCTTAAACACGCATCTAATTAAATTGCAAGATACAGCAACTCTTATTCTTTCCCTAATCTGCTACTTAAAGGGTCAAGAATAGGGCTTCAGATAGATCCTCCTTCTGGGAAATAAATGCGTTCCTCTTTTCCTGATCATTACACAAATTTACTAATTAGTCAGGACAGATATTTGCTCTTGTTCATTTTGAGAGACCCTGTTACTGGCATTTTGTGTGGGGGTGCATTGGTGCATTGGTGTTGTTATTCTTTTGGTTTGATTTTTGATGCTTTATTATCTCCAGTAATTGCTCGTTACCAGTCTTTGCCTGGGCAGCTGCTCACCTGGACATGAGCGCTGCAGCAAAGGCACTGAAAATGTAATATGTGGGGAATAAAGATGGTGTGAAATCCTGGCTTTCTGATAAATAACTCTAAATAATGTATATTAAATAGAAAATGTTCAATGGGTGCTTCTGTGGCACCAGAATAGTTTTGGCCGGAGAGAGAACCAGAAGAGAACCCCAGCTTTGTCTTCTGGAATTTAGTGTGAACACGAAAGCCAGTTTGAAACAAAGGCAAGGACAGAGCACTGAGCACTGTGTCTCAAGATGCAGATACGGATTAAGAAAATCTTACAACAATAGACCTGAATTTTCTTATCCCAGCAGTGGGTCAGCTTCAAACTGCCTTTAGGGGAATGTATAGCCTTATCTCTTAAGAGTGTTTCAGCACTCTATAACAATGTGTAGCAAGTTCAGACCAGCATGTAAAGCAGAATCAACATCTGCTTCCTGACCTCTTTGATTTATGTTCATCAAAGGAACAATCCTATTCAGCTAATTGTGTGATATAGTTTATTTTGCTGTGCTGTTGTTTCACAATTCAAAATATAAGTAAATTAGAGAAAAATAAAATGATCTTTACTTGACCTTTATTACAAGAGGAAATAATGTGTCTAAAAGTTTCAGCAAATAAGAGGCAGCTGGGTCATAATCTTGGTACTGAATTTGTCTCCATCTAGGTGTGTGCGTAAAAACTTGATTGCTTCTGATGTTACATCTTGTGGGAGCCACCATACTGAGAGTAGAATTTGAAGTTCAGGTTTACAGTTCACACTTTCTGCTATTTTAGGGTTATGGTAACACATGCAGGTAGAGTTTCCAATATCCTAGACAATTCCTGTTTCTAAAACAGTCTTAATAATTAACCAGAATTCTGGGGCATATGTTCAATTGCGTTGGAGGGATAGATTTATTTTTTAATTGATGTTCATCAGTAAGTATTGTCATTTTGACTGTGTTTTGTGGGATCCTGAGTTCTTTCAGTTGGTTACACTGGACAGCACTGTGGACAGTTATGTTTTAAGGACCAATATATAGATTAATTTTGAATGGATGCTGGCTATTTCTGTGTCTTTCTGCAGGCTAATCAGCTCTTATTTGCGCTTCATGTCATCCCACTCACTACTGCTGCAGTTGTTCAGCATCATCTTTTACATCTTGAGTCTAGTCAGCTAGTTGCATGCTGCATTTCTTTCCTCAAGACATCTAGGTGTGTATAACATTGATTTTTCTTTTTTAAACAGTTTTTTTCTTCCCCTTCTTCATGCTGAACTAACTCCTAAAGAAAAAAAATAGATGAACGGCATGAAGACTCAGATTACTTTGCTCTTTTCTCCCTAGGAATTATTTATGAGCACACAGCTGCTATACAGTTCATAGCAAAGTTCATAGTAAAAGACATGAAAGTTGAAGGTAGGGAAATGTGGAAAAAAAATATGCAAAATGTTATGAGAATTTATCAACACAAGTAAATTGTTTTGAGTACCCTCTTCAATCTGTTTCTAGTCAGAATCCAAAGACTTTTAAACTCATCTAATTTTTCACCAAAAAAATCATTAAAATTTTCATTTAAATATATTTCAATTCAAATCTATGCAGAAATGCAGCAGATCATTTGGATTTGCTTTCATTTAGTCTTTGAATAATAAATTAATTTTCTTAACATTTGCAAGCTTGTTCATCAGTCTTAATTTAAATTACTGAAAATGTTAGATCCTTTGAAGGAATTTTGTATCTGGATTACCCATTTCCATGACCTAACTGAGTAATTCTGATACTTCACACTTTTTGTATAGAGAGTTAACTTTAATCCCTTGCAAAGGTTATTTGGACAAAAGTAGGATCCAATTAACCTACATTCTTAACTACTATATCTTGCTATTCATACAGGTTATGAATAGACTCATTAAGAAAACTGATAAAACAGACATAGGATTACTGTGACTATATTCCATGCAACTCAAGCTATTGCTATTTTTTTATACCACTTTATAATTCTGTTACAATAACAACAACTTGTTGGCTTGACAAAAAGTACTGTATCTACAGATGCACATGTACTACGGGCTTCTGTTGCTGGATTACCTGCTCAGCTCTCACTATTCTGTGAGGGCTTCACAAGTGCATCGCCTCCTGAAAGATTCTCAAGGCTTTAATCTCTCAGTTCTGCCTTGAATGTAAAGGGCATCAGGGATACTTGACAACGAGCACAAGATAGAGACCCAAAGGCGTAAGGACTCTGGCACTGCATCTTCTGTGAGGCATTCACTACGTGGGATGCTGATCCTGTTAATACAGCACTCTTAAGATTGTGAGTTCATACAGAATGGTGCCAAAAACACTGCACTCCAATGCTTTAGCTTTACCCAAGCAACCCAAAAGATTTCCAAGCTGTGTTTTCACTTGAGTTCTCCAGTTACTGCTGAAGCTTTACTGTTCCACTGAATTTACCCTTAAAACATGTTTACTGTATGCATGTGAGTTTATTGCCAAATGTATTTCAGTTGCTGAAACTGTCCTGCAATTGCATTCTGTAGCGATCCATCCATAATCCTGTTATTTGTAATATTAAATATATGCATTTAAAAAAAAAAAAAACCTATTCTTGGGTATATGATGCAAAATACTGTTTTTGTGTAGTCATAGGACAAGACTTTCAATTATCTTCAAATCAAGTACTTTGTTTGCAATAAATGTGAATCAATGTGCAATGTATGTCTGAGATACACAACTGTTATTCTGACCTATGGTAATGTTTTGGGGAAGGAAGTTGAAACGGAGGAAAAAATTTGACGATTTATCAAGATTCTTCAATCAAATCACATATATCTATCTGATAGATTTTCTGAGGTATGCATCAATACTAATGAAAATGCACCAGTGCAAACTGCAAACTCCTAAATAAAATGTATTCTGCTTTTGCAAAGCTTTACCCCCTCAGCCCCCCAAATAAATAGATAAATAAATTACCTTTTATGTGCAAATGTTTTCACAGTATTGAAATATATACCCTTCATGCTTCAGTGGAAGACTCTCCAGAAGAGAAATGTGTTCTGAGAGCACTTGCTAAGACCAGCTCTGCTGAACTCTGAGCAAAACTTTAAGTGGAGATAACCATGTAATAGAGCTACAAAAGAAACGGTATTGCGGTAATCAACTGCTATGTAAACAGTAGAATTGAGTGTACTGAGAATACATTTTTACAGTATTTACATCTGTATTCATAATCTGTGGTGCTGTTTGGTGCATTAAACATATAGGGCAACTTTATTCTTCCAGATAACCAAATGCAGAATTTCTGGAAGTAGGCTGGCAATTAATATAATAAAACTAGCACAATCTGAACAAACTATGAGATTAATTCCCATCAGTCTTCTCAGACTATATACAGGTACTATAGGTATAAACAGAATTTCATACCAAATTTGGCTGCACAGATGTGGCACCACAGTCTACAGCTGTCTCTGAGTGCTTCATAAAACAAGTCAGAAGGTACATCCTGTCTTCAGATCCCACTTCCAAGTTTTCCCTTTTCATACACAACAGCAACCTCAGCAATGAGACTTTTTTCTAATATGAGATAGCTTAATGTAGCTTAATGGAGGTGTTCAAGGCCAGGTTGGACAAAGCCTTGGGTGGCATGGTTTAGTGTGGGGTGTCCCTGCCCATGCCGGAGGGGTGGAACTAGATGATCTTAAGGTCCTTTCCAACCCTAACTATGCTATGATTCTATGATTAGAACAGCCTTTGCTTTAAGTAGAATCAAAATTCCTTGAGACAGATTTTCCAAAATTATCCCATCTTCACATTAAAAGGGAGATTGGTCCTTTGAGGTTATTGTCAATGTGAACTAGTAAAGTAATGAAGGAGGAGGATGATACATGCCCGACCTTTCCACAATATGTTTAGAGCTAAACAAGCCTTTTCTTTTTCCACCTCCTCCAGTATTATTCATTCATTTTTTAAGTGTGTATATATGGCTTTCCAATTCCCTGAAAAAGAAGAAAAAAAAGGCAGCAGATTTATGTTTGGGCAAACTACCAAACTGGTATTACTCATCTTGTTTTTCATAGCAGTTAAAGGTGACCTGTGAAATTGCAACAGTTTAAAAAAGAAAAACAAAGCAAAAATGCACCATGCACATATGGGTGAGGTCATTGTTCTTCTCTCCTCATGCAACTTGTAAGGAACCCTTGGCAGCGTATTTGGGTACTGTCTCATGACTGCTCCTGTCAACACCAGCTGCTGGGCTCTGGGTCATGTTCTTTTGTTTAATTGTTTAAGTTCAAAAACTTGTAATCTTAAAAGTAAAATCATGACTCTATAGAACAGTAGCATCTTGTTTATTCAACGGCAAAGTGCTTTATAATTCTATTGAAATGGAAAAACTGTAGCACATTAAAATTGGTCAATAGGGTTGGGTTTTTTTTTGGGGGGGGGTGTCTGTTTTTTGAAGTTAGTGATCTTTTGTCACATGAAAACTAAACACAATAATAACATAGACATGGAACAGCTTGCACAGAATTTTGTACCATCAAAATAGTTCTTTCCTTGAAAGGATAAGGAGTCTTGCACAGACTTATATAGAACATGTAGACTTTATCAAGATTAAATATATTTGGAAAGTAATGTACACAGCTTATTTTATGACCATTTAATATTTGTTCCTTTTGCAAGATGAAGAAAATAAATTTTTACACAATTCACTTCCGTTGTCAGTGCTAGAGAAAACAGGAAAATAAACTTGGATCTCAACAGACAACCTAATTATGTTATCAGTGTTTCTTTACAAACAAACCTGCTTTGAAGTCTGTCCAATTTAAATTCCTATTTGCATCCTGAAAAGGCAGTGTCACTACAGGAATTCCACATATGGCAGGGAAAGAGGTAGTAAAGAGAGTTAGTATTAGGCTTTGATTTCAAAATACTGCACTCAGTATTTAAGCCCCATCAAATGAAAATAAACCTGAGGACTTCATTCTAACCCCTGTTTGTGGATATTGAAGAATTGTTGCACGGTTCAGTACTTTGGCAAAAGCAGGAGTCTCTGCTTAAATAAAGCCTAAAGAATGAAATCAAATAGGTCCCCTGGCTTCAGAGAGAAACATATTGTAAGACCATATAAAGAAATGTTTACTGGGGCTCTTCTGCGCTGCTTTTGCATGCAGTTGGGGATCTCTATAGCAGCGAGGAGGTACCAGAAGCAGCTCCCAGATGGAGCTTTATGAATGTCAACTTTATTCTGCTCCCCCTTCCTCCCTTTCAAAGCTGTGTGTAGTTGCTCCTGTAGTGTTTATGATTCTTACTGTTGTGGCTCATACTGCAACATCAAGATGAACTAGTAAGTTGTAGCCCTTTGATTATAAAGGGATACGTGAACATCTGGTTCTGCTCACCTTATTCAGCAGTCTGCAAAATGAGAAAGAGAAGGGATTTTAATCTGCTTCTGAGTTAAGAGGCCTATTTAAGCCTAAAACTGAAATGGTTTGCAGAATAAAAGCATACCAATGGGCTGCAAGCACATATGCTACGAATTTACTTCACAAGAGGTTTGTTATTTCACAGGTGCATTTTGCATATCAAGTTTGCATATGGAAAAAAAAGACAAAGAAAAGGACAAATAATTAACTCTACTCCCTGCTCCTTCCAAAGGCATATTCTGAGGTAAGTTGGAAAGTTCATTATAAGCCTGCCTCTTCTCTCCTTGCTGAAATAGCACTTTACATTTAATGTAAGGAGATTGAGCTTGTCATCTGTGACAGCAGAGCTATCTGCAACCTCTTCTACACCCTCTGTTTTTGCCCCCGGCTTCACTAGTTCAGGTAGAATCTACTTTTATTTCCATCACTACAGGCACAACTGTGATACCAAGATTTTTCCCCAAAATTGAGACTCTGAAGTGAATAAATTTTGTTTATAACTCCCGATAGAGTATTCTTCTCAGGAAAGTAGATTCTTTTCTAGCAAGGTTCATGGGGTTGCATCACAGCTTATCCAAGCTATTGCTGCAGGCTCTCTGCAGATTCTGGAAGACAACACAGAGTTGTCTCATTATGCTGTCAAACTTCCCTTGATGTCCCTGAACAGCAGAAGACTACAGACTGATGAAAATATAGATCCATGGTGTGTTTATTTAGTTAGTTATTTTATGAGCACCTTTACAGCATGAAAACTTTCATGACACCCTAAAACATCTTCAGGTTGTCTAATTCTTTCATCATGCTACCAGCTGTTGGCTAGGAGTCTGTGAAGACCTGCTGTCAGCTGGTAATAAACACTGGAAATGGTGTCTCCCAAAGAGACTTGTGAGGAATTTAGACCTTCTGAATATGGCTACCAGTGCTGACACTATAATGCGGATTTTGCAAGCTTGTACCATTTTTTCAGGCTCTGGTTTTGTTATTTGATGTAGTTCTAGAATATCTCAGTAAATCTCTTTCATCTTTTCTCTTTAAACCTCTTAAAAGGTAAAACTCTTTCTCAGCCTCTTAGATGTATGTCTTAATATATGCCTTGAATATATGTCTTAAATCCTCTTAAATATATGTCTGAGTTCAACATTTGTTTTGTGTGAATTTTGAACCTTAAATTTCAAGTTCAAAGATTTAACCTATAGGCCCATTTTTGTGTTTTCTGAGGCATTCTGACCATTTTGATCCCCTGCCAAGTAGGAAATAGCAAAACCTTTTCAGTGTAGAAAAGAAAGTACAGGAAAAAAACCCACAGTGACTGTTGATTCCTTTTCTAAATGAAAATAATATATTAATTCTTATACCCTTTCCTTGCCATGTATATAAAATATTTTTCACATTAAAAATTATTGTCTATATTTTTTCTCTCTCCCATTTTCCTGCAATTGTGACTTGCAAACAGTAGTTAAATTTTTCCATTTGGTGGGTCATAACTACCTATCATAGATATTTACTGGGGTGCTAACTTGTGTGTAACCATGCAATTAAAGCATATAGTATGGCTAGCAGGACTAGGGAAGGGATTGTCCCCCTGTACTGGGCACTGGTGAGGCTACAGCTTGAATAATGTATTCAGTTCTAGGCCCCTCATGACAAGAACGACATTGAGGAGCTGAAGCATGTCCAAGGAAGGGTAATGAAGCTGATGAATGGTCTAGAGCACAAGTTCTGTGAGTAGGGGCTCAGGAACTGGGGTTGTTTAGCCTGGAGAAAAGGAGGATCAAGGGACCTTATCACTCTCTACAACTGTGTGAAAGGAGGTTGTAGTGAGATGGGTGTTGGTCTCTTCTCCCAAGTAACAAGTGATATGATAAGAAGAAATGGACTCAAGTTGTGCCAGGGGAGGTTTAGATTGGATATGGGGAAAAGTTTCTTTCCCAAAAGGGTCATTGAGTGTTGGAAGTGGCTGCCCAGTGAAGTGGGGGAGTCGTCATCACCACAGCAATTTAAAAGACATGCATATATGATGCTCAGGGATATGGTTAGGCAGTAGACTTGACAGTGCTAGGTTGACAGTTGGACTCAATGATCTCAAAGGTGTTTTCCAACCTAAATGGTTTTATAGTAGTACTTATATAGCTGGCCTTGCAGCCCTTCTTTTTATTTTAATGGCACCACAGGTTACAACTGAGATTACACTGATTTGCTGTTAGGCATGTGGAAACTTCTGGATGGTGAACATAGCCCTGTGAACTTAATTTGGGTGTTACTGGGTTAGTAATGATTTCAAGTTTTGTTCCTGTAATGAGCTTATTTAAGGTAAATAAAAATACTTTTTTTTCCATAACCTACAATAAGACTATTTAAAGAGTCCATTTAAACCAAGACCTCCAAAATATGACCTCAGGTTTCCTATAAATTATATGGATCTATTTTATTTTCAGTGAAGTTGTTGATAGGTTATTAACAACATTCTCTGGAAAGCTGAATTGGATACTGTCTCATATTCTTTTACTTCAGCTACTTCTTTCAGTTGCCAAGGCATACAAATGAGAGAATTTTCAAAGGAGTTTTTCTTCTAGATATGTCCTAAAAAGAAAAGCTAAAATGCAGCCAGAAAATACAGGTGCAGGAGAAATGCTGAATTATGTTAGGATTATGAGTATGGGAAAACTCACCGACTATGGATGCCTGCTGTAGTGTGGTTTAGATCATGTGTTTTCTTTAGTGTGGGGATTTTTTGGGGAGGTTAGTTTTATGGGGATTTTTTAAGTGTTAACTGAACTCTCTGGAGAACAGAAAGAAATAGAAATTCCTAGTTCATTTTTCCTTTCCTTTTCTTTCAAGATATTAACACATGTTCAGGGTACAAAAAAAAAAACAAGACATAGTCGCCCTGTACACTTGGTGTATAGCAATCCTTTTAGTGATATTTATTAAGCACTATTGGATAAATTGGTTTATTTTTAACTACATCTGTTTTTAACTTCTCTCCTCATACTTTTAACCCATTTTCTAAAGGAAACCAGAGTTAGACATTTACACTGTTGGTCTCTGATTCTTCTCCTTCCTTCCCTTTCTTCCCCACTTTGCAACTATTGACAAATTTGCCATATGTTCAACCTGATGGTATAGATTCCAAAGATGCTACATTTCTATAGCTATTAGGAGAGTGTAGTTAAAAAGATGAAAGAGAACAAGACATCATTAGCATCTTTTTTAAGGAAGTGGCTGCAGTGGGTGCTTACCTCCATAAGTCAGGGGAGTAACCAGGCTCAGAGGATTTTTATTTTCATTTAGTCAATCACATAGGTCAATGTTCTCTAATGATGATGAAATAGATGTAGAATTAGGAGTTGGTTATGTACTGTATGTGCCTAGAACTCACACAAGTTACTCAACTCTTCTGCTTGTACCTTCCCTAACTCTGCCTTGACTGAGCTTTGGAAACCTGCCATATCAAATTCTACTAAGACATGTTGAACTGTGAAGCTACTGAAATTGACATATAATAAAATAACTTTTTTACATATCAAAGCATAAAGTTGACATTTTTTGTACGCAACACCTTTTGAAGCTGGTTAAAGGACAGGAGTTGATTAGCCAAATGCTAACCAGTTGGAAAGTGGGTTGCTGGACATCTGATACTTCATGTTTTCCAGTAGACTGCAGCCTGTTTCTACTTCACCAAAGATCTCTAGCACTGTTACATTTTAAGTATACAAATAGGGCTGTTAAATTTACCCTACCTTTTTTAGTTGCTAGCAATCTTTTAGGGAGACCTATAAGCCCTACAGCAAGAACCTGAGAGAGAAATGGTAGTTACTAGTTTCCATTATGAGGTGTTGGTTCACAATTACATATGATCCATCTTAGCCAACACTATTAGAAGTCAGTTTTCATGATAAAATATATGAAGTGATTTCTTAATGCTGTACAAGCTTGTAAACACATGAACTGCAGTAGTATCTTGTTTGTGTTTCACTTGTGTCTACTGGTACTCTTTTACTCAGTGATTAATTTATTTGTTGTGATGTACTATACCATGAAGAAATTCTTTACTGTGATGGTGGTGAGGACTAGAACAGGTTGCCAACAATGGCGAATGCTGAAAAGATAATTTCAGAAATACTTTAACAAAAAAAAAAAAAAAAAAAAAGGGCATGGTTTATTTTTAAAAGTTCTGCAAAACTTCACTTGGGTCACTCCTTGACAGGTCAGGATTATCCCTACTAATCAAAACTGTACCACAAATTCTGGGACCACTTTAAAGGAGCTGATTTGACTATCACAGCTTTAGATGTAGGTTGAACAACCATTTTAATCAGTTGGGCACTTTACTTGGTGTCATAGTCAGGGGTTGGTGTCATAGTCAGGGGTTTGGGTGTCTTGAACACGGGACCCGAGTTTGTACGCCAGGTCTAGTGGGGGCTGGTGGAGCTGGTCTGATAAAGAAAGGGAAGAGCAGTTTTGGTAGGAGGCTTGCCAGACTGGTCAAGGAGGCTTTAAACTAGATGTGTTGGGGAGGGGGGCATCATTCCATCCCAACACACCCAGTCAGTTGCCAGCACCTATAATAAATGCTTGGAGCAATGTAGAGAATTTCCAGCCACTCCAGCCAATGAGCCAGCTTCATTTGGAGCTCGACTCAGATGCCTCTATACAAATGCCCATAGCATGGGGAACAAGCAAGAGGAATTAGAGATGTGTGCACGTCTACGGGGGATATGATATAATAGGCATCGCAGAAACATGGTGGGATGGCTCCTATGACTGGAATGCTGGAATGGAAGGTTACAGACTCTTTAGAAAAGACAGGCCTGGCAGGTGCAGAGGGGGAGTTGCCCTTTATGTTAGGGATAGGCTCAAGAGTATGGAACTCTGTCTGGGGACAGGTGAGCAGTCAACAGAGAATTTGTGGGTCAGGGTTAAAGGGAAAACAGCGATGGGAGACATTACTGTGGGGATCTGTTACAGACCGCCTGATCAAGAGGAATCTGTGGATGAAGCATTCTATAGACAGGTAGGAAAAGCCTCACACTCACAGGCCCTTGTTCTCATGGGTGACTTCAACCACCCTGACATCTGTTGGAATGACAGTACGGCCCGGCACAAGCAATCCAGGAGGTTCCTCGATTGTGTGGAAGACAACTTCCTTCTGCAAGTAATAGAGGAGCCGAAAGGGAGAGGTGCCATGCTTGACCTCGTGCTCATCAACAGGGAAGGGCTCGTTGGAAATGTGACGCTCTAGGGCAGCCTTGGATGCACTTATCATGAGATGGTCGAATTCAAGATCCTCAGGGCGGTGAGAAGAGCGTGCAGCAAGCTCACTGCCCTGGACTTCAAAAGAGCAGACTTCGGCCTCTTCAGGAAACTGCTTGGTAAGGTTCGATGGGGTATAGCCCTAGAGGGCAGGGGGGCCCAAAACTCTTGGTTGATATTCAAGGATCACCTGCTACAAGCTCAGGAGTGTTGCATCTCTACTAGAAGAAGTGGAGCAGGAGGGCCAGGAGACCTCCTTGGATGGATAAGGAGCTGCTGAGGAAAATTCAAATGAAAAAAGAGTCTTATAAAAAGTGGAAACAAGGACAGACAGCCTGGGAAGAATACAGGGATGTTGTTCGGGAAGCTAGGGACCAGGTTAGGGAAGCTAAGGCCCAGTTAGAATTAAATTTGGCTAGGGATGTGAAAGATAGTAGGAAGGGATTCTATGGGTAAGGAGCAAATAAAAAACAGACTCGGGACTGCATAGACCCTCTCAGGAAGCTCTTGGGACAACTAGCTACACAGGATTTGGAGAAGGCTGAGGTTCTGAATGACTTCTTTGCCTCAGTCTTCACTGACAGATGCTCTGACCACACCACACAAGTCTTGGAAGGCAGACACAGGGACTGTGAGAATGAAGATCTTGGGCCCACTGCAGGAGAGGATCTGGTTAGAGACCATCTTAAAAATCTGAAAGTGCACAAGTCCGTGGACCCCGATGAAATCCATCTGCAGGTGCTGAAGGAGCTGGCAAATGAAGTTGCTAAGCCACTGGCCATCATATTTGAGAAATCATGGCAGTCAGGTGAAGTTCCCGATGACTGGAAAAAGGGAAATATAACCCCCATTTTCAAGAAAGGGAAAGTGGATGACCCGGGGAACTACAGGCCAGTCAGTCTCACCTCTGTGCCTGGCAAAATCTTGGAACAGGTTCTCCTGGAAGGCATGCTAAGGCACATGAAAAACAAGGTGGTTGATGACAGCCATCATGGTTTCACTAAGGGGAAATCCTGCCTGACCAATTTGCTGGCTTTCTATGATGGGGCTACAGAACTGATGGAAAGGGGTAGAGCAGTTGACGTCATCTACCTGGACTTGTGCAAAGCGTTCAACACTGTCCCACACAACATCCTTGTCTCTAAATTGGAGAGACATCAATTTGATGGATGGACCACTCACTGGATAAAAAACTGGCCAGATGGCCGCAGGCAAAGAGTTGTGGTCAATGGCTCAATGTCCAGCTGGCGAACAGCAATGAGTGGTATCCCTTAGGGATCGGTGTTGGGACCGGTCTTGTTTAACATCTTTGTCGCTGACATGAACAGTGGGATTGAGTGCACCTTCAGCAAGTTTGCAATGACACTAAGCTGTGTGGTTCAGTTGGTATGCTGGAGGGAAGGAACGCCATCCAGAGGGACCTCAACACACTTGTGAGGTGGGCAGATGACAACCTCATGAAGTTTACCCATGACAAGTGCAAGGTCCTACACCTGGGTCGGAGCAATCCCAGGCACAGCTACAGGTTGGGCAAAGAAGAGATTCAGAGCAGCCATGTGGAGAAGGACTTGGGGTGTTGGTCAATGAGAAAATGAACATGAGCCAGCTTCAGTGGGCACTCGCAGCCCATAAAGGCAACTGTATCCTGGGCTGCATCAAAAGGAGTGTGACCAGCAGGTCAAAGGAGGTGATCCTGCCCCTCTACTCTGCTCTTGTGAGACCTCAGTTGGACTATTGTGTGCAGTTCTGGTGTCCTCAACATAAAAAGGACATGGAACTGTTGGAACAAGTCCAGAGGAGGGCCACGAGGGTGATCAGGGAACTGGAGCACCTCCCATATGAAGATAGGCTGAGAAAGTTAGGGCTTTTCAGCCTGGAGAAGAGAAGGCTGCGTGGAGACCTCATAGCAGCCTTCCAGTATCTGAAGGGGACCTATGGGGACGCTGGGGAGGGACTCTTCATTAGGCACTGTAGTGACATGACAATGGGTAATGGGTTAAAACTTAAAGAGGGGAAGTTTAGATTGGATATGAGGAGGAAATTCTTTCCTGTTAGGGTGGTGAGGCACTGGAATAGGTTGTCCAGGGAGGTTGCGAATGCTCCATCCCTGGCAGTGTTCAAGACCAGGTTGGACAGAGCCTTGGGTGACATGGTTCACTCATGTCAGAGGAGTTGTAACTAGATGATCTTAAGGTCCTTTCCAACCCTAACTATTCTATGATTCAATGATTCTATGAATAATAGTTCTATACTATTACTTAAACTGTCAAAGGAAACTTAGCCATTCCAGAGTTCAGGTAATGCTTGCAAGATCTTCAGCTTAGGTTGTTCTTCGTGTAAAATAGCTCATGTTTTATTCCCCGTGAAATAAAATTTTACTATTATGGCTGTCTGGGATGAGACTGCAAGGAGAACTAGGGGATGAAAAGATTGAAATTCAATTATTTTCCCTTATGCTTCAATATATCACACCTTCTTTCTCTTTTGCATGATCTGCGGGAGAATAATGTCATGTCAGTCAAACAAATCAGGAAGACTCTGAAATAGACTTCATAGTAAACAACTGAGGAAAAACAAATTAAGGGTATAAGAAACAAATAGCTCAGAATAGCTAATTGCCTTTATTGTGTCTGAAAACAGACCCCTAAAAATTACAGTGCCTGTTTAGAAAAGGGGTTGGAGAAACTGCTATGTGACAAAGTGCATCATATGTTATCACGTGAAACTATTGCAGAAAACCGACAATGTATTGAAGATGCTAAGCTTCACAAAATATGCATTTAACTGGAATCATGCTCCGTGTTCTAAAGGACGCATTGGTAACCAAAATTAAGGGTATAGGCAGGGAAGGAAAAGTTTGGACTTAAACTCTGGAGAAACCCAAGCCATTAATAATGTTTGCAATAGGCTACATATTGTATTTATCTAGGAGATTAAGTATAATAAGAAGAGTAGAAATTTCAGATTAAACCGTAAAACAGTTGGAGAACTGCAGGGGCTTTAATACTACAAGTAAGTATCACAACTTGCCAGTATCTTTTGCCCCTCATAGATTTAGTTGCCTGTTTATATCATTACCATGCGTGATGTAAAACCTTCTGTTGTTAGGAGTTTAAACTTTCATTTTTATTAGCCTTTTAAACAAATAATGCCCTTGTTTTTTCCAGAAATGCATACATTTTAAGACTGAAATTGTGCATGAGCTGACTCTGCTTATATGGGTCTGCGCATAATTCTGTGCTAAATTCTAGGAACCAGTTGAACCTCTTGCATCAATTTCATCTTAGAATTTGAGTAAACCTGTTTATTAGCACTCAACAGGAACACACACCTGTACGTGAGCAGGTAAAACAAGAGCTTGAAAGGAGGATAAGAGAATTTCCGTTTTTCAGAAAACTCAGACAGAATATTTTTCTTTAAGAAAGTATAAAGCTTCATGAAGAAAGATGAATCTTGAATATAGAGCGAGGTGATAAGAACTTTGAATCACCTGGTTAGTGATTTAGCAATTTAATAGCAATAGCAATAATTTAGCATTTAATAGCAATATGTTGTCTTAATGTAATATTATTAAACTTTCTAATTCAGACTTTATTACATGGAGACTTTATTTAGATTCATGGGGTTACCTTGTTTAGGAAGGAAAAAATGTTTAAGAATATTTTGCTCATTTTATAGACACACTGATATGTTTTATGGATCATATATAGATTGGTCCCATGCAGCAAGATAGGTCAGGGCAAGAATAAGAATTTTAGAAATATGGAATATATTGGTTGGAAATAAAGAATCAAGATTGAATTCTTCCCTATTATCTGTATAACATCTTTATGATGTAACACGGGATGTATTTTAATAGTTAACTTTATTCTGAAAAGACTTAGCTTATGTAGTCATATCTATTGGACTGTAGGAACTGGAATTAGCAGCAGACAAATCAGCTACTGCTACAGAAGGAGATAATAGCCAACTATGGCACCTCTTGGGAAATATAAAATAAACATAGCTTGACACATTTCAATAAGTAGAAAGCATTTCATGGTCCTCTAGCTCTTACAGATTACGATTAAAGGTCTGAGTGCTCCTAAAAAATAATTTGAGGGGAGAAGTGTAACTAGTGTATTATTATTCCAAATTTGCCTTTACTTAAAAATATATATATATATATAAAAAATTGTAAATGTCATGACTGCTGAGACTAGGGCTACTCACTGAAAATGTACACTCAAACAAGCCATGCAGGAGAAGTAGCAGAATTCTGCTTTGAAGAAGAAAGTGAAAAGCTGTCAGGCTTCACATAATATAGAACCTACTCTCATTCCCATTCAGCTTTTACAGTGGATTTTTCTCCCATAGCATCAGAACAGGCTTGTCCCACACTCGGGGAGGGATTTACTTCATCCAGGCTGCCTGATTGCACTTAAGAAGTTTGAACATGTTTGTCTGAGTCAGGTGCACGTCTATAGCAAGGTACAGGTTTCCTGTAGCTTTGTCTGTGTTTCAGAGAGGGGAGAGACACATAAGCCCACTTTTCTAATTTCTGGGTTTTGCCAGTCCTGAACGAGAAGAGAGAACAAACTGAAACACCTAAAGATCTTACATATTTAATGCAACAACTAATGAAAATATACTATATCAAGTAATACATTATAAAAGCATGATTAAAGGAGACTTTTAATAACTGTGATTTTTGTGAAGTACCTAGTACACTCCTGCACTGAAAGTTTGATGGGTAGAAATATTAAGTCAAAATTGCTCTTTTTAGAAAAATTGAATAAATCTTAATGGTAATTTGAGCATTCATATCTGCAGAATCTAGCAAATTGAGAACTGCATTCATTCCTTTGTAGCTGGGACTTGGTAGCATAGTCACAGCTATTTTAGTGTCTCTCTTAAAATTGACATCTTAAGAGGAATATAGGCTGCTCATTGGAAATATTTTCCTCTGGCATTTAATAACCCTCAAGTTTATAAGCATTTCTTTTAAAAATGAGAGACCTGTTCTGCCTTTGGAGGATTGCAGTACTTGAAGTTCCCAAGAGGGCTGTAAAATATATTGCCAGACTGGTAATCTAGAAAGGTTCTGTGATGTACAGACCATCTAGATGCTTCTGTCTTGCTTTGCAGTTGCACTTTTACAGTCCACTCAGTCACAGTGATACTGAGAGAAATCAAAATATGGGAGAGTAGTGTTCAAAAGTGTACTTGTTTTTTCTTGTTAAGACTTGCTCAGCTACTTCTACAGGCTATGTATAAGGCTGCAAAAAAAAAAAAAAAAAAAAACAACTTTTCTTACTAAACCTAATGCTTAGTTTTAAAGTATTTGTCTTACTTTGTAGGCACACAACACATCCAAATGATTATTAATATAAGAAGTCCATGAGAGTTTGTTGTGCTTGTATTCTTTGTTCCTTAACTAAGTAGAGGTCTCCTAAGCAAACAAGGTAAGTCACAGATCTTAAAACTGAGGGAATGCTTGTGCTGAAAGACCATAGCCTAATGTAAAAATATAAAATGTAGGAATGGGGCTCTACTTCTCCACTGCATAATGCAT
This sequence comes from Neopsephotus bourkii, assembly GCF_033783945.1. NCBI lineage: Eukaryota > Metazoa > Chordata > Aves > Psittaciformes > Psittacidae > Neopsephotus > Neopsephotus bourkii. The sequence goes on along the minus strand of NW_026901152.1, from coordinate 673,895 downwards.
AATGGTTTGAGTGTGCAGTAACAGATGGAAATGTATCTTGTAGTACCAAGGAAAGGTCTTTCTTCACTTAAATGTGAGCAGACATGATACACAAGTGCAGATAAACCTCTTTCAAAATGTGTTACAGAGTCCCTAGAAAGACCAAAATATTCTGCAGAGAGGTTTATTACTATACAGCTGGTTCCACAGACTCTTTAAGAAGTAGGTTTGGGCTTATTTAGAAACTCAGTATTCTCTTAGAATAATATACCAACAGTAGAAATACATTTCTCTGTTGGTAGGGCTCTATAGTAAATGCAAAATTGATATGCCAATTAGTATACCAGTAAACTTTGGTATAGTAATACCCATACTTCAGAAATAATTAATAACCCTTTCTAAAACTCATAATCAGACCCACTGGATATATGAAACTCTAAAGTTCCTACAACCAAGAAAGGGCTTTAAAAACACCTGCAGGTGGTAAATGCAATCAGATGCTCTGTGTGGATTCACCACATAATACCCCAAGGAAACAGATGAAATCATTACACCGAGGGACTGTATCCTTGGGAAGTACTATTTGTAATTGAACTATTTCAAAGACTGCCAATAGAAATGCATCCTTTAGATCTCAAATTCTGCTCTGCTGAACAGCATATGTGATCCACTGACAAGTCATGTCAAAGTTTTCATGTAGCTGAATAAGCCATTTGATCTAACTACTTTCCAATGAATAATGTGTGAACATTTATTTATTTATATTTATAGCTAGGCAACACTACTCAAAAACCTTCAGAAATCCACTATTCCCTTTCACAAGGGATTTTTCATCTTTCTACTGCCAATGAAAAAAAGAACTCATAACAGGCCTGGAACCCTGTAACTTTTTAAGAGTGAAGGGGGGAAATGTATGCCATGAGGACAGTCCCTAACATGAACCCAGTGCCTACTTCCTATAAGCAGGCAAAAATATTGGCTTGGCTTGGTTTTCAGTAAGAGGATGTTTAGATAGGGCAAGATAGCTAGGATGTGGAAATGGAAATATCAGCCTGAAGAAACAGCAAAATTCAGAGGTCCACATGCTGCATTTAGTAGAGTTGTACTGGGTCACGTTTACCACAGAAACCTGAAGCAGCTGGCACACAAGGCTGGCAGGAAGGCTTTCAACAAATCTGAGTCACAGTGGTACTGTACTGCTGGAAAATAGAAAATGTAGAACCTACCTTTAATAAAGGGGAATTAAGTCTGGCCAAGTACTAGACCCTTATTCTGGTTCAATAGCATGCAGTCCTTCTGGGGGAAAAAAAGAGCTAAAGAAATAACTCCTTGGAAATTGGTTAATTATAATATTGGATTGGCCAGAAGCAGGTTTTCTACAACTAATGTCATATTACCTATGATCCAGCTGTGACTGTTTCAAACAGTCTTTGCACTGTATCAAGGACTTCAGTAATGTGGAAAATTTTAGGTGACTTGGACCTACTGGGTATTAGCAGAGAAATTAACTGAGTAGTGGACTAGGAAAGAAAGCAGTAAATTTAGGCTAAAGGGAAGTTTTTTCAGTAATGGTAAATTATTAACAGCAGTCCATGCTGAGGCAAGATTGGTACAGGACAGTGCCCATACAGTGGCCATTCTTAAGTTCAGTTTGAACATCAGAAAAAAGTTTCAAGCCACTGTGATCTTCTGTATGAGGCTCCTAAGAAGAATTTAAGCAGAGCAGAAAAATCTAGATCTCTTCATGAAGGAGCCAAGAGAGCCTGTGGAAGCGATTGTGTTTTAAGGAATTATATTAAACACTGCCTTGAGCAATGAATTTTACAACTGCAAAAGTAATTTCCACAATACTCATGAACTGGGGGGGTGGAGGGGGGGTGCCTAACTGTGATTAACAACTGCCCATTGTTTTAAGTGTTCACTTGGTAAAGAGATGCTGCTCATCAGCACTGTTGTCTAACTGCAGTTCAGCTACCAAGTGGTTTTCTTTGCTGAGAAGACTCAGTCCCTGTGTCTACCTTCAGACATGGTGTGCTGGCATTTCTGCTGACAAGTGCATTGTGCTTGTAGACTATCTTCTCCAGTCTGCCAATAGGTCTCTTGACTCTTCAACAGCCGTCATTCCTTGGCTCTTGAATCTTTTCTCAGGAAATATTTGTGTCCTGATAGGTTATCGTTAGACTTCTAATTGCTATGAATATGTAATTTGTGATGAATATGTAATTTGTGGGGTTTTGCTTTTTCATCCCCAAAGTATACTGACTTCCTATAGTGCATATGTCTGTCAGAGAAAGTTTTTTTATGATAGGATGGGTTAGAAGGGAAAACAACACTGGTGGTGAAGGGACAGAGCATTTTAAGGATGCAGAATGGGAAAAAAGAAGTCTGCTGAGCAGTCTCAAGATGAAATCAACTTCATGGAGAGAGCTAGGAAAAACCTTATACCCAGATGTCTTCCATTTTACTCCACTGCCTATACAGTAGAATATGTATTAGACAAGTCTTCAGGAATTAAATTTAATTTCTATGTTTAGTGAAATGAGATTTCTTATGCTGTTTTTTTTTCCCAAGATGGCAGCAGTTCAAGGCAGAGGCTTGAGAAAGGAAGATCCAGCAATAACAATAGAGATAGAAGCAAAATTTTACCAATATAAAAGAGAATGACTGTGTGGCACCCTATCTAGCACTGTTAAACCTGCCGTATCAAAACATGGACAGGGATATATGAGGAAAAATGAGTGGAGACTGAGGGTGAAAAATAGACATATAAAAAATACTGATTGGGGTGGTGGGGATGAGGAAGCACAGATCCATAGTCCCCATCAGAAACTAACTAAAATAAGCTCCTCCATATTAGTTCATAGAGAAAGCAGGAGAAACAGAAGTGCCACAGGTAAAATGTGCATGAGAGCTGAATAACTTCTGCTGCATATCTGTTTGCTGCTGTTAAAGTTAGAAGCCATCACATGCCATGGAGCTCCCTCGTGTGTTTATTCTTCCCTCACAAGCTTCAACCTGCACAGTATACTGAACAGCATATTTGCAGAATTTGTAGCTTTGGGTTATTCCAATGTACAGTACATGGTCAACCTGGAATTGCAACTTAATTATTTGGAATAAACAGTGGACTTGAGTGCTGTTGAACAGCAAGAGCAGAGAGAACTTCTCTTAATATAGGAAATAAATACTTAGAAGACCATTAAGAATGAAGGTGTTCAATGGTGCAAGCCGATGCCTCGCAGGCTCAAGCTGTTTGGTTTTCTATGATGAACTTCCTCTGTAACTCTCACCAAAAACCTCCTTTGTGTGTCTGCTCAACAACTCTAAAATGGGAGTAAGTGTATCCCCCTACTGCTGGAAATAAATAAAAGCCATGTGGGTCTCGGGCATTATAGTTTTATGAACTATACAAATACCTACAATGAAATACATATTTAAAAAGAAGAAATGTGTTTAAGAATATTTTAAAATAAAACAAAAATAAAGAGGTGCAGGAACAGAATTACAACATCCCTTACTTCTGAGCTATTTGTTGTTGCTCTCCCTGTTGAGACCTCACGTTAACTTCCTAGGTATTACTAGGTATGAGGTTTTGCTTTGGGCCACGTAGACATGTAATGCATACTTATAGTGTTAATCACCCAGAAATGAATGGGGTGATAATGTAAACAGTAATAAATGAGCCCTATTTTGAATAATGAAAGGTGACCAGCCCTCTTCCTATTGTTCTCAGGTGCCTGCAGCTCTGGATTCTGTCCCCTCCCTTTCCCTGCTGTCCCAGGAGCAGCCCCCACCCAGGGAAGCGCCGCCAGGAAGGCAGCGGATTTGGGGGAACGTCAACTGTGTGTTGAGAGCCCCATCCAGTGGTCAAGCAGAGATTTTGCACCGGAGACCTGTGTTTCGTGCAGAAAACATCAGATCGTTTTTGCTGCGAAAACTCAAAGCTGAGCAAGCGCTTCAGGGCTCACCGAGCAGCTCTGGCTGCAGCTGCAGTTCCATACCCGAGCCCACCAGAGGGAGCGAGTGATCAGTGAGGACAGACTTTTTAGATCTACTTTTGTTTACGTACAAAAAAGGTAAACAAAAAGGAACTACATATCAGGTTTGACCTACACTACGGCCTGATCTGTACATAAATTGGAAAACAGATATATAAATATATCTAATAGACAACCCTGATGAAAATATCTATCACTTTGTGGAAACACGTATTACAGAAGAAAATTTACTTCAGTATTGAATAAATCAGGCCTCAATCAAGTCAATTTCAGACCTTATACCTGAGGACGTGAATCACAAATGTTTAATTAACCTGACAAATAGCTGAATTTCAAATTTAGTATACTAAGAAAGAAAATTCTGCTATTTTGCAATTAAGCCAAGGTGAATCTACTAAAAACTGGGTGTGCGTCCCTTTCTTTAGGAATACTTCTTTCTGTACTGGTTGTTGGATTAAATGTTGCCACTTTCAAGACAATCACGTCTGATAAGATATACCAATAATATCATTGACAATATTGGGTTGTCAGTCATAATCCATTGCCTGCCATTGCCTTACTTTCACCATTCACAGACCTCTTTGCTTGTTTCTACTGCAACAGACATGAAAAGGATTACTACTTACATCTTTTATGTCAGAGACCTAAGCATCTGAATCTCAAACATAGCTTCAAACGTATCAGCATAAAAGGAGCATGACTAGAAGGTCGAAGGAGGTGATCCTGCCCCTCTCCTCTGCTTTCATGAGACCTCACTTGGAGTATTGTGTGCAGTTCTGGTGTCCTCAACATAAAAAGGACATGGAACTGTTGGAACAAGTCCAGAGGAAGGCCACGAGGGTGATCAGGGAACTGGAGCACCTCCCGTATGAAGATAGGCTGAGAAAATTAGGGCTTTTCAGCCTGGAGAAGAGAAGGCTGCGTGGAGACCTCATAGCAGCCTTCCAGTATCTGAAGGGGGCCTACAAGGATGCTGGAGAGAGACTCTTCAGTAGGGACTGTAGTGATAGGACAAGGGGTAATGGGTCATAAACCTTAAACAGGGGAAGTTTAAATTGCATAGAAGGAGAAAGTTCTTTACTGTGAGAGTGGTGAGGCACTGGAATGCGTTGCCCACGGAATCTGTGAATGCTCCATTGCTGGTGGTGTTCAAGGCCAGGTTGGATGGAGCCTTGGGTGACATGGTTCAGTGTGCGGTGACCCTGCCCATGGCAGGGGAGTTGGAACTAGATGATCTTAAGGTGGTTTCAACCCTAACTATTCTATGATTCTCTATGCATAACATAGCATAGCTTTCTGTTGTACTGTATTCTGTTCAGTTCCATTACATTCTCTTCTGTTTTATTCCATTCCGTTCCCTGCACTCACAAGGATTTGTACAATGAGGAGATCCTTATTTACCTGAAATGGCAGGGGAATTTCAGCACCAAAAGCACTTTCAAAGACAAATCAGACCAGTTACAGATAGAAAGAGTATTTTATTTATTTCTAACTAAAGTTATTTGGTTTAGTTTAGCTTAGTTAATTTGAGTCTGGTTTAGTTTAGACCCTTCAGTTTAGCTGGAAAAAACTTCTGTTGTAGCCTGACAAAGGAAAGCCAGGGCAGGAGCGGTGCTGTGGGGGTGCAAGAGCAGTGCAAGAAGAACCCGGCCAGAAAGGGCCAGGGAAGACCTGACGAGGGGTCGTGCTCAATGCTACAGAGGACAGCAGCAAGTCCCGGGGCCACGCTGGGGCCACCCTGGGCGTGCAGAAGACTGCCTCCTCCCGGATGCGGGGCACGAGGGCCACCTGCATGGAGCACGAGCCACTGCCTTTGGGACACCATGACCCAAAGGAGCCCCATGAAGGGGCTGTGCTCGGCTGCAGAGGAAGGCAAAAAAACCCAGGCACGCTTGCTAGTGCAGCCTGGGGGGAAAAAAGCCCTTCCCCCCCTAGCTGCAGGACACGAGGGGCCACCTTCGTGGAGCATGAGCACCAGGCCATAACGCAGCCAGAAAGGACCGAGGAGCCCTGACAAGCGGTCATGCTCAGTGCTCAGAGGAAGGCAAAAAACCCCCGGGGACTGGTGCCAATGTGCCCCGGGGGAAAATTCCTTCCTGACCCCAGTGCTGGCATACTCCCTGAGCATGTGAGCAAGACCTGCTCCTGGTCCACACGCTGGTTATGCCCCTAAGGGGAGGTTACTTCTCTAAGTAGCTGGTTACTTCTCTAAGCTGCGAGAAGTTCTCTGCTGCAGCTCCAGCTCCTGGAGGGGTCACGCTCAGAGCTCACCAGATGAATGAAATCCTGCTTCAGTCGTCAGGGAGCTTCCCGTCCTCATCTACTGGGCACCTAGGAATTGTTTGTGGTGTGGGCTGAGGGCAGGAACACTTGGAGCTGCACGAAGCTGTGGGAGGTTCTGTGCTGCAGTTCCAGCTCCTGGAGGGGCCACGCTCAAAGCATCATTGAGGGATCCTGCTTCAGTTGTTGGGGAGCTCGCCGTCCTCACCTCCTCGGGAGAGAGTGGCAGTAGCCAGAAGAAAAAGGATGCACAGGTGGCTCAGTGCCCTCCCCCAGTGCTCTGGAGCTCCTACTGCCAAGCACAGGAAGGATTCGTGCTCCCAGGATTCATCAGGCCAATGCATTTTTCTGTTGGTGGAAGCCCCTGGGATGGCTCTGGGTGGAAGCAGAAAAAGCAGTGCCAGTGTCCCCTTGTCCCCTTAGAGGCATAACCAGCGTGTGGACCAGGAGCAGGTCTTGTTCACATGCTCAGGGAGTAGCCGAACCCAGCACTGGGGTCAGGAAGGAATTTTCCCCCGGGGCACATTGGCACCGGTCCCCGGGGTTTTTTTGCCTTCCTCTGAGCACTGAGCATGACCGCTTGTCAGGGCTCCTCGGTCCATTCTGGCTGCGTTATGGCCTGGTGCTCATGCTCCACGAAGGTGGCCCCTCGTGTCCTGCAGCTGGGGGGGGGCAAGGGCTTTTTTTCCCCCCAGGCTGCACTAGCAAGCGTGCCTGGGTTTTCTTGCCTTCCTCTGCAGCCAACCACAGCCCCTTCATGGGGCTCCTTTGGGTCATGGTGTCCCAAAGGCAGTGGCTCGTGCTCCACACAGCTGGCCCTCGTGCCCCGCATCCGGGGGGATGCAGCCTTCAGCACTCCTAGGGTGGCTCCAGCGTGGCCCCGGGACTTGCTGCTGTCCTCTGGACTACTGAGCACCACCCTTTGTCAGGTCTTCCCTGGCCCGTTCTGCCGGGTTCTTCTTGCACTGCTCTTGCACCCCCACAGCACCGCTCCTGCCCTGGCTTTTCTTTGTCAGGCTACAACAGAAGGTTTTTCCAGCTAAACTGAAGGGTCTAAACTAAACCAGACTCAAATTAACTAAGCTAAACTAAACCAAATAACTTTAGTTAAAAATAAATAAAATACTCTTTCTATCCGTAACCGGTCTGATTTGTCTTTGAAAGTGCTTTTGGTGCTGAAATTCCCCTGCCATTTCAGGTAAATAAGGATCTCCTCATTGTACAAATCCTTGTGAGTGCAGGGAACGGAATGGAATAAAACAGAAGAGAATGGAATGGAACTGAACAGAATACAGTACAACAGAAAGCTATGCTATGTTATGCATAGAGAATCATAGAATAGTTAGGGTTGAAACCACCTTAAGATCATCTAGTTCCAACTCCCCTGCCATGGGCAGGGTCACCGCACACTGAACCATGTCACCCAAGGCTCCATCCAACCTGGCCTTGAACACCACCAGCAATGGAGCATTCACAGATTCCGTGGGCAACGCATTCCAGTGCCTCACCACTCTCACAGTAAAGAACTTTCTCCTTCTATGCAATCTAAACTTTCCCTCTTTAAGGTTTAACCTGATACTCCTTGTCCTATCACTACAGTCCCTAGTGAAGAGTCTCTCTCCAGCTTCTTTGTAGGCCCCCTTAAGATACTGGAAGGCTGCTATGAGGTTTCCACGCAGCCTTCTCTTCTCCAGGCTGAACAGCCCCAACTTTCTCAGCCTCTCTTCATACGGGAGGTGCTCCAGTCCCCTGATCATCCTCGTGGACCTCCTCTGGACTTGTTCCAACAGTTCTATGTCCTTTTTATGTTGACGACTCCAGAACTGTACGGGTAGATGACATCAACTTCTCTATCCCTGTCCATCAGTTCCATAGCCCCATCATAAAAGGCCAGCAAATTGGTCAGGCAGAATTTCCCCTTAGTGAAGCCATGCTGGCTGTCACCAAGCACCTTGCTGTTTTTCATGTGCCTTAGCATGGCTTCCAGGAGAATCCGCAGCAAATTTTTGCGAGGCACAGAGGTGAGATAACTATGGCTGTACCTTCATGATGCCTGGTCTGAAGAGACCAAATGCTTTGAGTGTGTCACTGTTTCTGCAAGCATCATCAGTGATGATGTTCTGGGACAGATGATATCTCAGGTGAAGGCCTGTGATGGCATACAGGCATGTTCCAACACGTGTCCAGTCCAAACAGCACTTCAGAGTATCCTAGCATACAATTATAAACAAAGCCTCGAGAAACCTCATCTGAAATTATGATTTGAGTCTGTGTCTCTCCAAATTTCATTACAGTGTTTAGACCGATAAAATTACATCCATCTCCAAAGTCAAGCATGATAGATTAATTTCACAACCTGCATTAAGAGAAGTCTTGTGTCTTTGGTATTCATTGCAGTACTTTTCAAGGCTTTAGCTACAGCAAAAGAGGTACTTGGGACTGTTTGATACTTCAAATTGCTGGTAAAGCTTTCTCTCATTTCTCTCAAGCTGCACAAAATGCACAGCCAGTTGTACTTTGGCAAGACCAAAATGGTCCTTGCCAGTATCTGAAGGCTAGTTTTTAAAAAACTTTATGCCATACACCTGCTACCTTTTCTTAGATTAAGTGTGGGTTTTACTTTTGATGATGCAGAAATTCACAGAAGAAAACTATTTTTACTGGCTGTACTTCATAAACTTGCATGAATTTTGGTTTATTTGTAACATTTTTTTCAGTATCATGATAGAACTATCAGCTTTCTGTGAGCTGACACTGGAAATCATTTGGAACTTCATGTTCTCCTTTTTGCAGCAAAAGGAGATTATGTTTATTTTGATTGTGTTACCCCCAACTTTCTCATTAGAAAGAACTGCACACAAAATGATTGAATTAGTAGAGAAAGATCTCAAATTTCATACACAGTGTTGTCATGACCAGCTGTCATTATTTGGTAACAACAATAACAAAGTAATTTTTTTCCATTTGTCTCTGCTTGTGAATTATTTGCCCTCCAGCTTCCAAATTTTGTTGTGTGAGTTAGTTCAGCTGTTGTCAAATGTTCTATACTGGCATGTAAATATATTCTCTTGAGCAAATAAAGCTAATCTGATAGTTGCTTTGAGAAGATATGAAGCTGTCTCACCACAGTGTGGCTGTTTCATAAGGGTCAAAAAACAAAAAACATGAGAATTCAGCAGTTTTTATCTCAGTTCTGTGAAGGCACTTAATCACCCAAACACTGCAGGTTGCATCTATTCTGCTTTTCCAGCTTCTCTTTCCAGTCAGTCAGTGGCTGTAATGTGAAGACAACATACCTCTCTTTAAGCTGCTATCTGCTAATAAGACCACAAGTCTCCTTTTAGTATGTCAGTATATATGCTACAGGTATAGAGAGTAGCTCAGTTTACAGTCCTAGTCTGCAACAGTCACAATTAAAAAGTTTTTTTTGCTGGTAAAGTCAAGCAGAATTTTTTTGCTCTTGCTTCTTTATTGTATTGCTTCCTGTCCTTTCTGCCACAAGAATATCACAAATTCCTTAGTGTCGCGCACAAACAATTTTCCATGTTTTGGCAGCTGTTCTTTACGTTCTTTTTTTCTAAGTTCTCATCAAATGACATGGCAGGGGGGTTCCCTGCCCATGGCAGGGGGGTTGGAACTTGATGATCTTAAGGTCTTTTCCAACCCTAACTATTCTATTCTATGATCCTATGACATCATGGACTCCTTTTCACTCTGTGTGCTTTTCTTGGCATGATGGTGGTGAACAGAAAAGACTGGAGAGACTTGCTGGACGTGCTCTCCCAGACAGGTTGTATCCAGCAAGCTCCCCAGTATCTTGCTGCGTGCTGTACGGCCTTCTTAGTTACCACCTGCAACTGGAAGGCCTCTCTCCTTTTTCTTCTCCTCCTGACACTTCTAAAATGATGTCTAGCCCTGTCCTGTGTAACTTCTAAAGGAATTGGTTGTGTGACTTTTGAATAGTCTGGAGAATGTGCTGAGGAACCAGATTACTAAGGCATCCCAGTGGCTGCTTTATTGATGTTCTGGATAGTGGGTATCCTATTGCTGCCCAGTTATATCAAAATCTCTTATTTCAAGCCAGGTAAAATGAAAATGGCATAATTTATTTACAACGTACAAAACAGACAACACTTACAAATGTTTATAAAAAGTTATGCTTCATTATCTACTTTCATTGAGAATTTAAATAATTGGAAATGTCCCTCTCTCTTTTAGCCAACTTGCTTGTTAGTGACACAAGGGACTGACTTCATCTTTTGGCATCTATTGTAGAATTCCACTCCATGGTGGAGCTTTCACAGACCTTTTTTTTTGCCTTGAAATGCATTTATTTTTCTCATGGAGGAGATAAAGTTACCATATTTCTTAATTATATAAAAAGAAAAAAGTTGTAGTTTTGTTTTGTTAATATCAGTATTTCCCTGTTAGACTCTGTCTTGTGTTTGACTCCCCATTACAGTGAGAGAGGAAAACTATCTCTCCTCCTGCCTCTTTGGTGAATATTTTTCAATGTGAAGAGTCTCACTGTTTAGTACTGAAAGTGAAATCCTGAATCTTGTAGTTAACTCTACAAACATATAAACGGGAGAACTCATTACTGGTTTTTATCTGAGGTGAGGATGCGTTGGAATTCAGCCTCTTCAGACTAAAAACTGAAGTATGCTGCTTAGGCTTTTTCCTTAAAGCCCGCTGGAAATATCTCTTCAAATATTTATGTAGATAGGTTTTCGGTGACTAATTGGGTGCACAGTTATACTGAGACCATAATAATCATGACAGTCTATAAAGCTTCCACTCAAATAAAACAGGACGCATTGGGGTTTCAGTAGGTCAAATAACTAAGTAACAGTTTACAAAGTTGACTGAGGTAAAAGTGAGTTGATTACAAGGAAAATGGTCCTTACAGTGTCCTCTTCTATTTTAAAGAACTTGGCAGAGTGATTACACAGTATAAGTTTCTGCTTAAAGAGCAGAGGTGTCAGTAGTCCTTGTGCCTTGGGATATATGACAAACACCTCTACATGTCAAAGCCTCATGTAAAACACACTGAATACACATGTGGAGGTGACAGAGAATAGATCAGGCAAACTGCAGAACAGAAGGGGAGGTTGTATTCCTTATGTGTGAGCTAGACTTAGCAAGGCTGCATTGTGGAACAAATCACAGTGTACTGTGTGAAATAGGGATTCAAAAGACATCACTGGTATTGTCAGCAAGGCCCAATGTGCACATTTAGATCGGGGGTGTTGTTTTTGTAAATGTGGGTAGCACTCTATCTTAGTATTTTCTATTCAATTCATTTAGTTCTCTGTACTGCATCTGCTACGAGAACACATGCAGTTGTCAGACAATCTCTGTTTCTGCCCATCCTAGTGGCAATAGCTTTCCCAGGAAATGAATGCACCCTTAGCGATTGAACAGAATTTGTTGGTATGGTCTAGTGGACACGAAATAAATAACACAGAAACTTACTCAGATTGTTTGTGGTCTCTTTCTCTTCCCTAGGAAGGCTACTAATTCTTGTTTGTTGCCTTCATTTCCTGCTGGTTGACTTCAGAGTTGTTCAGCAGATAATTATTTTTCTTCTCCCCAACCCTCTATTCCAGAAAATATTTTTTTGCGAAGAGCAATTGTTAGAGCCAAGCATTAGGAAAGAATATGCATGTGTGTAGGTTTTGTGTCTAGATGTAACTGAATGGCTATTAAAGGGTGCTGGTCCCTCAATCCCAAGCTTTTAAAAATCAAGGGACAACAAAGAAGACACAAGCATTAAGTAACTTTTATCAGAGGGGAATGGGAAGTTATCACACAGGAAATGCAGAGGTCTGCAGACTGAGCCTTGGAGAGGTAAACTTCAGGTATGGAGTATGTGAAAACTTCACATCAGGTGGGATGATACTGATAAGGAGAGTCAGGAAATAAAATGAAAAGATGTCTACTATTCAGATGTTAGTGGCTTGATGTGAGAAATGGGTGACAGTTGAAATTACTTGTCTCTGTCAGACACATTCTGATTCATGACCATAGAGGCAACCTGGGCAGTACTGCCTGAGCCCAGAGAGGACTCGGAGCATGTGCATGCTCCATGCCTGTGGCCTCCAGCACACACATGCAGGTTCTCTGCAGCACTGCAAAGGAAACTCACAGTGTTTGAAGGTTAGGACAAGGACTGTAAATCACTTGTGTCCCACTGCAACTTTGTATGATTTTCTGCTTGCATCTTTAAGGACTTCATTGCTACGTTTGAGTATTTTGTGTCCCATGTGCATAATTTATCTGAAAGTGCTATGAGGATCATCATTAGAAAGAGAATTACATTCTTGTCAAAAAGGAAAATGTGGTGGGGATTGTTTTCTACCATAATCAAGTCTGCTACATTAAATCATGTCAACAGGAAAAAAAAAAAAAAGACTGAAACTGAGTGTAAATATTATATTATTTAAAGTAAACCTAAAATTCAATAATAATAATAAACACTTTATAATCACAATAATAATAATAATAATCATCATCATCACTTAATATAATAAAAACACTTTAATACAGTATATTCCATATTATTGTTTGATGCCTGTTTTGGGAAAATAGCCCGAAAGAAAACACAATTCTACCTTGTAGTTTATGTGCTGTGTTGCAAGTGATTAATTTTCAGGGCATGAAGCTGTCATGTTCATTATGCACCCTCAAGCATAGATATCATATCAACTATTGTCTCTATTTGTTCAGCAGCCCTGAGAAATGTTCTGTGAATGCCATTATGTTGTCAAGCTGATATTAAATGGCAACTTTTAAATATCGTCTTGATGCGATATCTAAAAAAAAAACCTGTGATAAAGACATTGGACAAAAAGAAAGTTGTCACATTCCAATCATTAAATGTAGATAAAAGCTTGTTTAAAAACTTCAGTTACATGTAATTTGTTAGTTAATGTCAACAAAGAGTTATCATTAACTGTATTCATTCAAGGCAGATGTTTTACACATGTAAATAGATATCCTGGGTCTCAGAAGTATTCTACAATGTGTGTTACTATCTCTGAGGTGCAAAATGTAAGTTCACCACTGAAGAAAGTATTTTAAAGCCGTAAGAAAGACTGATTTTGCAATGGTGCTTTTGTATGGTTACAGATGAGCAGGACTTCACAATAAATAAGAGAAATGAAGTGAGGAGCTAGGCTGGAGCTTGCCATCCCTAATATATCCCTCTCAAAACCAACACTGAATGGTGTCTATGCTTCAGTTATGTATCTGGCACCATCTAAAGAGTAATTCAGAATAGAGTCTTGTCAGCATAAATTCAAAATGATACATTAAAAGAATAAGGACTTTTGACCAAAAAGTATACTAAAAGTTACTTCTTAGTATTTTGTACTTTGTCAGCTGTCAAAAATATTAATAGTGTACAGTGAATCTATTTTTCTATAACTAATTCTGTTTTTTTTTTCAGTACTGTTGAAACATCGTGTTTTGGCTTGCTCTTTTCCTGGGTTCAGCAGTAGCAGTTATTTTTCTCCTTCTTAGTAGCTGATGCAGTGCTGTGGTTTTGACTTTCAGCCTGGGAACAGCACTGATCACACCGATGTTTTCAGTTGCTGCTCAAATGTTTAGTCTGACCAAGGACTTTCTGAGCCTCATGCTCTGCCAGGGAGGAAGGGAAGCCAGGAGGAAGCAGAGACAGAACATCTGACCCAAACTAACCAAAGAGGTATTACATACCACGGGTATTGGTCAGCAGGTGGTAAGCAGTTGTATTCTCTTCCCTTGTTATTTCCCTTATCATTATTATCATTGGTGGTAGCAGTAATAGTTTTATGTTATACCTTAGTTACTGGACTGTTCTTATCTCAACCTGTGGGAGTTCCATTCTTTCGATTCTCCTTCCCATCCCTCTGGGAGCAGGGGTGGGAGGAAGGAGTGAGAGAGAAACTGCACGGCTGGACTTAAACCACGACGCTCTTAAAGGCACTAACAATAAAAGCATTTTGATTAAAGTGACCTTTTCTTTCAATCTGGCTTACAGAGTATCTGTTAAGACCCAATGTACATTTTGGTTTCCTAAAATAGAAATGGTTCAATTAACCTAAAATGATTTTATTTTGGGTTTTAAAAAGCTGTGGGTGGTTTCTTCAGATAGGTTCAAAGCTGGGAGTCCTTCTTGGAACTGGGAAAAAACAGATGTGAAGAAGTTAGAATCCTTTGCATCGCAGAATTTCAATTATCATCCTGAATCTGCTTTTCATACAAAATAGGCCCCTGTGATTTTTAAAAGGGAAAGTCCTTTTGCCAGTTTTTATGTTCCACTCCCTCAAAAAAATATGTAACCCAATGTCCTGGGTTCAGCAGTAGCAGGCATTTCTTCTCTTCCTTTTCTGAGAACAGGCTAGGTTTAAACCACAACACCCCAAAAACCCAAACACCATAGTATCAGAGCAGAAGGTTGCTCAGTTCTACATGCTGCAGGAGCTTATAAGTTGGTATGCTGAAGACAGCACTGGGGAATGCAAGGTGCAGCACTGGTGGCCAGCTGCCCTTGACGCACCTAGGAAGGCTTTCAATGAAGACAATGTTCTTGAACACCTCCTGTTTTCTAAATAGAAATATATGCCAAGCTATGTTAAAACTATACTAATGCACATGGAAAATAAGGACAGCTAACAGCTCTATTAGGAGAAAATTATGCCTGACAATTTTGGTGACCTTCTATGATGGAGTTTTGTCATCAGTGGATAAAGCAAGAAAAACTGATGTCATCTACCTGGATTTGTGCAAAGCATTTGATACTGTCCACATGACATCGTTGTCTCTAAATTAGAGAGGCATGGATTTGACAGATGGATAATGCTGGATGGTCACACTCAAAGATTTGTGGTCAATGGCTTGATGTCCAAGTGGAGACCTCTCCTATGAAGACGAGTAGAGAAAGCTGGGCTTGTTCAGCCTAGAGAAGACTTCAGGGACACCTTGCAGTAGCCTTCCAGTACTTAAAGGGGCCTACAAGAAAGCAGGAGATGGACTTTTTACAAGCACAAGTAGGGATACAACAAGGAGAAATGGCTTTAAATTGAAAAAGGGGCAGATTTAGATTAGATATTAGGAAGAAATTCTTTACTGTGAGGGTGGTGAGGCACTGGAACAGGTTGCCAGAAAAGCTGTGGATGTCCCATCCGTGGAAGTGTTCAAGGTCAGTTTGGTTGAGGTTTTGAGCAACCTGGTCTAGTGGAAAGTGTCTCTGCCTATGGTGGAACTAGATGATCTTTAAGGTCTTTTCCAACTCACATCATTCTATGATTCGATGATGACTCTATTATATGCATTTTTGAAGGATGGGGAGTAGGAAAATTTATCATCAAAATACACTTTTTAATGGAATGACTGGGAACTTGATCCAATGAAATCTTCTCTCCCCACCACAATTTGCTGCCATTGGGTGGGAAATGCAGTTTTCATTTCCTTTCCTTTATAACCTCTTAGCTGGCATTCATGAGAAACAGATTTTGCTTGCTGTTAACTAAGGAGCAGATTAGTACGTTTTCTGGATTGGAAAACATATGTTGAGAGCACCACCCAGTGGTAAAGCTGAATTTAAACAGAATCTTTAGTAATGCAAAAGAAGGTACCTTTTCTTCAAAAATTTACAGATTGAATAAAACTGTATGAAACTATTGGCTACAATACTCGAAAAAAGATTTACTTGGCAATGAGTCTGATTTTCAACAAAAACCAAAAGCTATCAAGAAAGTAGTACAGAAACAGATTTTGTCTTTCAAAATAGTTTACAAGCAAGCTCCTATGTTGCCTTCCGTGAAAAGTTCTGTATGTATGTCTCTACATGACCTGGGCTGCCTGATATGCCTTAGTGATGTGGTAATATGGTCATCTCACTGACTGCATTTTGCTGAATATTGCAAAATACATGTTAGCATTTTTAAGAAAAAGAGCACCTACCCTGTTCTCAGAAAAGAGTGTAACTTATTTAAAAAATAAAGGGGGCCCCCCCCCCGAAAGAGTGCATTCCAAGCAGGAAGGTGAGGCAGGTAGAGTTTGAAGAAAATAATATATTAAAGAACTGAAGAATAGGCAGCCAAACGTGTATTTATTAAGAAACAATTACATCAGCTGCATTTAACAGTCGTATTTGTTGGAGCTGGTTTTGCATCCACTAGTCTGTCATCAAATAAATGTCTCTTTAGGAAAGGAATAGAAAAGAAATAAGGAGATTTCAAATGCCATTTCATAAAAAAAAATAAAGACAATGAAAGCAAATGCATTTTCATATATTGGTAGTTTGGGCTGGAAGCTTAAATTAATGTGTGGATTCTGTATGCAGGAGCCAAGCCCAAAATGCAAGAAATGTAAGAAAAAGTGTTTGTCCAGTATTAAAAATTACTTTACATAGGGACAAATTGTACATTGCTTTGAAGCAGCTCAGTGAGCATTTGGTGGCCAAATGTTAGAAGATACCCTGGGCTGACTTCACTTGGAACCTTAACTTAGTGTCCATTTGGCCTCTGGACTTCCAAATTGAAATCTAAGCAGAAGTGAGATGAACGAAGGTTACCAGCTTCTAAATCAAGTGTGAGACTCTCCTCTGCCTTAACGTGATTTTCTGCAGGCAGTTTTCATCTGCTGGTTGTTCTTAAATGGAGAAAGTACCCTTCAGTGCAACCCATTCCCACCTATGAACAGTCTTGGAAGCTGTTCTGGCACACAGGCATCTTCTGAGTTCAGCTGACACTAAGGAGCAGTAAATTTCCACAGTGATGCTAACAAAACTTCTTCATTTTCTCCTTGGTTCAGGTCTGAAACTCACATGCTCCCAAATTACTTGTTTCTCAGGTTCCCTGCTCTGTATCCATTCATTAAAGCTCAAAGAGATCTGGAGACGTGAAAGCTCTAGAAAACGTGGCACCTATGAGCACTGCAGCACCACTGTGTTAATGAACTATTGGTGCAGTGTTGCTGAAAAATACATTTTATGTCTGTTAAACACAGTTCTTTGGATTTTTCCTTTCACAGGAGCTGCAAACTTTCTATAATTTGTCCCAAAACAAACAGAAACAAAAGAGTGCTGTGGAAGGATTTTGATGCTGAATGCAAACCTGTCTCCTCACAATTAATTAGGAGAAGGGAAACAGCATGTCCTTACCCTAGATGGTACCTTGTGGCCATCTGTCTGAGCTATAGCAAGTGTGCAGGCTGTGCATATATATCTAGCTCTACCTCTTCTGACACAAGTCATTAGACAAAATTCAGTTCTTGTGCAGTTTCTTCTTTGATATGGTCCCTGTATCTGTTACAAGAAACATAAATCCAATCACTTTTCACTACCTCACTGTAGAAATCAGAAAGAAAGGAGGAAGAAGCAGCAAACCCAGCAGTTTCTTTCTCCCCAGCAAATGACAATACTCTCAACTTCAATAAAAATATCTTCTTACTGTTTCCTTTCTCAGGCAGAGTGTGGTTTTCTCGCCATCTTCATATCTTTCCCACTGTTATTTCTGGTTCTGTCCCTGACTGGCTGATGCTTAGTTGCAATGAAGCTAAAGGCCTGCCCTGGTGGGTTTTAACAGGCTCCTGGAAAGTCCCTTAAATTGCACGGATAAAAAATATTTTCAAGAGCTCCAGTTAAACAATGGCTTTCTGTTGATCCAGCCATCATCAAAGCAACAACAGAGGGCTTTTAGCTCTTCTTTTATTTAAGT
The DNA here is from genome assembly GCF_033783945.1 of Neopsephotus bourkii. NCBI lineage: Eukaryota > Metazoa > Chordata > Aves > Psittaciformes > Psittacidae > Neopsephotus > Neopsephotus bourkii. The sequence goes on along the minus strand of NW_026901152.1, from coordinate 655,933 downwards.
AGAAGTAATCAAAGCCAGTGATCATCTAGTTCAGCCAAGTAGTCAGGTTTATAGTTTTGTCCACTAGTCTGTCAACTGCTGAACATTATGATGGTAGTTGGTAAAAATAGGCTGTATTCCTATCCTGACAAAAAGCATGTAATATCAATCCTATGCTTTTAAGCATAGCCCTGTAGACAAGGTTTTTCTGTTGAGAAAAGACTAGTTTAGCTTGCCACAAAGTTTAAACCTCCTAAATTTATTCAGGTAGTAAATTAACTTTCATTTTTCCCTCCAAAGATGAAAGAATGAATTCTCTTTTAAAATTAAAAAGGCTGAATAAAGAAGTGAATCACTACTTGTAGTTTCTGACTTGAATGTCGTATATTTTCTTAAATTAATAAATCTTTCTTTATAAACCAAAGATCTAAATTTTAGTATTTAATGTTAGAGATGAGCATAAGCAGTGAAGAAACTAGAGCAAGTCCAAAAACTGCTTTGCTGTCAATGAAGCTATAGTGATTAATCTCATATTCTCAGAATTCTGTTATCAAATCACAATTGATTGCCTCCACAGGTTGTTTTTTTCTTTTTGCACTGAGTTATCAGGCATGCCTGCATGACAAATGATTGCTGTGCCAGACCTTTGACACACCTTCTTTTTCCTAAGCATGCAAAGAAAATCAGAGGAAGGAGGTAATGTTTCTGTAGAAACTGCTACCTACAAATAACTGTTTGGCACTTTATCAAATGGCATTTTTCCCTCTAAGTCAAGCTATTTCAGAGGAAAAAACAGAGAAAGCTGTCAGGTAGTTCAGCAACATGAACCTGTAAATTTATTACTTTGCATTAGAGGCTATTTTCAACCAAATTGTAACGAGACAGGGCCGACTCCCTGCACCTAGGAACTGTGCTGCCTTTTCAGATACTTTAATTTACTCATTAAGTCTAAACACACATTTCTAGAGAGACCTTAGTGAGTGGACCTGAAAGATGCTCCTCTCCCAAAACGTTATCAAAGGCAATGCACTCACCACCAGTGCTATTTAGTGCCAATTCAGGCTGCAGATGGAATGACAAAGTATTCATGGGCTGAAGAAACACTCATAGTTCAATAAAGACATTCCCTGTCCTCTCCAGGAAAAGAAGGTGCTTAGATGAAAACATTGTGTAGGATGTGTGTTTGATTATACCAAGATACAGCTAGATGGAATTACTTGCTAGGAAATTTGCTTAGAGTAGACCTCAAAATATATCTCATTGGTGATGCAACACTGATTCCCTCCTGCTGAAGCTAGATGGAAAGCTCTCATGTCTATAAGGTAATGTCAATGATTGGCCACCATTCCAAACACTAAAAGGACCATACAAATATTTAGCAAAACCCCAGGATCTAAGGATGGATTCTGATCAGGACTAGATTCTTTCTTTCATTTGTAAAACACAGAGTAGGAATGTGAGTGTAGTTGCACTGCACCATGTAAACATTAAGAAAGCATCCTGCCATGGTAGACTTCTACTCTTCCATACAGAGAAAGGTGGGTAATGCTGTACTATGCTTTCCCGAGCTGAGCAGTGTCAATGATAAGCTGTCTCTGACTGTTAATGCAGAGAGAGAGAGATAGCACTTCTCTCCATTCTTATTTTTCAGCTGTATTTGGAGGAGTTACTGCCACGTTAGGTTCTACTGACGAGTCCTACTGCTTATTCCTGGTGTTTGGAAAGTGAATTCTTGTTAGCCCGATCTGGAGGCTCGTTTTCCCTACTTTTTTTTTTTTTTTTCTTAAAAAAATGAAAGTAAATCCTTATTGGGAGTTCCCATTTGGTGAGGACAAACCTATTCAAATTAAAATAAATAATTATTTTATATTTTATATAATAATATTATATGTATTATGATAATATGTTATAATAAGTCTTCTGTTCTGGCAGATCTCAAAATCCTTTCCTCAGCACTGAAGGCACTTCAAGGCATTGCATCCAAGTTTGTTAATGTTTCAGCATTCCATCTGTTACCACCTTGTTGCAATACAAAATATCAGGAAAGACACAGTACTTTCTCCAAGGTCTCTAAGATGGACAAATATGTGACAGATTGGGCATCCACATCAGTTTTCCAGAAAGCGGTACAGTCTTTCTCCATGGATTTTCTATTGCTAAATATATAGTTCTGGAGGCAAAGGTGAAAGATGTTGCTAATGATACAAGACAGGCTGTTATCAATCACCTGCTACATTGATGTTGACCAAATACAAACTTCAAAAACTGCAACAGCCACTGATTCTGTAATTTACCTCTCCCATTGTCCTGTCACATGTGTGGATTTCTGCTCCTCAGTGTGTCCCACACAGTTTGAATACTCAGGTTTCTGAGTTCCATGTTGGTATATTTAAAGCGGAATAAAACTGCAAGTTGCTTTAACCATGCATTAAGCACATGAAATAATTTATAGTGTTATAGATATACCCAGATATTTAATAGTGACATAGTGTATAATGAAGCATAGTATGTTTACTTTACAGAATGTAAAATAATCTTGCACATGAAACCTGTAAAGCACTACCACCTCCAGTCATCTGGTTTACTTCATTTTCCTCTGTCTACAACATAACTACTCACGTCCCAGATGATGTGTACAGGGTACCTATTTCTGCTCAGTCACGCTTGGAGTTGATGCATATCTTTCATTTTTCCAAACAAATGAGACAGATAAGTTAAATGCAAATGAGATAGGCAACTACCCATCTGGGCCTGTGAGCATCCTATGGCTTTGAAAGTTGTGTACTAATGTGTATTATAGATATGCTGATACAAGGTTTTGGTCTGATAAACTTGCAAAAATAATTATTTTTATTTTCTTTTGAGGTTACCAGGCTACTAAAAGCATATTGGTTTGGCAGTATTCTGCTGGCACTTTAGAATAAGTTTTTAATTTTTAGTGGTATAGATTTTATCATACAGCTTTCAGGCAACCAACAATAACTGGGCACTTATGTTTGTGCTCGAAGGACCAGCAAAAAAGCCTTACTGCTACCTATTTATCTTAATAAGAATGCTGTCGTATTACCTGGTGGCTCTAAGGAGAGTGACAAGGAGCATGGCATGGTACAGGAAAATCATAGGACTCAATGAACTGCTCCTAAAAGAAAAAAAAAAAAAAAAAAAAAAGGAAAAGCTTTTTGCAGGAGGAGAAAGAAGCATACTGATGTCCCTTGAATGATAGAACTTTTTTTTTTTTTTAATGAGGAAAGGGGAAAATATATATGCGTATCCAGATATGCACATATTTTATTAAACAAAGAAATATGATTTCTTTTTCTAAATTGCTGGGCACCTGGAGGCAAAAAAATTTAGAGCTTCTTGTAGCCTGCTCATGCTGCCCAACAGGCTGACAGACTGCATGATATCTTATGGCACCCTCATTCAGTAGCCTGAGCTAGCAATAGATTATCAAACACATGGGCTGAGACTTTCAATCTCTTAAAATGGCAGTGTTACTCTTCTGTGCCCAGTTCACAAGGGATATAACTGTGCAACAGTCCTGCATATGCAAATTCACACTTTAGTAAAAGTTGCAGAAATTGTTGCTTATCACCTGCAAGTACCCTGGCTCCATTCCCAGTATCTTGCAATATGGTGGCTGTCACATCTGCACTGATCTCAAGTTTCCTGACCTCTTTAAACATGGAAATGCTTTGTCAGATATCACTTTTCTTTGGAAAGAGTTTTTAGGGAGAATCAAATGCAAACCAAGTACAGACTGCTGAGAAGGCAAATGGCAAAAAACCTGAGAGCACACATTACTTCAAAAGTACCTTGTCAACACACTATCCCAATAAGTCTAGCATGTTGACAGATAGAAAATCCCTCTCAGTTAACAGACAATTGAGCAATTATTTTTCAGGAACTGAAAAACTACTGAACTGCAAGATATTCTGCAAGAAAAAAACTTGGCACTTAACCTGAGGATAATGTGCAAAAACATAAGTGAACAGAATCTAGTGGACTATAGAGAATGTAGACCAAGGAAAACAGGAAAATTTTTGGATCACAACTCCTTTAAGACACAAGAGGTAAACATGATACTGAAGCATCACAGCAAACATTCAGGACACATATCTCAATCCAGAGTATCAAATATTTTGGGTCCTGACTGGGAACCAGGGTTTTTTTGAGTCCTATGAAAGTTTTTATTTTTAAAGCAGTAATTAGCTTTAAAATTAAAACTTTTTTTTTGATACCTGAATTCACTGACTTCTGAGACTGAATGCTGAAACCCACAGCATCACTCTGTAGAGCAACTGCCCTGAAAAACAAAAAGTTTTTGGCTTCTGGCATGTATCTATGGAAGTAGTTATTAGCTAATGACTTACATTGAAAAACAACATTTTATTATACAGTTTTCTGTATCTGTCCTAGCTACAGGACCAGTTCAGTTTCTAGCCTTTGTGAAAGTGTTTAGGCACACTCCCTCTATCATCCAAGTCAGTATGAAAAGTCTTGCATCCTTGCCTGAGGCACTGCCGTTCTTTCTCAGCCCATACTGCAAAATAAGTCAGAGAAAAGGTCCAGGTTTAAAACAGCAACAAATGAAAACCTGCTGCTGTTTTTTTAAAAGTACTTTGCATGAAAGTCCATCAGGGAAACAGCGACAACATAGAACTTCACAGAGTTTTTGTGCCAAAAGACATGGAAGACATATACCCAGTAAAGCTAAGGGGAAAGCACCCACTGTGACTCCTTTAACATCAATCTCTTCAAGTGCTTTTTGAATCCAGAGTATCTCTTGCATCTGGACATGAAGGTGTTAATGCCCAAAAACTAGAATACAGTGTAGTATCAACAGTAAGACTCATTATGTGTAAGCGCAAGTTTCCATATGAGGTCACCTTAGTTCTCCCATTAGAAAGTTATGACATCCAGTTGGAAGTTTGATATACTGGCAGCTTATAAGCTGAGAAGAGCAAAAATTATAGGCCAGTGAAGGAAAGGCAATATGTAAAAAAAAACAGCAACCAATGAACCATGACCCAAAACTTGACTGATAAGCAATGACCTTTCCAGTATAAAACAGTTTGGAATCAACTAGTGAAATTTTACATTGGAGGCACTGAAAAGTGAAAAGCAGTGCTTCAAAACATTACCCTTTTATGGCTGTTTCTCAATGTTCTCTATCACACTTTTATTAAAATATTTTTTAAACAAATGAAAATTCTACTCAAAGACACTTAATAGCTCTGTCAGTGCAATGCTAACTTGAAAGTTTGGCACCTTTGGTGATAAGGATGAATATGAAAACAGGGTCCTCACTATGGGTTCCTTCTGCTTCTTAGTGGGATTTGTGAGGTTGAGAAGGGTTCCTAAGCGCATCAAGGATATGTAAAGAAAGAAAGACAGGGGATTAGTCAGAAAGAATGCAAGGCTAAGGTTTGTCAAAAAATGAAGCAGATGACTCTAAAGAAGTCTGTGGAGCTAGATATAATTCTGACAGAAAAGGGCAGAAGCAGAATTTTAAGAAGTAAGTCACTCTTTCCCACCTCCCAGCCCAGCTGATAAACCAAAAAAATGAGCAGCTTTAAAATTGAAGTATGCTGCCAAAGACCTGAACTGGGAAGAACTTGTAGGCTTCATGTAAATCTTCTTAAGATCTTAGCAGAGAGTAGAACATAAAAGGTTGGAATGATTATATGTGACATTTCCCCACACACACATTTTGATCCTGAGCTGCCTCAGGCCTGAAAGACTTAACTGTTCAAGGAGAGTATCAGGCAGGTGGAGAGGTATAAAAGTTGTCATAATATCCTTTAAAAAACAAGCAATTTAGTTCTTCAGCATGTTTGAGGTAATGAATATGCATTAAGTTTTAATAAGTTAGGATGATTACTAGGTCATGAGTTAGGCATTTGTGTACAGTTCCTTGTTTCTGCCTTTTGTAATGCTACTACATTAATTTTGTGATGGCACAATCAAAGGCAGAAAGGTGCGAGAAAAAAAAGTTCTTTTTTTGGTGTGAAAACAGCAAACTCAGCATGAAAGTCAAAATAATTTCTAGCATAATTACCTGCAAATAATTCTTGCTTCTTGACAGTAGAAAGATAAGCTGTGGTCTGACAGATCCACTTGTTGTAAAGGAATAGATGCTCCATTACAGATACAAGCTAGAGCAGCCCCTATCTACACTAACACCTCTTGGGAGTATGCCCAGAAACCAACACCCTCACTGACAGCGCTGCTCTCCCAAAGCGTATTAAATAGGTACAGGATGTAGCCCATGTTCAATAATGAATTTTACAATTAATATCACCTGTGCTTTTTCCCAAAACCTAGATGTTGTTTTTATCTAACAAAACCATACCTATGTTTGTGTATGTATGAAAAACAGAGAAAATGAACTACCTTTCATTATTAACAAAAACTTCAAGTTAAAGAATGGTTGCTTGGACAAAGGCTTGTTCTATTTGACTCCTGGATATTTAACTCTGGAAACAGCACTGGAGAATGCTGATATTCTGTCAATCTTAAACACATGATGGTCGAAGCTCAGGGGCTTATGAAAGCAACTGCTTATTGCCTCACCCCACAGAAGCATGTTCTGAACCTTACTGAAGTGAAAATGTTGGGGTTTTCTTTCAGGGTACTCATCAGCGTCAGGAAAAAGAAAAGGATAGAAAAGGGCTCTGGCTTTGCAGGGCTCTTCTCCACCCCTTCTCCAGCTCCAAGTTGTCTCAGACTTCAAGTGATGTAGATTAATCTCTAGACAAAAATCTAATGAAGAAGCCTGCCAAATCAGTAAGATTCAGAGACATAACTTTCCCTTATGTTGAAGTAATGGTCACAATTTTTATAAACCTAGGTGTTGAACAGGCAGCTCCAAGAACATATAGATGTCAGAGGCCTCCAGAGCACCTGCAACAAGAGAAGACATGAATTTCTCCTCATTTTAACTTCATGAAGGAAGGAGACAAGCTAATGTTTAAAGAAAACATTTTGGAAGCTTAACAAAACCCCAGTATGCATAGCTCTGCTATTAATGGTGGTCTCTCTACATTTTGTATTGTTGTTAAAACTATGCTCCTCTTGGAAAAGAAGGAAAAACAGTGGGAAATAAGAAAACAAGCTCTGGGAAAAATGTTGTTTCCCCCTTCTTCATTGTACAGTGCATTGTACATTACATTGTTCTACCATGGACCACATTTCTGTGACTGGAAAAGAACTCTGTCTTACGCTACTAAATTCTTCAGTGCTAGTTCAGTAATGCAGTGAAGAAAATGATGCAGAAATGTGAGGCTGATAACTACTTGGATGCTTCTGGCTGAGCATATAGACTTCAATAGCCTTATTCATGCTCATGTGGTGTTGAGCTGTGAGCTATTACTCTGACTTTCACTGGCTATTCTTTTTCTACTTATAATTCTATTTTCCAAATTCAGTAAGTTGTTATTGTTGGAAACTTAGATAGTCTTTGCTATGATACTGCTGGTGCAGTACTACAAACATAATTCAATGGATTATTTAAAATTAATGTTTAATGAATAATCATTGCATTGTGTACTAATTCATAGTACAAGCAAAATGTTAACATAGACAATACTAAAAGAGTGGGAGAAGATGTAAGTTCTTCTGTGGTAAAGAAATTAAAAAATATCTATAACAAAACTGTTCTTGTACCATATTTGGTTTAGTTCCTCTGTCTTTTCTCTGTTTTGTATTTGTTTCAGCTACCACCAATCAACTGTAGTGATAAACCAATAGAACCCATGCTCTTCATCTATTTGCAAGAAATCTCGGCAATAGAACATTCTTCAAGCAAAAAATATAAAGGATGAATGGGAATGGAACTGATGCTTTCCAGTAAGACAGTGGGAAAGTAAGGAAAGGGAAGCAGAAACTAAATTACTCCCTGAGGTTTCAATTCAGAATTCTTCCTAAACTCCTGAAAATTCATTACAGACCTACCAGTGTACTTGTCAGACATGGGCTTCTGCTTTCTAGGACTGTTTTCCTAAAGCTGATTTCTCCTTAGGGCAATTATGGGAATGTACTGGTAACAACTGAAAGTTCACAGTGAGTTCACATGAATAAGAAAAGTAAAACCAAGCTTCTAAAAATTCTCTTGAAGCACTACTCCTTTATGGCATTATTTTTACCTTTGACACTCTAGAGCTTCAAGAACAAAACACCATCTGCTAAGAGCATAAATAGAGCAGGGAAATAAAACTATATCTGGAAAACAAAGCCCTCTTCTGTAGTTGTGCATGTCTCCAAACAGCTACTCTGATGCTTTCAGTTTCCCTTTAATGTAATTTCCAAGTTAATTCCATGCAACAACTGACTGCTTAGTAGAGCTTGCAGTCATTCTCCCACTACCTCTTATCACTTAAATGAAAACAAAACCAAACCAAAACAAACAAACAAAAAAACCCAAACAAAAAGCACTTCTATTTTTCTATTTTTCTCTTTTCCAAGGAGTTACGGATCATCAGAGTGGTAGATAGCCTGTACTTGCTATTTTCTTGGATGCATGCTTTCCTCCTCTTCTGGGGAAAGGTCCTTTCTCAGGTAAAGTAGAAGTATGTGGCACACTGCTTATTTATTAACCTTGATGATGTTGTGTACTCTTATAGAGGCAAAACTTAAGAAATTACAATTACAAGACATGTTTCTTATATCTAAGAAAATAATGGATACATACAGAATTTAATGTTTTCTTTACGTTAAGAATAGAAAACTGGTAGTCAGTTTTCTGTTGTTTACTGACCTATGATAATTTAACTGGCATATAGTGATAGTTTTGCCTCAAAGCATTATTGCTGAATGCCACATTGAATTGCTGTGGCAAACTACAGATAACCTGGAAATGCCTCAAAGCCTGCGACGTATACCACTCCAAATACACACACATTGTTATTCACCCAAAGCTACATCAACTTGAAAGGCCAATCTGATCCACTCTTTTCCTTCCCTTGACCTTTATAATACTCTCTGCTGTTTTCTTAATATACTGATTGTTTTCTTGACATGCGTTATTCTTTTCCCTAGCCTGGCTGTCGTTATCCAACATTGTTTTCATACCAGTAATACCTGAAATTACACTGAGAAGCAGTGCTTTGGTAGTATGTGTTGGTTTTTCCCTTAATGCAGATTTTGAGAATTTTTAAACTTTCACTTCCTTCCTTTTCTCTCCCCCTTCACTGATCCTGTTTATCTACCTGTCACTGATTTAATTTTGAGAAGGCAATCCCTAAAATATCAAGATCTCCCAGAGTTTCTTCCTGAATCCTGCCTTAAACAGCAAGCACTACCATAACATTTGGAAAACAGTGACACAGCCCCGTTTTTCTCTGATTCTTTTTCTTTTACCTTCACTATTTACAGAAGTCTGAGACATACTCTAGCTAGTGTTGCCATGGTATTGTCTCAGATTGGGTCTGGCATCCTCCCAAGGATGTGTGTGGGTAGCTCATTTTCCTGAAGTTTTAGGAGGCGTGATTGACATTTTTCGCCCTCATGGTCATTTCAAATGAGTAGAGAACAACCAAACAAACAGATTTCATTGAACAGGGGTCAATCCAACTTCTGCCTTCTGTACATTGTGACAGGATAAACACTGATATATTCAGTACTGATGTATTCTGAAGCTGCCATTATCATTTCATGTATATTACAAACAAAGAGCTCATTGATGTAAATCCAGGGATTAGCTAGGCATATGGATTTGATTTTTCCTTTTGATACAGGTGATTAATCCTCTTGAAGATGGTTCTGTTTATTTTCTGTATTTGATCCTTCTCACCTCTACCTAACCAACATACAGTTTCATAAAAATGTTGTTCACCTTCACTACTCTGGAATTTAAGAATTCCTGCATATTTCTAGATGTACCTATTTATCAAAATATTGTGTTAATGAAAACACTTCAAGAGTTTACAGTACTCTTACAGAGTGCTGACGTTTTTGGTAATATATTAAGTTTCCAAAAGCTGTTCTAATTTCTTGACAAACCCCAAGATTTCCAACCCTATTTTCTGAAAACAAGGAGTGCTTCACTTAATATTTCTGATAAGAGTATACTTTAATAGAAAATTCTCTGTTAAAATATGTCAATATAAATATCTAGCAAGGACAAGATAATAGCCCAACCTTTGCTGTATAATGCTATCTATTTCCTTATGTGTCGTGGTTTAACCCACAGCCAGACAGCTTGTTACCCACTCCCCCCCTTCTTGCCCTCCCCCTACTCCTGGGGGAACGGAGAGGAGAATCAAAAAGAAATGCAACTCCCACGGGTTGAGATAAGAACAGTTTAGTAACTAAGGTATAACACAAATCACTAATGCTAACACCAATAATAGTAACAATAAAGGAAATAACAAGGGAAGAGAATACAACACCCCATCACCAGGTGACCGATAACTTGCCCCCCCCCAGCCCGATCAAGCACCGACCCATACCTCCTCCAACCCTGCAGTCCACCTGCCCTTCCGGCTAACTCCCAGTTACCTCCTGGGCATGACGTGCTGTGGTATGGAATACCTCTTTGGTCAGTTTGGGTCAGGTGTCCTGTCTCTGCTTCCTCCCAGCTCCCCTCCTCCCTGGCAGAGCATGAGGCCCACAAAGTCCTTGGCCAAACCAAAACATCATTGTTTTTCAGCTCTGTTCCCAGCTGAAAGTCAAAACACAGCCCTGCACCAGCTACCAAGAAAAATGACTGCCACTGCTAAACCCAGGACATTATCCACCCCTTATTCCATACCATTCACGTCATGCTCAGATCCCACATTTTCAATATACCCTCACTCTTATCTAAGTGCACTCTCATCGTAGTGCATGGACCAGTCCCTATAAAGCTGCTGAGTCCATCTGGTCCATGATGCCAGGCTCCATCTCTCGTAACAGTCTTTCAGAGCAGGAGAGGCTGTGTGCGGTGTTCACACACATGAATAACCTCTGCAGGAGTGTCCATTGTTAGGTCCACCCCTCGATCATGAGTCCATCTCTATGTTGCATCTCTGCTCTGTTGGCCTTAAGGGTCATGGGCCCACCAGGTTCAAAATAATTCATTGTCCTTCCATCTCCAATGTTTCCAAAGCACTGGAGGGGCCCAGTGGACTAGATACTTGCCCATACTGTCCCACATGCCCTGCCACTCATGACTGTCCAGCCTTGGGGAAAACCTCTTGGTCCTCCCATATTGTTGTCTAACCCCAGACAAGACCCAAACCTGACTCTGCTTAAATTTCGGGATCAGAAAAAATGGTGATGGGTAAAACACACTCTGTGTGTGTGCCAACATGGTGAACACCATCACAATCAGCAGGCAGGTCCCAAGGGTACCCAAAGGCCATTCAAAACCTGCAGAACTCTCAAACGATGCTGCTGTACTTGTCACTGGGGCTGGTGTAGCTCCTGTGCTTGTCACTGGGGCTGGTGTAGCTGCTGTGCTTGCCGGCTCTCCCACCACCAGCTTCTCCTTTCCTGAGTCCAGCTCTTCCTCCTCTGCCTTGCTGGGAAATGCTGCGGGATCTCCTGCATCCTCCTGGGGCTCGGCGGGCGGCTTCCGGGGAATGCTCTCGGCCGTCGCGGGGCTGCGCTCGGCCGCGGGGCTCGGCTCCTCCGCGGGGCTCGGCTCCTCCGCCGCCTTCTCCCGCTCCTCGCCCGCCCCGACCTCCTCCACCGGCAGCCGTCCCCTCGCGGCCTCCGGTCCCTCTCCTGCTTGGTCCCCGGGGCCGCTTTCCCGGGCCGCTTCAGCAGCCGCCGGCTCCCGGGGCCTCTCCCCCTCGGCTTCCCAGAGCTTCACACAGACGGAGGCAAGGGCGAGGGCCAGGACGGTGAGGAGCAGCCGGACGGCCAGGGACCAGTCCACGGCCACGTCCGTCCCGCCCTGCTGCTCGAGCCCACCCGTATTACAAGCCATTGCCATAAAGTACAGTGAGACAGGAACCTTAGCCCAAGCCCCACACTTGATAAACACTAACACAGCAAACACCGGCTCTAAATAAGTTACAACATTCTGAAGCTGTGAGATCAAGAGGAACAACTTTGAGAGCCAATAAATCAGCATTGTGATGAGTGACTATTAATCCGGTCAGATCTGTTGCTATCTCAGCCCCTTCGTGCCCCACGTTGGGCGCCAAAAAGAACTGTCGTGGTTTAACCCACAGCCAGACAGCTTGTTACCCACTCCCCCCCCTTCTTGCCCTCCCCCTACTCCTGGGGGACCGGCGAATCAAAAAGAAATGCAACTCCCACGGGTTGAGATAAGAACAGTTTAGTAACTAAGGTATAACACAAATCACTACTGCTGCCACCAATAATAGTAACAATAAAGGAAATAACAAGGGAAGAGAATACAACACCCCATCACCAGGTGACCAATAGTTGCCCCCCCAGCCCGATCAAGCACCGACCCATACCTCCTCCAACCCTGCAGTCCACCTAGCCCTTCCCGCTAACTCCCAGTTACCTCCTGGGCATGACGTGCTGTGGTATGGAATACCTTTTGGTCAGTTTGGTTCAGGTGTCCTGTCTCTGCTTCCTCCCAGCTCCCCTCCTCCCTGGCAGAGCATGAGGCCCACAAAGTCCTTGGCCAAACCAAAACATCATTGTTTTTCAGCTCTGTTCCCAGCTGAAAGTCAAAACACAGCCCTGCACCAGCTACCAAGAAAAACGACTGCCACTGCTAAACCCAGGACATTATGGCTTGTGCGTTAAAATATCTGCCTATTTTTGTTATTCAATCTAATTATGCAATAGCTTCCTAGGAAATGTTTTTCACTGAGTAAATTGTTATGGAAAACAATTGTTCGCTATTTCTGTCCTCAGTGCTGTTTTATATTCTTGTCTACAAATAAAATTTATAACTGAAATTGATAAGGGTATCTTGTCACAAAAAAACCCCATGTACTAATCCAAGAACTAATATTAATCTCAACTGAAATTATATTTTAATCTCAGTTACACCTGAAAAAAACTACAGACTTATGCTGTTTTAACTTTTGACTCTTCTGTTTAAATATTAGCAGTGTTACCTGACTATGGTAATCTCAGGTTTAGCAAAAAGAGAGAATCATTATAATAGCATCTGAATGTTTGAACTTGGTGTGTCTGCAAAAAGGGGGAAATGCATTTTTCGTATTAATGAAAGTAGAGTTTTAAAAATTCTGAGGGTTGTAAACATCATTTTGAAAGGTCCTGATAGGGAAGATGATGTAGTCACAAACCTTATTCCTGCATTTTTATTAATAAGGGGATAGATGAGAGTGAAACATTACAAATCTTGAAGGCTTTTGACTTTTTTACTGATGTCAGAAGTTGTGATAGTTTTACATTAGCTCCCTTCAAACTTTTGTGCATTTCGGTATTATCACTGAATGCTGTCGCTAGAGGTGACTGGTAGCAGGCATGCTCTTACCTGTCTTCTTTCTCTGCTATAGTCCCTCTCCTGTATATTTCTTTTTTTAAGCATTTTGTCAAGTTAGCTAATTGAGGAGCATTCTGCAAGCCAAGTATCAGGCTGGCTATAAGTACTCAGAGTTTAATTAAGGTCCCAATTTACCTACCTCTAAAGGCAGGAGTTAATCCCAGAGGAGAGGTCTCACTCACTTTGATTTTGCTGCCTTACTGGGCTAAGCAGCTACATTCAATATGAGCAGTGTTTCCCCAGAGAGATGGGAATGCAACCCTCTGCAGCTGCTTTCAGAGGATTCTTTTATCGATGTAAGATCCTCCATAAAGATAAAACAGAAATTGTGGCAGTTCTCACTACACAGGGTAGAGAATTTGCATGAATTTTAACATGTTCAGATTCAGGGAAGATCTGGAGCCTCTTGTTTTGTTTGGACAAATTTTGAAGACATTGAAAAAAAAAAAAAAGAGAAAATGCACAGAGAAGTGTTTGCTCAGTATCTGGTGGTGAAATGAAATATAAAACCTGTTCATATGTGCAAATAAATTTGAAATGGGATGGCTGCTAATGAACATCTCTTCCTGCTCAGGACATTCAACATAAAAGGTTGAAATGCTTTATACATTTATTTTTTCAGACGGCAAATTTACAGAAATGAAACCAAATTGAAAGAATATTGTAAGCATGGAAATACAGGCATGACATTATTGAATTTCTTATTGTTAGTTTCCCAGAATCTTTTAACCTGACTACGAGTTGCATTTGTTACCACATAATGCTCTGATGTGAGAGATGAAAATGTCTTCAGTAAGTTTTAAAAGACTTTGTTGTTTTACAAAACAAAACCGCAGGAGTGTATCAGGTAAAGGTGGCTGCAGTGGAGGGGCTGCAGGGGTGGACTTTGTGAGAAGAGATAAGGGGCTGCTCCATGCCACTTCCAGTCAGCTCCAAAATTTAAGAAAACACCTTTTACTTCTCATGGCATTCTAATCGGAGTGATGGAAGTTTGCTAATGGATCTATGACTTTAAAGAAAGTCATCGCAAAGAGGCATCTACAAAAGTATTCAGGTTGTGATACAGTTTTTGCATGGTCCTCAAATTACAGCATATATCATGTTGTGTAGCTGCAGCTCTGTACCTGTTTCTGTAAGCTTTCATGGGCTTATACAAAGGAAAAGTTCATCCTTAATTCTAATAGTCTCACTTTCTTTCTTCATGGTTTTTCATAATCCAAATCTGATCAACTGAAAAGTCATATTGAAAAAGTGTGCATCTCCTCATTCACTTCCAATTGATGCTTTCTTGTTACCTCACTGGGTAACAGTATTTTGCAAAATCAGTGCTGAGCACTAACAACTACATAAAAAAAAACCTTACTTCTATCTGCCTAGAACTCCATTGGTTCCCAGAAATTATTACAAAGGGAAAATTAAAGGCTCAAATGTTCAACTCAAAGTATTGGTACTTATCTTACTTCTGCTTGACTAAGTCTACCCAAAACATTTCTAGCCTGATTTTGTGAACAACAGAAGAAGTTCCAGTCCTCTTTTCAGGAATGATTATCTTCAATGATTAATATTCTAAAGTTAAACACAACTTTTTAAAATTTAAAGCTTTGTTCTGCTTGCAATTTTTTGTTCAAACTCACAGCTGCATTTTCCTTGCTATATGTCCAGTTTTAGTTGCCTACTTTGAGCTTTGATATTCAATTTAGCAGGCAAAATGCTCACACTTGAAAATCAGAGCTATTTCAAAATCTACCAGAAGAAAAATTACAAACAAGCTGAAGTGTCCAAGTCTATATTTTTACATTCACATAAGTAGCCTTGACTGATTTCAGTGGAGCTTCTCATACAGTTAAGAATCTCATGACTTCAACATTGAGTCACAATTATATCAGTACATTTAAAAGGCAGGTTAAGACTCTGAAGCATTTTCCAAAGTGCTTTTTAGAAAGGAATGTTTTCTAATATGCGTTTTACACTGTGTTACATTTATTACTTCTTGGAGTTAAAAATTATTGAAAAATGTGACATTCCAAAAGTCTGTGTCACTTTATATGATCCAGAAATTATAAGTATTTTTAATTATAATAGTATTCAGGACACCAGGAATAATTAGTCTGCAGGTATAAAAAGAAATCTGTCATATAAGTCCATCGTGAAAAAATATTTTGAAACTGTGTAAAATATAATGAGCACTGCACACTACCGAGCAAGGTGGCCTCTACTGCACTGTTCAATCACTTACTTTTTCCTAAAGAACAATAAATGGACTATTTTGTTGTGATACTTTTCTTTTTCCCTTTCTTTTTCCTTGATAAGCACGCAAGTGTCAGCAGCTGTGTTAAAGATGGCATGGAATTATGTTTTCTGTATTGGGCTGAAATTTTTGTGATGCTCCTCAGTTTTGGGAGGAGCTTTTTGTGTGGTCTTTAGCTTCAGAATAAGATAACTCTCAGAAAAAAAAATCAGTCCTGTGTCTACATATAGTTATATCCCTTGTCTTGCTTTGTGCCTCATCTGAGGCAACTGCTTTTTACTCCTCCACACACCTATGGAAAATTTCCTGTGGAAACCTAGAGTGCTAAGTGGGGCTTTCCAAATGCCCTGATCTTACCCTGATGTGGAGGAAGGAACTTATCAGGACATGGAAATTCCCATGTGCTTTGTGCTCGCCAATCTGAATATAGCCTTGGCTATCTAAGCACTGCAGATAAGTGCTGAGACCTTGGATTTGATTTGATATTCTATGTGAAGCAATTGTAAAGAGCAAAGGACAAGCTTAATGTGCTCCTGGTAGTGGTGCTGCCAAGGAGACATGCAGTTACAGTCTCTATTAGCTGTAGTTTCCCAAGTGTGCAACTCCTTGGGGGAAAAAAAATAAAAAAATCAAGCCTTTAAAGTACTAACATCCTTTACAGGAAATGTGTACACAGGCACAAAGTTGCTATACAGCCAGAGGCTTGGTCAAGGGGAAATTTCCCATATTTTTCCACTAACACAATTTTCCTGATGAAGGTTCGTCTTTTTAATTTAACCTTGCATTATCTGACTTTTAAAAAATGCAGTGACTAAACCCTCTATATTTTCTGTTCACCATTTCAAATTGTTTCAAGTTAAATCTTTGGAAACATCGGAGGATGACTGAAACGTCTGGTGAAATTAATAGATAAAATTGTATGTGGCTGGTTTCATCCAAGAGTGCTGCCATTGTTACCTGTGTAACTCTTTCGCAGCATGTGCTCCTTGGATAGCAGCAGGACCAGAGGGAGTAAGGAATGAATCTCAGAGGAGCTGAACGAGGGTCCTTCACAGAGTCATGATATATTAGGTAATTCCTCATTTTCCCTACTGTTTTCAGTTTCTTGACATAAAATTAAACAAATCCATAGAAGTAACTACAAGACATTTATACCAAAGTCATTCTAGTACTCAGTTTTTCCTTCTGCTTTTTATTTCTCCTGACAGCAAACTAAAGACATATCATAAGAATATACCCACCGTTGCTACCAGCATGGTGGTTAGAGAGGGGAACAGAATGCAGCAGAGAAAATTATAGGTGATTTGCAAAATAAAATTCCAGGGTCTTTAGCATATATAAGCAGAATAAATGCCTTTTCAGTACTTGAAAGCATAGAACACATTCTTTTTAAGTTACAGAAATATAATCATTGAGTTACAGTACCTGTAATCTCCAACCAAGATGAAAAATGTGGGGGTGGGACAAGTTTTGAGTAATAGTCTGAAAAAATCCCCCCAAAACCAAAAACAAAAGCAAAAGCAAAAAAATCCCTATTAACCAGTGTTATGGTCCTTGCAGACCAGAAATATCTGTATTTAGATTTATGATTGCCTTTGGATTAGAGGGAAAAAAAATAAACACTCCTTAGCTGACATAATGTTGCTGCTCATCCCATCAAAGTTCACTACACTAGCCAGCAGCCTATTTGGTATTGAACGTACAGCCTGTCAAGCTCAGAAATCAACCAGATGACAAACAGTAGTGGAAAGGCAGAACATCAGAGACAACCCTTAGAAGAAAAGTAGCTGACACAGAGAGCTGAGGCAGCACTGACATGCTGGCAAACATATGCTTGCAGCAAAAGTGGGTTCAAGAATTTAACTGCAAAATTACTCCTCAAACATGTTACAGAAATAAAATTCAGCTTAATAATGTGTGGTGTTTTTTTTTTTTCTTTTGCAGTTTTCATTAGGGTATAGATTTTAGAATACCATTCTTTGTCTTACATTTTCTAATCTTGCTTTTTATTATGGGAAGTTAAACCCAGTCTTGTTTCTGCCACCTACATTCTCTTGAAACATTGTGTACATCCATTAATCCTGACATCACGGTCATGTCTCAGTTTTGTGTTTAGAAGGAAGCTACTAACACACTCATTTTCCCAAAAAGATTATTTATAGCTTGCCTTCATTCTCCCTTTGCACTTACCTACACGTATTTGAGTTCCTTTGAGTCTTGCTAGCTTCTCACTGAGATCACCTGAAACAAAGAGAGGTAAAGATAAACCAGACCCTGTTGTTAAATAATTCTCCGTAATAAAATAATCAAGAACAACGGTACAGGGATTGACTTCTCTTGTCAGTCAGAAGATCATGACGTGACTGAGAAATGGGACAATACATGGTAAGGAGAAAAAGAAGGCCACAACTCTGTGGTAATGAAAACTGCACTGCTGGACTCAGACCATGCTAGTACTATTTGGTATTCACTGACTTCTCTCACACTTCTGCTCTGTGTTGTCACGCAGTAGCTCCTTTGCTCAAAGGTTTCCTTTTTTTCCTCAGCTGTGCATCTCTGAAAATTCTTCTACACTGTAGCATTTTCATTAATCTCAGCACCAATTTCATAGCATTAAAAAGTTCATAATACAAAAATGGAAAATCTAGCGATAATGATTTTAAAGAATCTTGAATATGGACCAGGGTTAAGATTCTCAATCGCTAAAGTACTTGTTAAGGGAGGTCCAGAGTTACGTGAATACATAGTTGTTTTTGCCATAGATATTGGAGGAACACCTGCAGTTAGAATGATTCTGCTGGTTTTGTATGGCTTAGATCATGTGGTGAGGTTGGGAGCTTCAAGGAATGATTGACAAGATGTGATCCCATCATGGCCTGGGCATAATGATGGTGTCATTACTTAGTAGGAGTTACCCAAGTGCAAGCTGAGTATAGATGTCATTCACTATTTATAGAAATGTATCCACACAGAGACAGGTGAGGAAAAATCTTTCCCACATAATTTAAAAAACATAGAATTCTCTAATTAAAGGTGTAAGGTAATTTTTGAGGAGCCCACCCATGGTGCACTGGTGTGACAAAAAGGTGCAGTAAAATAAGAAGTAGCTTATCAGCAAAAGAGAATATGATTGCTGTTAAAAACAAAAATCTTGGTTGGGAATATTGCAACCTACCACACTCCCACTTAAATGCTACTAGTTCGTACATGATACTGAGGACAAAGAAATGTGCTGCCCTTTCTAGTTGTACACTTTCTAGTTCGGCAAAACCAGAACAAAATGGAGTATTTTCTTGGAATATGACATGGCATTTTGCCCTCTTGTTTCTCTGTAAATATTGTGCTAAACTCTTCAGGATGTAAGGTAGCTGAGATGATGGTAAGTTAATCTGATTTCATTATAATGGAGGAAAAAAAACCACAACAAATTCTAACAATCCCCCACTTCAAGGCTTTTGGATTTTCTTGCCTTTTTTTTTTTTTTTTTTTTTTAATTAAAGACATTTCTTTTCCTTTTCTGTATCCTTGCAGCCGTTTTTATCTAGGGCTAAGGAGCAACTGTACTACCCTATTAGCACAAGCTACAGCTCCACCTTCTGTGCTAACATCTTGCTACACAGCTGTTTGTGCTGTTAATCAAAACCAAAAGCAGGAACTTTGTTGCCAGAGTTCAGGTTTTTATCAGGAGCCTTGTGACATTTGGGTTTTTTACTTCAAAGCCCTACACTATCATGAAGCAGCTCTGTGGGACAGGAGGGTCATGTCAATTTGTCTGGTGTGGGTGGTGGCACTGCGTCAGGCTGGTGGCAGGGAGCCCTGTTGCCCTTCGATGTACATGAACTGCAACAATGTCAGCCCCTGATCTATGTAATAGGGTTACTCGTTTTCCACTGCATGGCAGCACTGTAACTCTTTCTCCCAGGAGCAGTTCTCGACAGGTATTACAGAGCCGTAAGGCTCTTCAAAGCCTGAGCACTCCTTCCTTATTACTATGCTTGAGATTCCTGACCTCATTAGTGCCTGCAGGGTTTCAGCCGAAATCTCTCAAGCAGAAGTAGCTGCTCAGAGGCACTGACTGTAGATGCAATCACTGGAGTCTTACAGGTGTTTTAATCTGCGCTGTTTGCTCATCTCTGTCTAACAGACAATTATTTTTATTAGTAAAGCTATATGAATAGTGAAGGACTAAACTGACATTAAAATGAACAACATAATATAAAGGCAACTTTTTCCAGCCCTATGAGTAGAATTACATTAGTGAGAATTTATGTAATACAGGTTTCTGTTTTATTACAGCAAGTGTTGGTATAAGTATCTGCATGTTGAACATTTGTAAAATAACATAATCTTCAAGGGTGCACTATTATACTGTAAGTGCCATATTTTTTTAAAGAAACTATACTGCTTTTAACGTTTTCATTACATCTAGAAGTCATAATGAGACACAAAGCTATGATTGCTAATAGGTTTCTTCTACATTTTCACAGAGCAGAATGTTAAGTATTTATAGCAATAAGCGTTTATGTTCAGGAATTTTACTTTGTCAATGCAAACTCCTTAAATAATGTTGAAAGATACTAATTCAAATCCTAGGAGCAAAATGCAGCTGCCTTACAGCCCTACCTTTTGTTCTACCTTACATGAATCTACAAAATGATACCTGTTTTCACCTTCCTCTGCTTGTTCCTCTGATCCCCATCTGAAAAATTACTAACCCAACAAAACGCCTCACCAGTGTGGCAGTGAAATGATTGATGCCTATTCATGGAAAACGCCTGAAAGCTGTAACTGTCCAAAAGTGTACCAAGTATCAGATTTGTAATCCTGCTCTGCTGACAACTTAACTGTTGCTTCTGAAAAGGAGTTTGCAGCACAGAGAGAAGGAAAAGGCCGCACAACAATCTGCACAATCCTACATTATTTACTACCTATCAGTATAGCACAGCTTTGGCTGGCAGGGAGAGCTAGGACTGAGAATGAGAGACGTGTACTGCTGCTGTGAGAAATGTAAATAAGATTAGAGTTGCCAGTCCCTGCTGAGAAGTAAATTTCTTTTCCAGAAGCCGAACACACCTTTTCTTTGAAACAGAATCTTTGTTCATGGGAGCTGCTAGTCTGCATCCATCTGCCACACTTAAACCCTGGACCTTGTAAATAATCTCTGCTCATTGAGAGGAGCTATGACAAAAAATGTAATGTCTTCTTGTTCTACATGTCTAGGAACTAATCTTCCTTTGGCAGCCAACTTGTGGTCTGTCAGCTTGAGTTCCTTTTCATTTATATACTTATTTCTCTCAGTGCAGATGAGGGTGAAGAGGGGAAGCACAATAGGGAATTCACAGAGCAAACAAACCATACCTAACAGCCAGGCTGATCAGCTTGCAAGTGTGGCTATAAAGTGTCTTCTGCTACAGCTTGCCTGATGCACCACTGCTATTCCTGTATTGCTGACAGGGTTCATGAGCTAATGGGTGAACCAGGTGCTGGACATACCAGTACAATCTGGGTGGGATGAATGTTTAAGTAGATAGAGCTATCCTGACTGGCTGATCACAGGAATTACCTGTTTGAAGGCATGGTTTCAGATCTAAAATTTACTACAGCTACCCACGGCCATGCTCCAGTGTGCTCTGCAGGTGGTTAATGTTGAAGGTTACTCAGAATTCAGCTAGATCAGAAAATTCTTGGCCAAATGGCATAATATAGTATTTCTCTGGTAAATGCAAGATTTTCTGGTTTGGTCTTAAGGCAGGGTGTACTTTTCTTTCTTTTCCCCAAGGAACCATGTGTTTTCAAGCAATCTAAGGGATCACTTCTTTCCTAAAATACAACAGCATGCTGAAGCTGTTATGCTGAATCTGAAATGTGTAATAAATGGACATAGTTTGATAACATTGAAAGGAAGACAGAGATAGAGTGCCTCTTGTCCGGCTTTTGGGGAAAAGGTTTTAAAAGGCATCCCAAGATGCTAGTTTGCGGGGTTTGTATCTAAAAGTCAGGCATGCCAAACATTATACACAATTGAGACTGACTTACAAATACCTCAATTATTAATCAAAACAATGGGAATCTGTAATCTGCAGCTTGTCAAATAATTGGCATTTACCACAGAAGCAGATATCAAAGGAATGGGGAGAAAATAACTAATGATTGTCATAAGAAACCTCTGGTGATACTTTTTCTCTCCGCGAGCCCTTAGGGAGACTACTAAACTGTGAAATTTTGCAGCTACCTCCACCCTAGCAGTGTCAAATACCTGTATCAAATATGAGCTTGTCACCTCTCCTGCTAAAGCAGGACATGTGGTTTGGCTAGGAATCCGTAAGAAGCACTTTTTTCTCCATGTGTCTAAATGTATGCCCAGGGTTTTTGCTGTGCAGTCCTGGCAGCATGTGCTCATGCCATCACATAGCTGGACATGCCCCTTCAACACCGCCACAGGCAGATCTCTTTCTCCTTGTGCTCCAGTTTGTAGCGTAATCCTTGGCTCTTGTGCATGTCCCCATCTCCATGCCAGACCTGTCAAAACAAGCTGCCTCCTCTCTGGCAAGGGGTCTGAGACCATAGAGCTTCATCAGAGTGCTGCATCCAAGGTAGCTTAAAAAAGCCAGAAGCCTTTTAGGCCATGAGCAACCAGAATCACAGCAGTGAAGAGCTGCAAAACAAGTAAAACAAGCACCACCTTTTGGCACCGAATAAGGAGAATCACTCAAAAGGGGAAGGGAGCCCTGGCACTGCCCCTCTAATCCCCACCTCGCCGCTGCACGAAACCTTTCTGTGACACTACGGACGCGAGTCCCTCTCTCCTGCCTTCCTCTGAGAAAACATCCGCACATTCCCTCTGACAAGGAAGCACAGCGTGTACCCCCTGCGCCCAGGGATGTCTTTTCGGGACGCGCTTGGGCCGCAACACGGGCATCCCCCACCAGGTGGAGCAAGAAACAAAGAATAGCACTTTCCCCGTTTTCCCGGGTTTGGAGTGGCAATTTTGTGGCAATTTGTTCTTCCGGGTTTTTTGTTAGTTAGTTTGTTTGTTTGTTTTTCCGTTTGTTTTGGTTTTGTTTTGCTGTTGCGATGGTTTTGCTTTTTTTCTTTTCCAGGCTTTAATTTTGCCTTTCCTCAAGCTGAAGTTTCATCACAAATGAAGAGTCAAAGTGGGAGGACGGTGTTCCCTTCTTCCCGTTTGGATTGCGGGTAATGTTTTCTGCAGTTTGCAATCTGTCACCGATAAAGATCGGCAAGGGGGTGAGAAGGTAGGGAGCTGAACAAATAGCATAAATTCTTCTGCATGCATACCAGTTGTAGCAAGGAAATAAAATTTAAAAATTCAAAAAGGCAGATCTGTCGTTATGCATTAGTGGGTAAAAAAGTTTGGAAAATCTATTCATATACACAGCAGCATAAAATTCACATTAACATCTCATTAAGCCTAAATGCGCTTAGAGACTGATCCAAAGGCCATCAAACTCAATAGGAGACTTTCCATTGCTTTCAAATGGGATCTGGATCATGCTGTTAGTGATTGGCAAAAGCTCAAATTACCAAAACAAAAAAATCCTGACATTACCTAAAAGGCCATTAAAGCATTTTCATTCCTTGTTCTGGGAAACCCCTTTTATGGCGGATCAAATGTAATAACAGCAACCACCTCTGTGGTGAAAGCTTCCTCTTAGGCTAACTTCAAGGTATAGCTGAGGTACGAATGCAGACAACACTGCTATTTTACAAAAATTGGAACGGAAAACTCATTATTGTGCATTATCCATAACAGCAGAGGTAGACCTGAAGTGATCAAAAGTTAATTTAAATGCTGTGTAAGTATGATTTTAAAAGGTGGAGAGATAAAACCAACTGAAATGTAGCTTAGGAAAACCATATGGCTGCTACGATAATATTTTATACAGACTGGTGCCCTAATATGAAATAAAATAACTAAAGTGAATGAAATTAGCTAAAGTAGACTTTATACAGTCAAAAGCAAACCAGTTTGTTGTGCACAGTACACTTAGAAATCACAGTGCATGATAATAACCACTATTGGCTCTTTTTCGTGTGTGGAGATGAAAAGTATTGCATCTTAAAAAATCAAAATTAATTGCCTTAGGCAGCTTCAAAGTCTTTGATTTTCATTTGCTTTTTTAAAATATTGCTTCTAGCAGAGAGAGAGATTGGAGCAGAGGCTCCAGGTCTGAGTAGGTTTCTTGTCCAGCTGGTCCTAGCTGGAACTATGTTATTCAGCTGATGGCAGAGGTGGGCCTAGAATTTCCTATGTATGCTTAAAAAGCAAATGAAGTGAAATAACAAGCCCCTTACTTTTTCCCAAATATTTTAAATTTGAAACAGAACTGTCAAGTTATCCAACTTGACAGTTGGTAGAATTGTATCGAAAATTTGACAGATTTCCTAGCTTTCCTTCTCCTGTGAAGTTTAAAATCTCCATTTTCTGTTATCTCCAGTATTTCCATTGCTTTTTTCACTGTGTTCCACATCTTCCTGTTGCTCAGCCCAAATGCTGTGGTGAGAGACTCCATCTTCAGGTATCTCCATGTCTCTGCCAAACTGTTTTCTTGTTTCTCATGTTCATTAGAGCTGAATCAAAAACTTCTGATTGATCAGACTTCTAATTTTTGAGTGCTAGAAAACTCTGGATCTAGGATGGGGCACTGACGTTATTGTAGGAGCTCCAACTCTCAAAACATTGCCAATAGTGACATTTCACCAAAGGAGAAAGAAGGGTATAGATACTGCTCTAAATTTAAAAAATGCATCTGAACACTACACGCAACAGTTATGGCAGACCAATTTTAACATGTTTCTAAAGTTAACTGGCCAATAAGAAAGAAATCCCTATAAAGTCATACAGCTGATTATATACCTAACAGCACTGATTCTGTTTTACTTTTGTCCTGTCTTTCTTTAACCTCCATTTCTCTTTTCTTCTTTTGGAGATGGATATAGCCTTGCTTCCTTGCCCCTTTCCCTCTATGGTGGCTTAACTTCATAGAGAAAGAAAGGGTCTTGTAACAAGAAACAGTATTATATTTGAATACATATTAAAACACTATTCAGTGCGTATTAAAATACTGTCACTGATTTGCAGCATCTCAACATAAGTCAGAAATCTGGCCTTTGGAGAATACTTCAGAGAAACTGCCAGGAACTGTTTATCTTATACAATGTTCCTACATGCTCAAGTAGAAAAGTGATGCAGGGGAAGGAGACCAGACTGACATCAGGGTTGGGATCATATTTTCACCTGTCTTTATGTTTCTGATTGCACATCACCTCAGCTTTCTTACAGTTAATCTCATACCACTCTGTATTGAGTCAAGGGGAGGGTGCTATCAATTACAGCAAGAGCAAAGTGTTTTGCAAATGTTTCTTCCATTTCCTTCCCCCCTCCCCTCTTAATAGTCATTAAACATCATGAAGAAACTGTTAGAAACAATATTTTACTTTTTATAGATAAACCATCAATTTTGGTATTATAGCCCTGGAAATGTATCAGCTCTGGAAAAATGTGTGGCAAGTGTCTTAAGTCTAAAACACATCTTTGAGCTGCATCTTCAACAATACTTTCTCCCTGCAGCTGCTGAAGCAGCGTGACTTTGTGGCTGCTACAATAGCACCAAATCACTCCTGAGACCACCACCTGAGTTGCCACCCCTTCCAGGCATTTGCTGGAAAGAAGCAGAGCCAAGGTGCTACCTCCACAGAGGATAAGCGGAGATACTGCTGTTTTTACTCGTCATCACCCAAGGAGGCGCAAAGTTTAAGTGGGGATTTCTGTGGAGAACACTTATGGATTTAGGTGCTGGTGCTCATGTGGAAGCTGAAGTCTTTTTGTGGATTAAGGCATTGGTTAAAACCAACTAAACTTTACACTGTATCCTGAAACCAGTCATTTCATGGCTTCATTTTCTGTTAATCTGTGAGCAGCTTACCTTTTCTTTTAAAAAGGTGGTTTGAATTGTTTAGACAAACCAGGCTTTTGTCTGGATTTCTAGTTCCCCTGACAGAGCACTGTATTAAAAAGAAAAAAAAAAAAAAGAAAAGAATGAAAATGTAACAACATCTAAATTCATCCTGTTAACAAAATAGAATGATTCTGTTGCTGGTTATATAAATCAGAAAAATGGTCATTTCATTGCCTCACTAGTCTTGTAAACGTCAAATTGAGTGAATTGCAAAACAAACAAACAAGCAAACAACCAAAATTTAAATGTTGCTATTTCTCTGTGCTCTAGATATCCAAGCACATGATGGGCACTCACAACAATAGTAATATTAAATGAGAAACTGATTGCTTAGCCAGGATAACAATTCCATCCTTTCAGATTGTGGCCATTTTCTATCAGAACACAATGATCATGGAAATGCAGCACTGATAATGCTTACTGTTGTCTTTATTTAATGTGAAGCAGTATCGGTGAGTCACCCAAGTCTTTTGTAATTTTGTTCAGCTTCTGGTTGTGCTGGAAAATATGGGATATTCACATAACATACAGTGTCTAAATTTCACCTCTTGAGAAGTTAATCTGTGCCTTCCATAGTTAAGTAGTAAATATTGCTTACTTATAGCAATGTTTTACACTTCTATAAAGCTTTTAGATGTCAGATTATTGACACTTAAGTAGAACCTCAAATACTTTTCAGGGAGAGATAAATGCCAGTATTATCCACAGCAGCGCAGAAAGGAGAGGTAATTTTTCTAAGTCCATTCATTGAGACAATTTAGCTTGAGAAGCCTGGTAACACAATTATAAACACCCAATAGCAGCCTGGCCAACCTCCAGTGTTGATTTTCTTGAGATCAATTTCAAAAAAAGGATGGCAATGACTTATCAGTATTATTTTTTTTCCACACGGGTCATTGTTTCTGAACATGGAGAATAATCATGCTCATTTGAGCTGAAGAGCTAGGAATTTCCTTTGTTTTAAATTTCAGTTGATAATTTAGCATTTTGTCAAACTGAGTCCAAGATTTGTACAGACATCAGGCAGTATTGTGAAATGCCTAAGTTAGCCATCAGGCTTGTAGAGGCTTTGAGATATTTTTCCCATAACAGAAACAGTTAGTGAATGAAATTATGCAGTGATCAATAAATCAAACCTAATCAGTGACCTTCAGATTTAATGCCTGAGATTTTTTTGTCTCTGATGGAGAAGACAGAAGGATGTAGTGTGAGTGGGTGAAAAGTGCTGTAGGCTATCAGTAAGAAATCCTTAATGCCTTGCAAAAAATCCCATTGCTTTAGCAATGGGGTAAATAACTGAATCACATATGATTCAACAGCACTTAAAACCACTCGAATCATAATTAGTAGCTGTTTTCAATCTTGATTAAAATATATGAATATCATTTTCTATATTAACACTTAATGTTAATTTATAATTAAATATATGAAACATGAAATGCTATGAGCTAATCAATATATAGTTTATTACTTAGAAAAAGAATGGAAATTACTTACAAGAGTTTATATGCAAGCTCAAAAGCTGCTCTCATCAGTCAGACTGATTATCTGTGTATATAATTTTTTGGGGATAGTTTACTGAAGAAATGTTTTTTCTGTGTTTTCAAGTGTGCCTGTGAATGTGAGTGAATGTGTTGGACACATGACTTTATTCTGTGCTTTTTGCAGAGGAAGACTTAAAGCCCCTGCCATATCTTTTCCTTGGCAGACTTTAATATTCTTTGAAAATATGCCATGTTTTCTGAAAATATGACATGTTTTAAAATACAGAGATTAAAAGGAAGGCATGGAGGAGCCCTTTTTTTTCAAATTAGTTTGTTATATGATGAGATTATTCATTTTGACTTGCATGAGGACCAGTAGCACTTAATTCTATGACTATCCTTCAAGTAATGAGGAGCTGCTCTATACACAGGCAAAATATCTTGAGCAGCAAAGTGATTAATGATCTTTCTCTGAACTGTGTTTGCAAGGGTCCCAAGAGGACCACTTCACTGCTTTCAACACCTCACAGAAAGGCCCTAGGGTAACAAGTGGCTGGTATCACTGGGGGGAGGAATAGACAGGGATGGATCCCCTCAAATAAGTGAGTGGATCACCCACCTGCCCCACTATCAATGGGGGAATAAGTAACACCTTTCATCTGTTTTTCTTCCTCTTTTCTGGAATGGGATCAGGAGGCTTTAATCCTACCTTCATATCCTCCCTAGCAAAACTGAGTACAGCTCAAGCTTCTGCACAGCCTCAAGGCAGGTCTGATGTACTCAGTGGACATACGACTCCACTCGCCCCAATGAAGTGAAGGTATAGCTTCTCTTGCTTTCTTCTTAGGTGAAACACTGGTAATTCTCCAACAGCCTTTGTCAATAACAAAGTGATTCATCCTTGTAGAGAGGATATGTGATTTTAAAAACTTAGCTAGTTGCATGGTCTGTCTGCATTTATATTAAGGAACACATTAAATGAGCTGGCTAGAAGCATGAGGGCCAAGAGCAGGTTGGGAGTGGTGGGAAAAGGACTACTGTATGGTGTCTTCATTTGGAGACTAAATATAATAAATGTTGTGTTTCTAATAGAAATAATGGTAGTAACTAGTTGATTAAACATATCTAGGATGTTACCAAAGAAATACCCTTGTACAAATGTAGCTGGCCAGTTCATTGTTAGCATAGCTACGTACTTTGAGGTTCTTCCCTCCTCTGTGCCAAAGCACGTCCTTTCTCTGACACACAACTGATTTCCTTTGAATGCAATTATTCCAATTAGCATTAATTGTCAGTGTTGCCATGCTGCCACTATTTGATCCTATTGTGGGAGGAGAGCATGTTAGTCACAGTTGTTCTGTGGAGAGGAAAGCTGAAGCCCAAGACAAATTGTTAACAGAAAATAGCCAGAATAACTTTTTCTATTGAATTCCTTTTGTATATTTACTTTTTTCATTGGGGCTTTTTGTCAGTATGGTAGAGAAGAAAAGCAGCCAGCATTGCTGTTAAGAATAAATTATCTTAATTATTTATTCAAATATCCTGGAAGATAAGTACATTTAATACGTGGACATATGAGAGACTAAGCACGCACCATATTCATTAAAAAAAAAAAAAATTGTGATATTTATGACAAGTTCCTGAACTAGACTATTCGCACTGCAGATGGAAATGTTTTCTTAATCCACATTTTTAATGGGGGTATGAGCTGGGTGGTTTTGCTCTAAGAAAGTGATTAAGATGTTAAAATGCCTGGGCTAGATTATGAAGTCATATTAAACCATGAATTTATGGTCTTAATTGGATGGAGCACTTGCAAACAGATCAGTAAAGCAACAGAACACACCAAAATCAAGATCCCTAGGAAATGCCATAAAATAATGTAAAATTAGTTTCTACAAAATTTATGCCTTCTTCTGCTGATAACAAGATTTCATATCCTTTGTAGTTTCCTTTTCTCTCTGTTTTGTCAATCTGAAAAAATCTCAGCTTTGAAGCTCTTGCAGCAGAAAACATAACCAGCTGAACATAACCACGACAAAGATTAGTTCCAGCTATTCTTTGTTAACGATATTCTCCAGGAGCATCACTCATCATTAACAAAAACTAAGTGATCTACAATGATGTCAATACTGCAAATGAAAGTGCACTTTGTGTGTTCTGGATTTTATTAATTTGTCTTTAATACCTGATTCTGGTCTTAGTAAATTAGCAGTAGGAAAAATTATGCAAAATTAATCCCATGAAAGTTAATCAAGGCTGTAAAGAGAATGGTAATCTTTTCCTAACTGAGAACATAGTAAAGTACAAAACACATACTTAAAGAAAAATTATTGTTCTCTTTGAAAGAAACATTTCTATAAATTATTTAGCACTGTATTTGCTGTAATGACTTTGAAAATATTTCAAGACTTCAGTTTGGGGCAGGGGGCTGAGGAGGCTTAGAGTAGGAATTCACATGCATATGATTATGGTACTTGAAGAAATTGTTACAAGGGGACAAGGTTAGGAGTAAATCTACTGAAGATGATTGTCACTTTCTGGTAAGGACAGAAATGTCATGCATAGCTCTTCCTAATCTGAAAGGAAATGCCATTTGTACATGGAGTTAACAATATGGTCTCTGTACCAAATTCAGCCTGACATAATTGGGTTCAGTTCAATTAGCTTCTGAAGAGTTGCATACACTCTGCCAGACTTGGATTTGGATTTGAAGCTCTGACAGTCATCAAGAAATTTTAAAACTGCTCTTTCATCATTTCCTGTGATTTTCTTGCATGAATGAAACCACTGACAATGTGTGAATAGGTCCTCAAAGCTGAATATCACTAGCAAGATATTGCTATGATTGGTTACAAGCTTATTCATCTTTATAATCACTTATTAATGTGCAAATTAATTTTCAAGACCAAAAGATTGTAGATTTGAGATTCATATAAATTTCAGGAAGTATGAATTTTTAAATGCACTTTTCCTAACATGTTATATGATCTTTTGAGTTGACATCACACTGAAAAACTTGCATTTCTTCACAGTAATACTGGATTTGCAAGTCAACATGCTGGCTTAAAAGCATTGATCTAATTAATCTTTTTTTTTTTTTTTTACTGTATCTGGTGTTCAACTTGCTGTTCCATCCATTTTGTGAATGTATTTTGTTTTTCCAAAGGACTGGACAAAAGGGCATGTCTTTTTTTTTTTTTTTTAAATAAAATGCATGATTCTGATGATATTTTGAAGCTAATGACAGATTTTCTCTTTAGAAGTATAGCAAACTTCACATATTCACCTGCAGAATGTGAAACGGGTTGGTTTGGAAGCTGAAGTCTGTTTTTGTTTAAATTCGTATACTCTAATGAAAAATAAATCCTAATGCGAATGAGTGGTATGTAAAAGAAGTGTAATAAAAATTACCAGATTGCTGTTACTTCTCTTTGAAGACATTTCTCTTAATATTGTTGGTAGACCCTCTCAGAAAAACTGGACATTTGAGTTTTCCCTTACATGTAAATAATAATAATTATAGTAATAACTATTATTAATAATAATGATTAACTATTTCAATACTGGTAAAAGGACAATAGTGGCCTAATGGTTCTACGAAACTATCTCAGGAATACAAGAACCATGCAAAAAAACCCTACTGTGGGGTAAGGGCTCTATTTAGGGTGAAGGCAAATGCTCAGAGAAGATGAAGCATACTACCATTTGCCCAGTACTCATCATGAAGGAAATTAGAATTTTTGCTTTTCATTACCATTTAGTTAGCTATTCAGCAAGCTACATTAATGATAAAAATGTGTCAGGCAGGAAATAAGAAATTAAGTATCTCATAGAAGCATCTTTCACGGAAATAAAAAAATGTCACATTAAAAATACTTTTTGCAAAACATGCAATATTTGGGGCATAACTGAGCTCTATATGCTCATTTTTTCCACTTTTGTGCATTTCAAAGGTAAAATTCTAAATGTAGTATTAATAAAGCAGGAAAAAAATCCTAGATTTTCTTGTACATGGTCAAGGGGACCATAAACTGATTAACTTTTAGCTGCATTAGGTTTTGAGTTGCCTAGACAGTCTTTGAAGCTCACGTATGATTGAGTAGCGCACTGTAGACAGTGAATCCCCTTTCCATCACCAGTTTTGACAGCTTTCAGCTAAACTGGGCTAAACATGGGAACATCACTTAATTTTAATATTTATCACAGCTCTATTTAAAAATGTGAAAAATTCTTTAGACTGACACTTATCTTCTGCACTTTAGTAAGGAGGCTGGTCTTAATTTTTCCAGACTTCACAGGGGACAGGAAATACTCAACACAACTAAGAATCCATTAGCTTAATTAAAGACTTTAAAATCATACTAAACACCTATCATCAAATTTGAAAATGTTACCCTTTTTTTTCCCTGTACATTTGTGGGAAAATAATGAACATTTTTGAATGATGCTTCATAAACACAATTGTCAAATTCAAATCAAACTATAAGTAGTTGGGGAAGTTTTGTACTTCATGCAAGCAATATTTTCTCAGGAATAGGGGGATAGTTTGTGGTTATATTTACACGAGGATTTGCTACAAGTGCCAGGTCCAGTGCTGGGCTTCCCAGTATAAGAGAATCATGGACATACTGGAGTGAATCCAGCAAAGCTGGACATTAAGGGACTGGAGCATCTCATATGAGGAGACGCAAGATCTGGGACTGCTCATCTTGGAGAAGGGAAGGCTTGGGGATCTTACCAATGTGTAGATTAATGAGGGGAGTAACTAGGACAGAGTCAGACTCTTTTCAGTGGAAGCCAGTGACAGCACAAGGGGCAATGGGTACAAATTAAAATACATGGAATTTGTCTGAACATAGAAATCATTTTCCTAAGAGGATGGTCAAACACTGAGAGTTTGTAGAGCCTCCACCATTGGATATATTCAAAAGCCAAATGGGCTCCTAGCAAACAGTTCTCACTGACCCTGCTATGAGTAAAACCTGGCTTTGAATCATTGTGTTAATTGCTTGAGATACTTATGAGTGTTGCCTGGGATACTTATAACTGAAATCTAAGGTAAATTACTATATTTGCATATTTGGACACACAAAACTAGGTATGTATGTGAATGTCTAAAAGAATTCATGAGGCAAGGGTGAACCATTGCAGTTTTTAAAGGAAATTGTCTAAATATATTCAGATAGGTATAAGCAAATTTAGGGAGATGAAAAGGATCAATGGTGCAACTACTGATCGCTGTGCATGAGCAGAAAATCAGCAGGAGAGATTTTAATCTCCCTTTACAGTTTTGGATTATTCAAAATACTGGGTGAGAAGGTAATTTACTCCTGAAGGAAAAGTATAGGAATAGAAGTTCCTTTGTGGATCTCTTTCAAAGGATTAACATTTAGATATATATCCAACAAACACACCATTTTGGAGATTTGCAAAGTGATTTCAAAAGTCAAAATAGAAAAGAATCATGCTTTGCCCATAACAGCGAAAATTGCATTTTCCAGACTCTTTCCAGCAGGAGGATTCTTTCAAATAGCTGTATCTTTTATCAGTACTAGTCCAAGGAAAATTAGGATTTGTTCTTCACTTAGGATATGGTGTCTGTGCTGGGAGGCTGTACAAATTCTTTCAAAAGCTGTATTCTTTGGGGTTCTCATGAGGAATCTTATGAAAGTCTGATGTGCTTTGACAATAAAATGACTACTGTCTTTGATCATTTGCTGTTTCCAAAGGAAACTGATTTACAGATCTTCCCGCTAGATCATCTCTTATTTAATCTACCTGCTTACAATTATTCTTGTAATTAACTTTTACATTATTAGTAGTTTATTCATATTTAGAGATCGGCATTCTGACAGTTGCTCTAATGACATCTGGCATATTCTCTGTCCCAGCGTGATCTGTTTGCTCAGTTTTACAATAGCTTTGCACTCCAGACTTACTGGCTTCTACAGCTGAATATCCCACTATGATATTTTGAGAACTTTACTGCTATGGGATTATATGAAATATGGCTGTTCTAATTCTGAACATCATAATTCCTGCAATTTACACAGCGTGAGGTAATGTGCCCACTCTCTTCATCCCCTGAGGGTGTTTGCAACCAGAGATAGTGAAATAACCTCACAAACACCTACACTTAGGGGAAAAAAAATCAGAAATTGAGAGTAGAACTGGCCAATATGGTTTCTTTACAACTTGCCTTCTTGCTGATCTGATTTGATGTTTCAAGAGGTAAAGCAGATGTGAAAAATTTCTTCATTTTCAGTAGCTTTTTTGCTTAAGAAATGTTCAAATAGGGAATCCCACTTTTTTTTCTTTTTTTTTTTCTTTTTTTTTTCTTTTTCTTTTTTTTTTGTGTTAGGAAATGCTGACAGGCAATAGCATATTGCTTGAGTAAAGGATCAGTATTGCAGCATTTTACATGCACCACTGAAGATTCCCAGCTGACTGCCTCTTCTCACATAAAAGGCAGTATCAAGAGCTCAACAGAAACTAAATCACAATGTACTATATTACTAATATATTCCCCCACATATATACATACATATATACTTACAAATAATGATGATGATTTCCTGTCTAACACTGTATTAATGATCTCACTTAGCTCTTTTTAATCATTTTTGCTAACTTACTAGAAAGGAATACAGCAAAAGCTAGGAATCGCAGACATGATTGAACTCTCACAGGGAGGAGACTAAATAGATTGAAGCACACAGTTTATAGAAGAGAGCAATGAGAAGAAGATTGATAACTTCAAAATAATGACTAATATAAAAAATAAAGCAAAAATAACTCCCTGCTTCTTTCCTTCCGTTGTCTTTCTTCCCCTTTTCACTGAGCACTACACATGAGTCTTGATTAGTATATGGGTATGATAACTTTGAGTGATCAATCATACTGTCTCCCTTTTCCTCCCACTCTGATCTCCAAGACATTGCCTGTTTTAAACCTTAAGCAGCTTTGGAAGGAAGTTCCTTTGGAAAGTGCCTAAACTGCTTAAGAGCACAAGAAATAAGTTGTTTTAGTAATGTGTGCAATTGGAAAGTTTAAAGCATACTTTTTTTTTGTTTTAAATGATCTAGACACTTTAGTCTGTGTTGTTTTAGAAAGGCAGCAGAAGTTGAACAGGTATTCTTGTGATTACTAGGACTTTTGAACAGAGATTGCTACAGGACTGCTGAAACTAAAGCTGTGTGTGACATTTCACTATCACAAGAACAAGTCAAATTTTCATAACAGCATTTTCTATCTCCAAGGTATTTCTAGTGCTTTAATATAATTTACTAATGATGAAAACTAAAGCCTCAAAATATTTTTTGGGAAAGAACACAATTATCAAAAATTATATTAAACCCAAGAACAGCAGTAAATGCTAACTACAAAAAAAAAAAAAAAAAAAAGAGAGTATCTTAAAGCTTCACACTATTTAAGGGTCTTTCCAAGAGTATTAATCTTGCTCAACCTTTAAGTAAAGACACCAACAATCTCCATGACATTGAAAATATCAGTGGAGCACCAGGAAAATAAAAGTATATTGTCTCCCTTTGGTGAAAACAGTTTTTTCCAATAAATTGTGGAATCCTTTCTGTGAAGATGATTTACAAAACCACCCAGGAAATCCTTTTTTAAACCATTTTATTCCTACTCTCCCCTAAAGAAAAACAGAAAAATCTAAATACATCAGGTAGCTTATGGCAAGTTATCTTGCACTTCAGTGCTTTCTTGCACATTTTGTGACACAAATGTACAATATAAGTTGTACAGTCATTCCCCAGTGATTTTCAGTGGGACTGTATGCATTAACAATATGTTGTTGAACATTATTTTGGATTGCTGAACTGGGTCTACATGCAGATTAGGTCACAGGTTGGATTGCAATTGCTTAAGCCAATCGTACAGGGAGTAGTAGCTCAACATAGTAATAGCTTAACATATTTACATAACCTTCATAAAGAAAAATAATAAATAAATAAATAAATCTTTATCTTTCTCAGGGACTCCGTGGCCAAAATTTGCCTGATTTGCTGTTCTAACAGGTTTTTGCCTACTAGCAATTCACTGAGAACTGAGTACCTTTGGTACCTTTAGTCCAATTCTATGTGTTCGTTCGGCACCTGAGTGGTGTGCATGTCATTGCTCTGTAGCATGAAGGTATATGTTAACAACAAATGTGTTCGATCTTTCGTCAGTGAAAGTGATTCTTGTATCTGCTGTAAGCTTAAATCAGTTTTCAGGCACTGTTTTCAGCTATGAAGTCATTTCAGTGATTGGGTTTCAGTCATGATGACACCTGTTATTCGTATTAGAGGTAGTTGTTTCTTTAATCCTCTTTCACAGCAAATTTTTAATATTCCTGATCAGATCATCATTCTTTGGGAGTGAAAGATGCTTGCTGACTGAGAGCAGCTTTTATCAATTCCTTTAGAAAAAAAGCAGTGCTTGATTGGGAAGGAGATATGATTGCACTCTGGGGGTCACAGGCTGAGGGGACTTAGAGACCAAGGTGTGAAAATGGGGGAAAGTGGAAGCAAGCATCAAGTTTGCTTGGATTTATTTTTACACCATTTTTAAAGGGACCCATACTAGCAATGTCAGAGGAAAAAAAAAAAAAAAAAAAGAAGAAAACCAAAAAGTGGAAAATACTTCTAATTCTCTCCAGTTTCTATTTGTCCTGATTTCAGCTGGGATGGAGTTAATTTTCTTCTTAGTATCTGGTACAGTGCTGTGGATTTTGGATTTAGTCTGAGAATAATTCTGATAACACACTAGTGTTTTAGGTGGTGCTAAGTAGTGCTTACCCTGATCAAGGACCTTTCAGTGTCCCGTGTTCTGCCAGTGAGGAGGTGCACAAGAAGCCAGGAAGGAGCACAGCCATGACACCTGACCGAAACCAGCCAAAGGGATATTCCATACCATAGAGCATCATGCTCAGTATAGAAACTGGGAGGAGTTGGCCTGGAGCTTCTGATCACTGTTTGCCACGGGGGTCGATGGGCATCAGCAGGTGGTGAGCAACTGTATTGTGCATCACTTGTGTTTCTTGGGTTTTATTTTCTTTCACTTTTTGTTATCTCCCTTTTCATTACAATTGTTATTT
Organism: Neopsephotus bourkii; assembly: GCF_033783945.1. Taxonomy (NCBI): domain Eukaryota; kingdom Metazoa; phylum Chordata; class Aves; order Psittaciformes; family Psittacidae; genus Neopsephotus; species Neopsephotus bourkii. Next base: position 619,722 of record NW_026901152.1, on the reverse strand, counting down.
TATTTCAATTATTAAACTGTTCTTGTCTTAACCCGTTAGTTTTACTTAAACTTTCACATCTTACCACAAGAAGTGGTGTTGTGCAGAGTGAGAGAGCAGCTGTGTAGTACTTTATTACTGGCTGGGGTTAAATCACAACAATATTCTTGAGAAAAAAAACACAAGATCTGACCCAGGAATCAATACTGAGATGAACATTTTTTTCTCTCAAGTTTTCCCTGTATGAGTGAGAATTTCTTTCTAAAGAAGAAAGAGAAATAGATGATTTAGGAAAAGATGAACTAGAAAAGACTTGTAATCTCCCCAACCGTTTTCGCAGAGAGACCAAGTACCTTAAACTTTTACAGAGTGTATCTACAGAATTATTTTCAGTTTCCTAATCACTTCACTGGAATTTTAAGTGCATACGATATGCATCTATTTGTTTTCTTCAATGCCTAAGTTGCATTTATACACAACACCTTCAAATGTAAAAGATTTATGTTGTCGTCTTACGCTTCTTTTTTTTAGGATATGTCTGACGTTTAAATGACAATGCATTTTTTCCCCTGTGTAGCTTAAATACCCCAAAGTTATCAGGCTTCTAACACATCCTCAGTGGTTCCATTTCCTGTAAATTTTTATTCTGTGTTGTAGCTTGTTATTATTTTTAGTCTTGCTTTTTCTGTTATGTTTCTTGTGCCTTTTTTCCAAGAGCTGAAGATGACTGCATGTTAAAAATTAACTTTCCTAGCACTTTCTGTTCTCATATTCCCCATTGGTTTGAGGCTTTTTTCCTTCCTGAGAGACAGTGAGTATAGTTTAGCCACAGAACTATCTAGAGTAACCTGTTCTGAATGACACCACAGCAAAGAGAACCATGTTCATTTTGGGAATTAACATCTGCAGGCAATAATTCTGTTTCATAAAATCAAAAGATAGAATATGTGACTGGAATTATAATGCTGGGTTTAGGAGTTAGAAATATCATTGCTTACTCATGTGGGTCCAAGGCACCAGAAGACATGCCATATAAGCTCTGAGACATGTCTGTAGTACTGATCATCTGAACTAATGAAAACCAAAATATTAAGGAATATACATATTAAGATACCTTTATTATATTTCTCTAACTTAGTCCAATTTTAACTTTCCCTAAATTAGTCCAATTATTTCACAGAACTACTCGTGAAGTGAGATGTCAGTAGAGATACTGGTACAGCAATCATTCCTATTTAGATCATTTCTGTGGGAGAAATGCATCCAGCTCACCTGTAAGAAAAAGTGTGACAGAATAGGTCTAAATTCTTTGGTGCTGCCCCTAGATTGTGCTTACTCTTCTGAGCCAGATTGTTTGCAACTTGTTCTGCTACCCTTGGAGAGCCCAGCATCATGGAAACTGAAATGAAACATCTGTCACTCTCCCCCTTTCTCTGTTGCCATCTCAGGTCAGTTGCAACATAAACCCAATTACCTGTGTTTGATATTTGCAACTTCACATCAAAAGTAAATCTTGACACTGAAGTTCAGTAATTAGTGAAACAAACTGGTTGTACAAGCAAAGTATTACCCAAAGTGAAGCAGTCATACTGTTGCAGCTTTGAAAAGGGTTAGTATTCACTGTAGATGGCACAGATGGAGATTTATGAGACACATTCTTTCCCTTGTCTTTGTAGACCCGCTCAAATTATCATGAAATTGTCACTGAAGCCAGTGCAATACCCAGTTATAAGATTTGCAGGTGCCAATACATTGCAAAAGCAACCCTCTGCTCCTCTAGTAGTGGCGTACAGACATGTCTTCAGATAAATATTTCTATCAACCAGTATTTTTTTGAAGTAGTCTTCTGGCCTGAAGTGCTGTGACAAGCAATCTGCTAAAAATTCTAGTCTTTGTTTAAAAGGACATGTTTGACTTGGTGGACATAGAATCATAGAATCATAGAATACTCAGGGTTGGAAAGGACCCAAAGATCATCGAGTTCCAACCCCCCTGCCATGGGCATGGTGGATAAAGAACTGGATTTGGTGGATAAAGAAATGGCTGGATGGCTGCACACAAAGAGTTGTGGTCAATGGCTCAGTGTCTGGCTGGAGACCAGTAAGAAGTGGTGTCCCTCAGGGATCAGTGCTGGGACCGGTCTTGTTTAACATCTTCGTCGCTGACATGGACAGCGGGATTGAGTGCGTCCTCAGCAAGTTTGCCAATGACACCAAGCTGTGTGGTTCAGTTGATATGCTGGAGGGAAGGAATGCCATCCAGAGGGACCTTGACACACTTGTGAAGTGGGCTGATGCCAACCTCATGAAGTTTAACCATGACAAGTGCAAGGTCCTACACCTGGGTGGGAGCAATCCCAGGACAGCTACAGGTTGGGCAAAGAAGAGATTCAGAGCAGCCCTGTAGAGAAGGACTTGGGGGTGCTGGTCAATGAGAAAATGAACATGAGCCAGCCTCAGTGTGCGCTTGCAGCCCAAAAAGCCAACCATACCCTGGGATGCATCAAAAGGAGTGTGACCAGCAGGTCAAAGGAGGTGATCCTGCCCCTTTATTCTGCTCTCGTGAGACCTCACTTGGAGTATTGTGTGCAGTTCTGGTGTCCTCAGCATCAAAAGGACATGGAACTGTTGGAACAAGTCCAGAGGAGGGCCACGAGAATGATCAGGAGACTGGAGCACCTCCCGTATGAAGACAGGCTGAGAAAGTTGGGGCTCTTCAACCTGGAGAAAAGAAGGCTGTGTGGAGACCTCATAGCAGCCTTCCAGTATCTGAAGGGGGCCTATAGGGATGCTGGGGAGAGACTCTTCACTAGGGACTGTAGTGATAGGACAAGGGGTAATGGGTTAAAACTTAAATGGGGGAAGTTTAGATTGGATATGAGGAGGGAATTCTTTCCTGTTAGGGTGGTGAGGCACTGGAATAGGTTGCCCAGGGAGGTTGTGAAGGCTCCATCCCTGGCAGTGTTCAAGGTCAGGTTGGACGAGGCTTTGGGTAATACAGTTTAGAGTGAGGTGTCCCTGCCCATGGCAGGGGGGTTGGAACTTGATGATCTTAAGGTCCTTTCCAACCCTAACTATTCTATGATTCTATGACTTAAAATACAACAATAAAGTCCTTAAGTGTTTAGAAACACCATCTTACCTCAATTTCCTTTTGACATTTCATGAATTGTATTCCTTTATCAGTTTCCCTCCCTTTTTTTTTCCCCTGTCATCTATCCTCCACCTCTGTTGTTTCTCATAAAGCATGTTGATGTCAGAACATAGTTGTTTACTTATTTTCCTTCTTCTTCATCATAATTCTAAGTTCCTTGAATATAGTTATTATGATTTGGTTCCCAGATACGCAGTTTTGTGCTTCTAAAATGTCCTAAGGAATACAAATTTTACATGTTACAAGCTAGGTAGACACGACCGCTCCCTTCTGCCTACTAAAAATATGAAGTTTTATTTATATTTAAGAAGGGTTTTGTGACAGCTGCTAATATCCTTCCTGGCTGCACCAACACTCAAAATTTTTTGTGTGTCTTAACATGTTCAACAGTAAAGAAGTAGAGAGGTGGCAGCACCTACCACTTAGTCCTGTGTTTTGTACAGTAACAAAAGTTGTACAGAAAAACACATTAATAGTGGGAAACAATAGTTCATTTTCAAGGTTCATTGGTCAGCTCACCAGGAACACACACACAGAGGTCAGTTTGGAGAACTGAGTGGGAGCATAAGCCCAGGGCACTGGAAACTAGCCTGGATCTTTAATAAATACAAAGCGTCAAAGCGTCAGGTTTATATTCAGTTTGAATGATGGCTTCATTGTGGACCAGAGCCCTCAATGCCATCTTGAGGCATTGCTGATTTGAAACCAGGAGCATCACTTCTAAATCACTGAATGCTCATTTGCTCAAATTCTGATCCTTGCTGACTCTTCTTAGTTTATGAGATCACAACCCAGCGTGACCTGGCTGCAGGCCAGGGAGCAGAATAGAGTTCCAGGTCTTTCTGACTGCAAATTGAATTACTCCTCTTGACATTAAAGTCAAACCAAAGTCTCGCCAGGACAGCACTGCCAAAGCAGTCATAGTATGACGTGTTGACATGACTAAAATTTGTGTTTCAAAAATTAATTATTTTTGCTCTTGCTATGCAAATACAGTACATCAATGTGAAAAAAACAATTATAATGCATGCAGTATCAGAAGCATCTTGGGATTATGGACTTCTGAGTTCCAGCTCTTTTATTGAATTTTATCTTCTTGAATGTGTGTCCTTGTCAATTTGCAGGGTCCTTTTGAGACCTCTGAATACTAATTACAAGCTACTTATAAATGTATGGGCTGCACAGGCTATTCATCTCCTTGGATATCAAATTGGTCCATTTTTTAATATTCACAATGCAGTGTCCTACCACAGCTTATATAGAAATCTTAAAAATATCTTCCTATAGGCATTATTTAACTATTTAGTACTTAAATATTGTGCCATAGTTCTCCATCTGTACTAAGGAATCAACTCTTTTTTCATTTTTCTTTTCTTTGGGTTTTTTTTTTTTTTTTTTAGGATCGATTACTAATATTGGATCTTTATTTTGAAGATCGAAGACCCTAAACTACTTTGAAATGAAACAATTAAACCAAATCTACGCCACTTTGGAAGGCAGGCTTCCAAATCTGGTCTGTTCTTTACACGGTTGCCTAGGAAGTCGCACACCATGAGGATTTTCTGGAGGGCATGTTGTTATTGATTCTTAAATATATACTTGCAGCCTGGGGATAAAGTCAGACTTAATCCCAAGAGTATTCAGAAGGCAACCTGTAGCAGGCAGTATAAAGGTAATCTTCTAATTGGACAGCTGCTCTTCACCACAGTGCTGGTCACAGTAGAACATCAAGTACCACAAGGACAAAACATAATATATGTGAAAGACAAACAGTCTGAGAATCTGGAGTGAATGTCTCTTGCTGAATGTTCAAAGTGTATTTTTAATTTTGAAGGTGAGAAGAATACATGGGATGTGTATCATACTTTTATTTCCTTCTATAATGGAAAAAAACAAAAACCAAACCTGCCATATTGTGGTAAGATTGTGTCAGAAGCTATTGCTCCAGCACAAAGATCAATGTTTCTCAAATGCAGTGCTAACAGGAAAAAGAAATATTTCATTGAAGTATTATTTGCCAAGCATTCAAGTAATGGTTTCCATTGCTATGTGCCTTGGTTTTATTATAGCTTGAAACAGGATTTTTGTCTCCAGGGCTTTATATAAATTTTAGGTATAATCTTTAGCAGACACCGACTCCACCCAATTTTAGCTTCAGGCAGTCAATATATTTATCAGTCTAAGGCATTTGCCTTCCCATAAGAGTTTCTTTTACCATCACAGGCAGTAGATTTGGGCTCAATCCCATTTAGCCTTTTAGGAAACAAGAATTTGTTGATGCTCACTCCCTGGGTGAAAGCTCTGCTGCTAATGAAGAATCCTTTTCTTCACTTGAGGGAACTATCTCTCTCTCCTTTTTACTCCATAGCATCATACAGCAAATTCTCTTTCTAAGCAATCATGGGAAGAACAGAAACAGTATGAAAAGGCACTGGCTCAAGCAATGAGCTGGTCATGAGCAAGCAACAATATTTCAGTAAGTAAAAAACCAGGAAACTGTAATTGCACAGCTGTCCTGCAGCACTGACACATCCCTGGCTGCTGACTACAGCACCTAGCTACTGAAACTCACCCAACACTAGCCTCTAAGTCATGCCAGGTTTTCTTAACAAACAGTAAGGGGTTGACATTTGCACTGTGCAGGCTGCAATGCTGCATGTCTGCCTGTGCAGCATTGCTCACTGGCACACAAGCTAGGCCAAGGATCTTCTGCCTCCCACTGCAGTGCCAGTAACAGCAACCACCAGACACAAGTGGAAGAGACAGCTGAGCTGTATAGAACTAAAGCTAGGGATTTAGGTGTTGGTGGCAATGGCTGCTGGTTGCTGTCTCCATGGAGTTCTAGTCTTCAGATATGTTTACAAAAGAACCAGGTCTCTAGAGCAAGAAGTGTGTCTGAAAAACCCTGATAATCATGAGACAGTGTAAGAAGAATGGGGCAAAAAGTCACAGACACACTACACTGAGGACTAGTTATGCTAACTATGTTAGTGAAAGAGTCACCTTACTGAAATCATGGCAAAAAAACCAACCCAAACCCACTTTATCTTGCATACTCAAGTCTACATCACCTATTCCAATATTGTTGTTCTGTGGGGAAAGTACTATTTTTTAGCTCTCTTTTGAATGTTGATGGTGTTACAGGACTGAATGATTCCTGTGAATGTTTAGCAGCTTCATTTGGCAGCACTCAAGCAGTTAACAAAGCATTGTAAAGTTAGAGTAAGACAAATACTTAAATTTAATCCTCTGTGAGCACAGTCGTTTTTAGAATTGAGGCATAACATGACTGAGATACGCATGGTGACAGTCACATGAGCTCAGTTTAAAAACTCACAAGGAGCTTTAAAAAAAGATAAACATTAGCATTTTTATATGGCTAAAAGAAATGAAGTAGATAATTAAGTTAAAGAGAGTAAATTAAATTACGGTTGTTTCTGTTGTGTGGGGTTTTATGCAATGTATACAAGGAACTATAGATTTAATTGAACAAATCAGTCTTTCACTAATGAATTCCCTACTCTTGTCCTCCAGCTGTAAAAGGCAAGCTTTAATATTTTTAGTATTTAATATTTTTCTTTCAAAATACATTTTAAAATATTTTTTCATTTAATTCTTTTAGTTTTTCAGATGAAGCTTGATTTTTTTACACATGTGGTTATACAAATCAGCAGATGATTGTCTCAGAACAGAATGGAGTTGTGGGTGATGGCTGAAGCCTTGAAAGTAAAGCGTTTGTCATTATGTGCAGTTTCCAGATTTCAGACTAATAGGCTACAGAACCTAAAAAGAAAATAATCTCTATTTAGTGACTTTTCAAAAGAGTTTAACGATATTGAATCCTAAGAATAAGTAAATCTGCAGTAATCTGGACACTAGGTGTCCTGGAAAACACCTGGGCCACACGCAAAGGAGAGAGGAAGAGAAAATATAGCTAGACTGTAGCTCTGGGGTCTGCCTGACACAGGCTGCAAAGGATTACAGAAGCTGAAAAGCAGACTGTGTGGGAGATATCTAAGCTCTGTTGTGAATGCAAAGGTCAGCAAAGTGTGTTTCATGTGAAGATTGAGCTTGCAATGAGAAATTTTTGCAAGAAAAGTTAAGCAGGGAAGCCACAAACAGAGCCATGAGATGGCGACACATAGACAAGGGTCTTCACCTATTTAGTAATTCTGGTACTCTAACCCCTTCTGGGGAACTCAATGGACTTGAGCTGGATTTGTAACATGCAAAAGACACTTTTAAATAATTCTGGTAGACTTTTCAGTTTGTGTTCTGCCTTAACAGCACAAAGATGTACCTGGAAAAGCTGAAATAATTTCTTTTGATGTGTTTTGAATAGTTCGTCAGATTTTCATTTCGAAGTGTAAAAGCACCCTCCAAAACAAAACAAAGTGAGTCAGTTAAACAAAACTTTCTATACATTTCAGATCTTTCTTCATTTCACAGCTGAAACAGAACTCACTGTTTGCAGTGCTCTATCTTTAGTGATGCATGTCACTTCAATCTCAGAGTAACCTTAGCTAGAAAGAAGATAGCTACTGACAATCAAGCTTTTAATTAAATGGGTTGATTCTATTGTACAAAATGATATCTCCAAACTCATCTACTTTAGACAACTTTTCCAATTTCAGCTTCCTTCCAGGATCTCTGAATGAGGAACTAATTTCTATTTCAAAGAACCAATTATTCCATTCTGTTTGGAAGCATGTTAAAAGGCAGATAGCTATTTTCTCTTAAATTTAAGCAGTATGTCTAGCCAGTGGTGTATTTATTGATAGCAAATCTGGAATGAGACAAAACACACCTCCTGATTCTACTGTGGGCCTCATATTAATTTCAATTCACCTTCCAGTGCAGTTAGACTAATGAAATGTCAAGTATCAAGCAGAAAATAAATGTCTGATTGTATTTACTTTGCTGCCCATTGTAATTGCTGCAATGCACTGGGATATTTAGTAGACATATGGTGAAAGCACTAGTCCTTTCATGGAAAGGCAAGTTTTGAGGAGCTTCATAGGGGATCAAAACCCTGAGGATATTCTTTAACCATTAGACAAAAGAATTTGTCCTTCTTTACAGAGCCAGTATTGAATTTAACCCCCAGACTGTTTATGCCTCTGAAGACAGAGCATCTCCCACCATAAAAATCACAAGCAGCTCGTCTTTGCTCCTTCTAGTGAAGATCTGTGAACTCCTCTATGACCAGTACTCATCCCATCCTGACCATCTCATGAAAACGCTTCAAAAGCACAAAATGCAAAGTCAGACACACAGAAATAGCAGAATTTCTTCTTGTAGTCTGGGAATTCATCCTCTGACAGTAACAGAGAAAAGGCTTACACTGAACTACCAGATCACAGAACAGACATAAGGATCTGCTGTGCAATGGAACCAACAAATGAAGCTACAGAGGGGAGGTTTTTATTACAGGTAGGGAAGCAGAGGCAAGCATGGTAAGATCTGGTCTATAATCTGAAAATTCTGTTTGCTTTTGTTTAAGTGTGATATAAATTTCAGAAAGACTACAACTATGACCACAATAACTGAATTCCCATCTCGTGGGATGAGACCCAAATAATTTGACTTCATTTTACAAGGCAGAACAGCATTCAAAGAGTGGTCTTGAGAATCACCACAAATAAGAAGACATAGTTAAGCTGAAGGGTAATTCTGCGAAAACAACAAATGTCCCATAAGCTTTCAACAAACTCAGGCTGTAAATAAGTAGGTGTCCTGTCATCACACTGTAAAAAAACCTTTTACTTTCCCTATACTAATAGTGAATAAACTCATTTTAGAATGAGTCAGAGCTCTTTTATAAAAAACAATTTCATAATGTGATTATCTGCAGTGGAAAAGGAGATAGTAAGCTATAAATCATAGTCTTAAATTCCTTTACTGCTTAATGACTTCACATTATTTTTCTCCAAAGTTAATGAAGTATTTCAACTGCTTGGCTGGCCTGTTGCAGGTACGGAAGATGTAGCAGACTATGTACAGTTCCCTGGCTTGGTCCTTTTGCCTTTTCTGCAGCAGTGGAGCATAACTTTACACAGAATGTCATATGAAGTCTGACTCCAGTTTCAAGAACAGATTAATTTTTATGAAAGGAAAGGACAGGTGAATGCTATTGTGTTCTCTAAGAGGCATCTCTGTCCTGCATGGGTACAGGCTAGCAAAGGCTTACAGATTTTCTGCTCACACATGCAGAAACTCTCCTGCTCCTCTGGGGAGTGAACACCAACCACTATGTCCTTCTCCAGAAACAAACATTCTACTTGCTTGAAACTAACCCACATAAGAAAAGGAAGCTCTGAGAAACACAAGACCTTCTAGACCAGTTCTGTTTCTAATTATTCAGTTCTAGGCATTTTGATTTGCTAAATGTGGTGCCAAGGCAAAAAAAAAATAAAAAAGACCCAATAGCTTGCTGATTATGAAAGAATAAAATAGGCAGTGTGAAAACCATGTGGAGTGAGCCAGAAAATGGTCATATGAGCATATATAATCACTGCTTATCCTTTCTATATATCAGTCTCTGAGAATGGGGTATCTCCACCTTTTATTGCATACAGTATTTGAGCTGTCACTGTACTGAACAGAAATTCAAAGGAAGGTGTCAATGCACAGTATAAAAAAAAAATATTTTGAAACAAAGAAGGAATGATTTCTTTAGATGTAGAATAAGAAATTACTCCTCAGTCAAATCACACACAGACTTGTTCCTGAAGTAGTTTACAGTGAAAGGCATGTATTGTTACAGGCAAAGGAATTCCTGTTCTTTACTACAACTTTCCTTGGTTGAGTATTAATTGAAATAAATGAGTATGTATGTGGTTGTATACATGCAAACACACATAAAATAAACATTATAATATCTTAGAACAGAGGTCATCTGCCGACTGGAATAAACTATCTGAGCCACATGGACAAAGTTGGTCACATTCCATAGAAGCTACTATGAACATGTGCAGGATACACAAATAACACTTTTTTTCACCAGGAGAAGACTTATCACACTGCTGACAAAACTCCTTGACTGTATGTAATATACATAGAAACATAATATAAGTCTTGCCCTGGCTGGTTCACTGAATGCAATAGCTAGAAGGCTATTGCTCAGTAGAACAGAAAGATCAAGCCCATAGTGTAGAATATGACTCTTTTCTCCCTGTCCCAAGACAGAAAGACCAAAACCTCTCCATTTCCAAAAAAGGTTCAGCACAAACTGTGCCTTCTGTCTTTGTACATAAATTTCTCTGCTGCAGTCACCACCAGGGCAGAACTGAACACCTGAAAGAAAGAGATTTTTCAGGTTGTGAGAAAGATCATGTTGCTTTTACTCCCAGCAGTTTTTAATGTCACACATGTCTGACTTGAGTGGTCAGGATTATTTTATGCCCAGTAGTTTTCAAGAAATACCAGGTCTTGCCTTAGTGCAGCTCCCATTTGCACTGACAAACTCCTCACAGGACGCAACCTGAGCCCTGTGTAGTAAGAAGCAGAATAAACTACATCCGGACCAAGGTAGTGGGCATGCTGTCAGTTTATTTAAAACTAACCTTTTAACCCTTGGGAAGAGTTTGTCAGGTTCTGAGCAGTTATCTCAGGAATGGGTATCTATAAAGCAAAAGGGAAAGCAATTTAGAAATATTGCAGTATCACAATGCAGTCCAAGTCCTGAAGACACAACTGCAGTTGGACGAGTGTGCCCTGAATTAACAAAATAACAGGCAGTTGGGCTATTCAATGTGATTAACAGCTGTTTTATGGGTTGTCTGCATCATTCGGTGCATGTGTGTACAAAGGGGCTGCTGTAGTGGTGCAGGAGAATAAATAAAGTCTCTGGGACTGTGGAGAAAAACCTCCTTTGTTGTTTTTTAAGGGAAGCTGAAATACACATTGCATTTTGATCACTTAATTTAAACCTAGTTCAAAAGAATTAAAATACCCACCCTTTAAACTGCTCTTGGTAGGATAAATGCGACATGGCAATAAAAGAGGAAATTGTGATTTTGTTGTTCTGCTGTTTTATAGTTTGGCAGAGAAAGTGCTGATGAGCACTTGAATACATAAAAGAGACAGGAGAATCTTGACTGAGTTTCCATTAATAAGGCTTTATTGAAATACAAATATGCCACAAAAGTACAACGCCAGCTAAAATATCTCAGTGCTAAATCAGGGAGAATAAGACAAAGCCATCCTACTGTATATTATTAACACTAGTAACTCACAGTGATGAAGAATTAGAGTTTGTTTGCTTGCACAGTGTTAGCTGCTTTCCTCTCTTAGTAGGGGTCTGTCAGCCATACAATTGAAATTAATTGGATTCCCAGGATTCTTAAAGACAGCTTCTTTACCTTTGTTCTTTTCCAGCAAAAACTTACTTTTCAACATAACTAAGGAAGATTGGAGAGAGAGAGTTAGGCAGAGAAGTTGTTGGCTAGCAAATATTTTTTTATTCAATAATTTATGTTTTAAATAGCTGGTTCCTATATTGTTCCCAGTTTCTCTTTGAGTATGCAATGCCTATGTCTGTTACTGCTGTCTTACACTTAGGGAAAAAAAAAAATCTATTACTTTGCAGAGAGTTTTCATTTCCTATAATTGGCACTTAAGCATTCAGCTTTCTCTAAAAGACTGCATTTTACTGTCATGAAGCTGAAATTATTCCCTTTTTCTTGGAAATACAGACAGAAAAAAACCTAAAGGCTTATTAAGGAGAGCGTATTTTCTGTCTCGTTTTGTCCAGTTTGATGCTGTGGGTCGGAACTGCCGTAAATTGCATTTCCTCTTTGAATTCTTTTTTAGATTTCTAAATGGAAAAATAGTGCACATAGCTGCAGTCTTCAAAAGAAATATAATTACTGTAAATGCCGTGATGTGTCCAATTTTGTTCACAAATCTAATGCAAAAAAGCCTCAACTCATCTATCATTTCCATTGTATGTGGAACAAGCCTCTGTGATTTGCACATTCTCTTAAAAAGTCCCTTGTTACCATATTTATTTATTTGTTGTTTTATTGTTATTTCATTTCAGTAGCATAAGAAACCACCAGCATAAAGGAGGTAAATAATTATCTCTTCCTTGTATGGGAAACAGTTCTATGTAACTGGAGTTCAGTCACAAAGTAAATTTCTTTTTGACACTGAAGGTTTTTGGAACAGCACATGGGATGATGCACAAACCAAACTATAAAGATGGTCTGAATGAAAGAACATAATAATGGGAACTCTCATCAGGAGGACTCTATTGTCCCTGGGAACCAGGAGGCAGTAGGAGACGTGCATGCTTCACTCTGTGGGTATGCCTATATGACAAACTCTCTGTAGATTACTGTAGCTCAGCCTGGGAGGTTGTGTCCTTCCCTTTTCTGACTATGTATTTGTTTGCATTTGTTTTATCACAGCATTTGGGGAACTCCTCTTCGCTGTGTGCCTGCTGAAACTTCTGTGGTGTAATCCAGCCTGCTGAAAACAGGCATTTCCTTTTGCCTTCCTGAAGATTGCCTGGGGCGTATTACAGGGCAGCTTGCCTTCTTCACATAGCCTAGAAAGCGAGCTATTGTGTAAGACTTTCGGGATGGAAAGTGTTGCAGTTAGCCATGATGTGATTTGCTGACCCCATATGACACAATTAAATGTATTTATCATGGTATGAAAGAGTTGCAGACCCACTGCAGGAGCTCTTCTGATGGCAATGAAAGTGTAGCAGAAGAGGCTGTGGCTCTCTGAAGTTGCTTAGGAACATGCGGAGAGCTGGAGTAAGACTCCACAAAAGCAACTCAGGCAAATACAGCATTAAGTGATGAGATCTTACCTGCTTTCTCTATTGCTGTTTGTTTGCATAGAGACTGTGCAGCTCATCATCCTGGCTGACTTCAGGACATAGCAATGCCTGCTGATGTTGTTAACATGTACTTTATTTTATGCCTGATAACATCTAGTGTTTTTATGGGTACAGAGTTGTTAATGGTAGGGCTGCTATAAAAGAAAATAACTGGAGAATTACATTGTTGCAGACTGGTCATGTTAGTTCCTAGAATGCAAATAATATGGTCCATTGCTTGTGACAGTGAAAAATTACCTTGATTAATACCAAATAGTGTTCCATTCTCATATGTTTTGATAATGCTGATTTTTTTTTAGCTCTAGAAACAGAAAAGAAAAGGTTGATCTCACAGACCTTCTTTCTCTCAATTTGCTTCACTTTTCTATTGCACTACAGTATTTGAAATTGCTATGGATTTTACACAACATCTTGATTTTAGTCTTTGTATATGCATGTACAGGTACACTTACTGTGGGAAAACTCTGGCTGATATTGTAAAGTTTAATTAATTCCTCTAAGAAAAGAAACAGTCGCAAAATGGCTTCAGAAACATGCTAACGGGTAAGAATCACAGTATCACAGTATGTTAGAGATTGGAAGGGACCTCAAAAGATCATCTACTCCAATCTCCCTGCCAGAGCCAGGAGAATGTATGATAAATAAATGAATAAATAAATAAATAAATGCAAGGCTCAGGCTCTCATGGCCTTTATAAAGAATCCAAATTATGTATATTTTAGTTGACCTCAGTACTTCAAGCAAATGAATTTTGCATGACAATGTAGCAACGCCCAGTCAATTGGCATCTGTGTCTTTGAGTACTTTGGAGCTAAGCCAGTCTTGTAAAACTCTTCTAGCTTACGTTGTTGAAAGTAGCCTTCAAACTTTAATAAAATTCCATAAACTTACAGGAGATATAAAGAATCTAGGTGGAAATGTACTTTCCTAACTGAGCTTCACTCTGTATTTCAGTGTTCTTCTCATTGTTTCCTTCGAAGAGAAAGTTAGATTGAAGGCAAGAGGACAAACTGTCTTTGCAATGAAAATTTGAATACATGCTTACAGAATATGTTTGGTTTTTTGCACAGGAAAATGGCTCTAACAGTGAGATAAAAGTTTATCTCATGCTAGGAACATGAAATTTTGCCACAACAGTTGTTAAATAAATTCATGTGAAAATGGGTAAACCTGAAATTTCCCTGAAAACCAGAAAGAATAAACAAAAAGAGGTAGCTCTATGAATGTCTCTGAAAGGCATAAGTAAGACTTCTATCTGACATTCCTAAACCTTAAATGCAGATAGAGATAAGACTCTGTGGGAATCACCATAATTAGAGGATTCAACATGAGTGCTTGGAAGCAAACTAAGAAGTAAACTCAGAAGAGATGACCCTTGCAGTGTTGATCTTCTACACTGCAAACTGTGAATGAAAAATTGCTGGTGTTGCAGAACTGCAGAACACCAGAACCTGGTGTTGCAGGTAGTGTGCAGAACTTCAAGATACTATGAAAAGAAAACCCAGCAGCAAGTAGAGAATGCTAATACTCCAGGATCTAAAGATTTTCCTTAGAGGCAAATTTGAAGCAGTGCCCTCTGGAATTTGTGCTGTGCTTTGTTAATTAACTAAACTTGTCTTACTACTCTTGCTGTAACTACCCTGTTATAAATCCTGTCACAGTGTACCTGCTGGGTTGCAGCTCTGGTGAGCTGGTCTGAGATGAGGAATTGAGCAATTTGTATTGCTTTGGTGATTGTAGACTCTTGTGTAGCTGTAGTTATTTATGCCATTGTCCTTGGAGAAAAGCAAAATAAGGAGAAACAGAAATGGTTTTGTTCCTTTGTCCTTTGGGCTTTCAGAAGCTTAATGCACACCATGTGCAAGAATTATTTTACGATGACAAAGACGCAGGAGGGGAACTATCTCAAAGGGACTGCGAATAGTCGGGGGGGTATTATAACACAGTGAAATATGTTAATGGCATATTAAGTATTCAGACACAATTTATTTACATTTCATTCTTTCTGCTATTAGAGGAGAGAGGTGTTTCTAGGTTTCAGTGTTACATGGAACAATTTGGATTTCCTTACATTAAGAAACTTTATTAAAAGGCTCATCATGAATGTAATTTTTAACATGAATTTTTTACTGTCTACGCATGTTTTTAACAGGCTTAAAAACTGAATTTAGACTTTGTGTTTATATAAGGCTGGAGACATCAGTTATATAGTAAAATGCTTTTGTTTCTGCAGAAAGGAAAAATGATAGTACATTCACCAATTGTGTCCAGCTCTGGTCACTTCAGCTCAGCAAACAAGTGGAATAATTTCAGAAAGGAGCCACCAAATATTCAAGGCAGGATAAAAATATCACATCACATCACTTAAAAGACTTGAATAATCTGGATAATAGGTGAATAAGATGGAACAATAAAGCATATCAATGCTCTGAAATGGCTCCGTGTGAATCGTGATGTGTTGGATTCCTCTGCACATAATATAAAGTTATACTAGTATTTATAGCAGTTTATTTTGAAAGGTATAAAACCAGTTATATTTATGGGAATAAACTAGTCCATATCTGAAAAGAGTTAAGGACAAACCTATGTTGGAACAATTATCTTCTATCAGGTTCAGCCTCATGATTACAAAAGCATTCCCAAAATAGGGCAAAGAAATTTGCTGATTATGTTTATAAGATATTCTTTTTAAAAGACGGATCATTGATCAATGCAGAATTGCTGATTTCAGTACTTAATGGCTTCCATTATCACTGAGTGCATTGAAATTCTTAATGTTTATCCATATGAGAGGCAAGGAACTACTCCAATGTAGAAATAGCAAACTAAAGATTTGAATAAATATTTAAGTGACTTGTCCAAGGTCATGTAAGGACTTTGGCAAACTGGGGGCTCAATGTAAAACCGTTTCAGCTCACCAACTTGTTTCTGTATTTGGTGGACTACCTGAAGCTGGTATGAGAGAAGTTGTTAGAAGCATCTAGTTTTTGTTGTCACAAATTCAGACTAGGTCACAAAACTAAAAACCAGACCTTATCCTAGACCTTTATGAATCTCTAGAAAGCTTTTTTCAACCTTCCTTGAGAGAACTTTAAGACTCGGCAGGAAGCACATAAGCTTAGGTTGTAGACATGCCTCACACAGCTCCCTGAATGATGTCAGCATCTGATGGTCCTCTGTGTAGAACCAGTGCATTTCCCATAGAGAGCCCCTGTTGCCTACAGTTTGTCTGTAAACTCTGCCTGAAGAGCTGAATACGTAAAGCTCTTTTATCCTCCATCTGCATACAGAAGATATATCCATACGCATACCTTCTGTCTCTGTATATACGGCCTACAAATGTGTCCCTGCATGCATAGGAGAAAGACACTAATTTAACTAATGATTATAAATCATAAATCTTGTGAAAGTACATGGAACACTTTGGATACACTTTTCATAAAGATAAAATTTAAAAAACCACTAATACAAGCAAAACATAGAGCAAATAAACTAAAATCTGTTACGAGGATGCATGAACCTAGGAATTCATAGAATCACAGAATTGTTAGGTTGAGAAAAGACCTCTGGAGATAATCAAGTGCAAGGTTTTAAAATGTAGGTATAAAATTGGAGAAACAAACTAACACAGTGAATTCTGGTCTATGAAACAGCCATTGAACTAGTAAAGGAAGTTTGATAACTCCTTCAAAGTATTACCTAACATTAATTTAAGAGGTCTTTCATGAATTACAATTATGTTTGTCTCTAAAGACAGTTTTACTCTCTGTATGCCCAGCATCAGGAATGTAGGAATATTTTAATTTTCATTTGTAATTCTTTTAGAGATGGAGAGTGTTCTGTTCTCAGTAACTACTAGGAAAATAAGATGAAAGTGACCTTTGGAGAAATAATTTTTGTAGGCTTTGTGTTGTTGTTCAGAAATGCATCTCTTTGGAACAGATGTTCAAGGATTCTGTTTTTCAGTGAATTTAATCCAATATGTTTTCAAAAGTTCTGTGTTCTGAGGTATTTCAGAAAGTTTTGTCTATTTATTCTAAATGTGTGCGCAGTGTGCAAAAGAATTGCGGCTATGTGGACACAAAATAATGCTGATGGAAGATGGAAATGAAATAGAAATAAAAAAAAAACTGAACAGGAAAAACCCCCAAACCCTAAGAGCAAAAAAGGCAAATGCAGCCGCATTACAGTTATAGCTCAGGGAGTGTCCTATGATCCTTATTGATATTGTGTGCACCTTGTCTCTGTTGTGGCTGCATTTTGGAACAATTTTGCTATTTCTCTTCATACTTAGCATTTATTTAAGAGAAAAATAGGGCATGCAAGCAGAGCAGGAGTTTTGATGCACACTAATAAGTGCTCTCCAACTGAAGTCAAAGTACTTCACAACACAGGAATGCAAAGAATAGGACCCATTCATGCTACAGAGTGAATTTAGCTATAGAATGTTCTGCAAATCTCGCATGCTGTTATGCACTAGAGTGGTGGTGTACCTGATGATTGTGGATGAAATTTTATTGCACTCACAGAAGAAAGCAGCAAGATGGAAAAAAGTACTTAATCACAAGCAATGAACATATGATTAAAACCCACTAAAGGTGAAGGCAATTATATAATTAAGTGCTTTTCTGTTTCATAATAAAATCTGAGCACATTTATGCAGCTTCTAGAATAGTTTCAGTACGCAACTGCTTTCCTTATAAATACAAGGTGCACAGACTTTCTGTATTAAAGCAGAGGCAATGTGCTTTATTTTACTTAATTTAGGTGCAGACTTGAGAACCTGGAACATTGTCAAAAAAGCCTTTGAGAAAAATTTAAAAGTGCCTGCATAATAAAAAAGTTTGATTAAAACTATAGCGATGTTGGGGAGGGACTCTTCACTAGGGACTGTAGTGATAGGACAAGGGGTAACGGGTTCAAACTTCAACAGGGGAAGTTTAGGTTGGATATAAGGAAAAAGTTCTCTACTGTGAGGGTGGTGAGGCACTGGGTTGCCCAGGGAAGTTGTGAATGCTCCATCCCTGGTGGTGTTCAAGGTCAGGTTGGAAGGAGCCTTGGGTGACATGGTTCAGTGTGAGATGACCCTGCCCATGGCAGGGGAGTTGGAACTAGATGATCTTAAGGTCATTTCAACCCTAACTATTCTATGATTCTATGAACAAAGAATGAACAGAGAGGAATTTTAAATATTTCAAGTAGAGAACAAATGGTCAAAAATTTGTCTGTGTGGTAAGTCAGAACCATTTTTTTAATAGTTCTCTTTCCACTGCTTTTATACATGTACAGGTAGAGAAGCATGAAGACTGTGAATAAATATGACCCAGAAAATTTTTTAATATAGTAAAAAAAAACAAGCCTTCCTCGTTCTATGATTGCTCCAGTTTTTTTTTAAGAGTGATTGCTAAGTATCAAGCTTTTCAAGATTGTTCTGTTCTCTTCATTACTTCCAAATATCTCCATAAGACTTTTGTAATCTGAAACAGTAGGAGATTTCCATCTTTTTCTTTTAGATGTTTTGTGTAAAATCCGTGTCAATACTTGATCATGAAAGAAAGAGATTTTACAGCCTCTGAGAAAGCCAGGTGTTGTAAAGAAGGCATCTGAATTATTTTCTGCAGTAGTGTTATTTTTTTATCATTATTATGGTACAGGTCTCATCTATACTTTTGTTTCCTTAAGCATATTCTCTTATCTTCTGCATACACCTGATAGGAATTTTGAAGACTCTGGTAATGAGTTAACTTGAGCTCAGTTGGAGATGAACACCATAGTTGTTCCTTGCAATGGAACAGCCCTGTGGTGTAACTCTGCCCATTACTTTTCACATTCATTAAAAGAGGTTTCAAAGCAGACACAAGGAATAAGAAATCTGTGTTAGAGACTTTAAATAAATAAAATATATATATATATATCCTTCAGAGGCATTTCCAAAGCAGCCCTGATATCAGGGGAGCTTTTGAAGGTTTACTGGTTTAATTGCAATTCTGAAAAATGTGATATTTGAAATTTTGCTCTTGTTTGCCTTTAAAAATAAGAGACTTAAGAGGCCACTTTATGCGCCTGAAGTGAGGGCAAGGCAGAAATACCAGCATATGCTTTACTAAACATCAGTGAATAGACACAGGAAAGCACCATCACTGCACAGATTTGTACAGCACTCAGCTTCAGTATCAAAGGCTGGTTTATTTTCTTAAAAATACCCTGAATGAAATACAGAAAAGACGGGTTGTACAGAGAGTCTGTAGAGCTCGGGCAAAGCATTTCCAACAATCAGTTTTCATAAGCCTGGGCGACATGGTCTAGTGTAAAGAGTCCGTGCCTTGGGGGCTTGGAACTAGATGATCTTAAGGTCCTTTCCAACCCTAGCCATTCTATGATTCTATGATTCTACGATTTATCTTAAAAATCAGAGTATGTCTTTTATTGATGCTGCTAATCACATAAATTAATTTTTTTTTGTGCCATGCCTAAATGCATTAAAGGAATATGTTTTGAAAAGCTTGGCTCATTCTTCACTCCACCCAGGAGATGAAACTTCAGATATCTGGAAAATCTCTCTTGAACAACATATGACTTTAATCACCTCTGGTCTTGGCTTATAATTAGGGGATTTTAACAGAAAATCTTGCCTGTCTTCTTCCAGCAGATTTTTCTGTTCATTTCTGTTCTTTCTGTATCAGTTACACGGTTTTTTATTTGCATTTTTGTCCTTGGTTTTCTGATTCATATATGTT